>NC_050574.1:291940777-292255276 GCF_011100635.1 Trichosurus vulpecula | reverse complement strand
CAGATTCATGGAGAAGGGAAGAATTCATGACCAAACAAGAGATAGAGAATGTTACAAATGCAAAATGGATAATTTTTATTATGTTCAATTGAAAAGTTTTTGTATAAACAAGCCAGTGCAACAAAGATTAGGAAGGAAGTAGAAAATTGGGAAAGAATTTTTAGAGCCAGTGTCTCTGATAAAGGCCTCATCTCTAAAATATACAGGGAATTGAGTCAAATTTATAGGAATATAAGTCATTCCCCAATTGAGAAATGGTCAAAGGATATGAACAGGCAGTTTTCAGAGGAAGAAATTATAGATATCTATAGTCATATTAAAAAATGCTTTAAATCACTATTGATTAGGGAAATGCAAATCAAACAGCTCTTAGGTACCACATCTCTCCTGTCAGATTGGCTAACATGACAAAAAAGGAAAATCATAAATGCTGGAGAAGATATGGGAAAATAGGAACACTCTTACATTGTTGGTGGAGTTGTGAACTGATCCAGCCATTCTGGAGAGCAATTTGGAACTATGCTCAAAGAGCTATAAAAATGTGCATACCCTTTGACCCAGCAACTTCTAGTGCTGTATCCCAAAGAGATCACACAAGTGGGAAGGGATCCATATGTACAAAAATATTTATAGCAGCTCTTTTTGCAGTGGCAAAGAATTGAAATCAAGCGGATGCCCACCAATTGGAGAATGGCTAAACGAGTTGTGGTACATGAATGTACTAGAATACTATTGTGCTATAAGAAATGAGGAGCAGACGGACTTCATAACAACCTGGAAAGACTTATGTGATCTGATGCTGAGTGAGAGGAGCAGAACCAGCAGAACCTTATACCTGATTACAGGCACAAGGTATGTGTGATGACTAATTGATAGACTTGGCTTATCTCAGCTATACAAGATTCAAAGACAGCTCCAAAAGACTCATGATGGAAAAGCTGGCGACATCCAGAGAAAGAGTTATGGAGTCTGAATGCAGATTGAGGCAAACTGTTTGCTCTTTTTTTCCTTCTTTTTGGTTTTGTTTCTTCTTTCTCATGATTCATTCCGTTGTTTATAATTCTTTTTACAACTCAACTATTGTGTAAATAAGTTTAATGTGAAGGTATAAGTAGAACCTATATCAGATTACATGCCATCTTGGAGGGGAGGGAGGAGGAGAGGGAGGGGGAGAAAATTTGGAACTCAAAAACTTTTGGAACTGAGTGTTGTAAACTAAAAATAAAAAAAACAAATTAAAAAAATATCCATCCCTGGCTCCAAACTATATTATCTTTCCCCATTAGAGTGTAAGCTTCTTGAGGGCAGGAATTGTCTCCTTTGCTTGCATGTATAGCCCTAAGCACTTAGCACAGTGCCTGGTACTTACCAAGTAGTTTTTCATTCATTCTCCTTTGTAGGGGTAGGGAGGGGCCTCTAGCAAGGGAAACTATCAAACATACCTGGTCAACTGATTCCCTACGCCTAGTCATAATCAAATATATGTGTGTGTATCCACATACATACATATATGTATATGTATATATTCAAAGAAAGTAAGTGTCAAGATAACAGAGACAAGGTAGTATTAAGGTTTTTAAACAAAGTATCAAGAAGGGTTTATACTCTTTGTTAGCTCTTTTGAGGTAGAGAAGTGTTTGGAACAAGCTTGATGAAGAACAACTTGCCATGGCTAACCAAGAATCTGTGGCACCCTGAGAGACCTTTAGAAAGCTAATATGCTAGTTTGGGAAACATAGTCAAGATAGGAACTCTTTCTAGTTTGGTGATGCTGGCTGCAGAAAGGAGAGCCAGATATGGAGGAAGAACCTAGTTCTTGAAAAGGGATTGCTCTTTGCTTTCAGCCTGAGTCTTTACTAGACGGAAACACATAGTCTTCTGCTAGTATAATGTAAGCTCCTTAACTATCTTGCTCTTTTGTGTTGGAGCTCTAGTATTTAACTCAGTGCCTGGCACATAGTACTTAATAAACGACTTTCATTTTTCCATTCTCTTTTGTATTGTCACAGGAGGGTTTATTCTTTCCTCCTATACCCTTCCAGTAGCTAGGTCACTAGGTCACATCAGAACTATTCAGTTAGTAACAACAATATTTAATATTATATACCGATTATTGTATACTAGGCGCTGTACTAAGCATTTATAATTATCATATCATGACATCATTTTATGCACATCAATTATTATATCATTTGTGATATTATTATAACACAACACCCTGGGAGGTAGGTGCTATCATGATCTTCATTTTCGGATGAGGAAACAGGAAGACAGAGATTAAGTGACTCGCCCAGGGTCACAGAGCAGTGAGCTCAGATCTTCCTGTCTTCAGGCCTGTGGCTCTATTCACTGTACCACCTAGCTGCCCACAATCAGTAGGGAGCAGAGAAAGTGGACAAAACTCTAAAAGTGTTACCCTTGGCAGTAGAAAGAATTCTAGTTACAGATTTGAGAGAGAATAATCCCTGGCAATCAGTAATTGAAGAGAGGAGCATGCCCACGGAGCCCAGCTGAGCACCTGCTGAGCAGAAATACTTAGCCCAGAAGAGCACAGCATGAGGACCATGAGAAGGAAGATATCAGGGCATGAAGTACTGAAGGGATGAGTTGCCTGGTTCCATGTGTTCCTTACCAGTGTGCTTCACTACCAGTGAACTCTGTGTAATGTACCTACTCTTCCCACTGACTCTTTGGTATTTGTGAGAGAGTATAGCCCAGATTTTTGTGGTTACACTTCTTGCCATGCTATCTATTAAATGTCTTTGCCTTTGTGTTAATTGCATCTCGGCTGGTGATTAAAGGTAAGAACATTTGTGAAAGGATCATGGACTGTTTAGTTTTAGGAGTATCAACTCATAGAGGTAACAACCACTCTCTGTGAAATCCACCCAGGAGTGTGAATACTGAGGTGGGGAGTGCTATGTAGTTATTTATAAACAGGTATTTTCTCCTCTGTTTGATTATAAATTGTCTTTGAGTCCTCAGTGCTTTGGATATTCAGATATTAGTTTGTCCAACTGAGTTATCTAAACCACTTACTGGGTAATCATTATCACCTAACCTTGTGACAATACTTAGATTGGTTTTTTTTTCCCTTAACTTTTATCTATATACCTTGTCTCCCAGACTCTTTAAGGACAGATCCTGTATTTCATGCCTCTTTGCAGTCTCCTTTACATATAAAAGATACTCAGTAAATATGATTTGATTTGTTTAAAAAAAAAGATTAATTCAAGATGACAGCAGGGAAATTTATTTCAAAAACCTAGTCTATACTGTTGGTCCTCCACACCACATAGCCAACTTACTCCATTAACTAATGGGTCCAAACTGCTTTCTCATCGCTCAAAATTGATTTGTTGCCTTGATCTTTTGGTTCTCCAGCCAAACTCTAAGTCAACTCTTTGGCTGTTTCCACAACTAGTACTCTGGTCTCTGCAATGCATCTTTCTCAAAGACTCATTCAATATTGTGCAAGGACACACAGTTCTTAGCATAGGTAGATTTGGGAGTTTCAAAAGTAGTGTAATTTGAGGAGCACCAAAAGGCACCTCCTATGCCAGTTGCTAGTGCTTTCCCCTCCTAAATTACTTTGTTTTGGTTTTCATTTATTTTGTTTTTTAATTATATGTGTTTATATCATTTTCCTACCCCTCCCCCTTCCCACCTCTAATAGAATGTACTTGAGGACAGTTTCTCTTTCATTCTCCCTCCCTCCCTTTCATTCTTTCTTCCTTTTTCTTTCTTTCTTCCTTTCTTTCTTGTCTTTGTAACCTCAGCACTGAGAGTAGTGCCTGGCATATAGCGTGCACTTAATAAATGTTTGTTGTATAAATGAATAAAATACTCATTGAATGAATAAAGGAATGAATGAACAAATAATATCCTGGGAATGCTCCCAGATATATACCTTAATTATTTGTTACAGTGACTGAAAGTGAAGTTGTTTTTTTTTATCTAAGATATTGAACAACTGCTAATATGCAACTGTTACCTAGAAGTGAGGGAGAAGGGTATTATAATTGAGCCATCTATTGACTCCCAAATAGAAATAATTTATCAGATTAATCACAGGATGGGAAAAGTTTGATAGTGGTAAGAGGCTGGAAAAGTTCCAAAACTTGGCACTTTGCCCAAAAAGGAAGGACCAAGTGGACCACAGCAGAGGTGATGGAGATCCTCAGCAGTGAGTAAGTGGTAAGAAATGTCTTAGTAAAAGAGAATCAGACCATGGCATGAGGGAGAAAGTATGAAAGAGGAATACATAAAAGATATAAACAGGAGCAGGAAGGAGTATGCTGAAACAAAATCAAGCTCTTTGACACTATTGTAATAATCAGTTGTTCCCAGGCCCCTGGGGAATGAGACTATCTCCAAAGAACCGAAATGACCAGAAAATAATGTAGGAAAACTTTTGTTTTAATATCAGAGAAACAAAGCGTCCAGACTCTTACCAGGTTTTTTGTTTTGTTTTCACTTTTCAGTTACTTATTTCCAAGATGTTAAAACATAGCCCTTGCAGATTACTGCAGACAGAACCCTTGTTGTATAACTAACTGTTGAGATTTCAATGATACCTTTTTCAACAAGGATTTCTGACATTTTACAATTTTTCTTCAATGTAAACCCTCATAGTAATTTCCCACTGATGAAGGAGGCAGTGGCAGATAGGTGAGATTCATATTTCCTTTCCTGTCTTTTTCCCATACTAATACAGTATTTTCTTACGGAAGAAATTTTCTCACAGATGTTTCCATAGTTGTTTCCCTGTGGAGGAAGTTAAGAAGCAACCTTTGGAACTGATCCAGGCTGGAAACTAGCCCTGTTATCCACTGGGGGCCACTAGCATCCCTGCAAGTAATTAAGGGTCACAAAACAAAGTTATGGTTACATATTAAATACTCCACTACTGATGACATATTATAAGTAGTTATTAATTAACTTTCTTCCTATTTTTTCTTATCTAATCTTCTAAGACTTCCTCAATTCCCCAGTTGGGAAAAAAGGAGTACTCTGTCCTTTGTCAAGGTACCCTATCTTTATTTAATTCTTTTATGATCCATGCTCTGGTAGAATACAAACTCTTTGGGGTCAGAGTTTAGCTTGTTTTTCCATTTGAATACCAAGGTGTAATGGCAACCACACTGGCATACCCAGGATGGCTGCTAAAGCAGGTTCTTTTATCTGCTTCGTAAAGAAAGATAGCTGTTTCAGTGGTCAACAATCTTTCTTTTTTAATCACATAAAATACAAGCACAGGAAATACAGAAAAGAAAAATAAAGACCAACACACTGGGCTCTACTGCCTGAATCAAAGCTTTGCATCCACCACTGAATCAAGAGAGCCTTTACCTCTGAGGACTTGGGGAGCTCTGAACATACTGCCACTCAGAGTCTTGCCCAGGGAAACACAACCTCTTTCTCACAAGCAAACCCCCAAAGCAACAGCTCATCTCTCACAATATATACTCTTTAGGCTCAGTGCCTAATTAGAAATTAACAAAAGGTGTGTAAACCTTACTACAAGCAAGCAAGCTTCCCTTAATGGCCTGCACTTAAGGCCTATTAATGGGTGTGGAAAATCTTACACCTCCACATTAATTTAACATAAGGTCTCACCTAATACCTTTCACATAGTAGGCTATTCAACTTAATGAACCATCTATGAACTGAATGCTACTGGCCTGTGCTGTAGGTGTCTAACATCAGTAACCCTGATTTTTCCCACGTTCATAAACCCAAACCTTGGGTCATCTGTGCCCTCTTCAAGTTATTAGAAGCTACCATTCTCCCTAAATTTTCAACGTTCCCAAAACCTTAGGTAAATTTAAGTGGAGTTTCCTTTGGTATCCCATCCCTTTTCCTTATAGACCCCAGTTAGCAAACTAACCTCCTAAGTGTCTTAATAATAATTATATGACTTCCTTTAAGTCCCAACTAAAATCCCATGTTCTGCAGGAAGCCTTCCCTAACCCCTTTAATTCTAGTGCTTTTCTTCTTTTACGATTTTCTAATTATCCTATATGTACACCAGGCTTTGCATGTATTTATTTGCATGTTGTCTCTTCATTACATTGTGAGTTTGTTGAGGGCAGGGACTGTCTTTTGTCTCCTTCTGAATCATCAGTGCTTGGCACAGTCTGACACGTAGAAAGCCTTTTAATAAATGTTTTGGTTTTTTTTTTTTTGGAGGGGGAAAGGCAGGGCAATTGGGGTTAAGTGACTTGCCTAAGGTCACACAGTTAATAAACATTTAATCATTGATTAATGTTAGCAATGTATTTCATTTGGCCCTGTGAGGTCATCACTATTATTATCCTCACTTTAGGGATGAGGAAACTGAGTCTAGGATACAGTAAATGACCAGACCTTGGTTACACAGCCAGTAAGGGTCTGTGGCAGCATTTTGAATTCACATCCTCCTTCCTCCAAGACCAGCACTACAACCTTTTTTAAAGGGTCTTTACTATATAGAACTAAAGAAGGATGTACAAATTAGGGAAGATTATAGAAACAGATGAAAAATTCACACATTGCAATGATTCTTGTAGTTCAGTCATGGTCCTCAGCACTGACTCTAAGTTACAAGACCAGTTAATTCTATTTGGACTTCCTCCTACCTACCATCTTTCTTCTTAGCTTGGTTTTTATATTAACTTAGTTTTCATTCCTTTACCACAGATTTTGTCTAAAATTCCCCTACAAGGCAGTTAAGTGGCACAGTGGCACTGGGTCTGGAGTCAAGCTGACCTGAGTTCAAATCCATCCTTAGATACCCTACTAGCTATGTAACCTTGGGTAAGTCACTTAACCCTGTTTGTCTCAGTTTCCTCAACTGTAAAATGAGCTGGAGAAGGAAATGACAAACCACTCCAGTATCTTTGCCAAGAAAACCCCAAATGGGGTCACAAAGAGTCAGACATGACTGAGAAAAAAAAATATTCCCCAGTCTTTCAGAACACATTTTCCCATACTCAATTATAGGACACAGGTGGGCCCCTTCCATTTATCGCCTCCTCAACTTTGTCTTTCTGTAAAATATCTCCCCTGACTACACCCTGGTAAAGGGTCTCCTGTTACCTCTAAACTGCCACCGATAAATGATTTAGTGTCTCTCTTGGCCTCAAAACGAGTTCTCCCTGAGATTTCAGGCCTCCCTCCCATCTGTGCTTCTGACTTTCTTGACTTCACCGCCATGTGTCAGCTACAGTCTCACCCTGGGATCACTGCTAGCAACAGCGACATCCTCATCCAGGTGAGTTCTTCCTGGGGCCATTTGGTGGAATAACCCAGACCAGACAACCTGGATACCCCTTGAAGCTGTGCTTCTGACTTTGCAGACTTCAACACTGAGGTCCCTACTGGCCCCCCCACCCTTCAAGTTCTTTTGTGTGTTATCTTCCCCCCATTAGAATGTAAGCTTTGTGAAGGCAAGAATCGTCTTCTTTTTTGCTTGTATGTATATCCACTGCCTGTCACATTTGTTAAGTCATTTCTTTGTGACCCCATTGGGGGTTTTCTTGGCAAAGATACTAGAAGGCTTTGCCATTTCCTTCTCCAGCTGATTTTACAGATAAGGAAATTGAAGCAAACAGGATTAAGTGACTTGCCCAGGGTCACACAGCTAGTAAATGTCTGAGGCTAGATTTGAACTCAGGAAGTTCTTCCAGACTCCAGGCCCTGCACCACTTAACTTCCCCTATTTGACACATGGGAAGCACTTAATTAATTTTTGTTGCCTACTTGCTTGCTTGTTTTCTGAGTATTTCTCTTACTCCTTCCCTGGAAGTGCCCATGCTCTGGTACCTGAAAACTCCTATTCTTTCACCTCACCCATTTTTCTTTTTTCTTCTTGGTCCCCCGAAGCAAATTCTTATCTTTTAAATGCTACAAAATTTTAATATTATTTGATGTCACAGGCATGCCACTTGTCATTGGAGACAGATACTATTATGCTCATTTAAAAAAAAAAAGGAACACAGAGAGGCTGAGCAACTTTCCAAAAGGCACACAGCAATTGAGTGGCAAAACCAGGAAAAAATTACACATGCACCTCAGTGCTTCATCCTCAGTCCAGGTCTTCCCTACTCACAAGAAAAGAAGAGTCTAGAAGTGATATTGGGGCATCATCAATGTTTCACTATTGGCTGAAATGTTAACATTACTGAACTAACTAAAGCTACCATATATAGATCTAAATTACTATGTAATGGCCTTGAGTCAAAGCAACGCCATGGAGTGTTCTAATCTTGGGCATTGTTCATGCATAGCTGTGACCAAAAGTACTGTCAGATTGTTAAATAATAGCAAGAGTAGTGAAAAATGTAAGAACTCTTACATTCTCAGCCACAATTTCTTTAACTCACGTGATTGTGGAATTGCTATGTCTTCAAGCCCTTTGGGGAATAGCTGCTGCCAATAAAGCTGAATCAGAAAAAACTATAAATAGTTGAGAACAACACACCACACACACATACACCACACATACACACACACACACACACACACACATTTACTTGCACACACATACACACTCACAAAAAAGTGTAAATCAGAGTGTTTCAAAGGTCGTGTCAAGATACTGCAAGCAAATAACTACTGACCTATTTATTGTTCACTTATTCTGCCTTTTTTTGTTCCAAACTGTGCTTTTCAGTAAATTTAGTAAAATTAAAATACAAAGATCCAAACACCACTGGCTATATATGTATAAGCCAATAAAACATCAGAGAGAAAGAGATATGACCACAGTCACTGATTCATTCCATACTCATCTTAAGTGGCTGAAGAATTTGCACTGTGGGGTAGGAGAAGAGGGAGAAATTCATTGATTCATTTATTCATTCATCCAAAGAGCATTTATTAAGTCCTTACTCTATATCAGGCATGCAGGATACAAAGACAACAGGCCCTGAATCAGGCTCAGTTGCAGTTTAGAACATCAGCTTTCTAGCAAAGGAGAGAACAGAGGTGAATGCAGCTTCTAGTGGTCCTCCTCTCTCTCTCCCTGCCTCACCTCCCTGCAAAGATGAGCCAACAACACAGATGATGGTGGGCCATAGAGAGATGTGTTTTCATCAGTCCTGAAAACAGTAGTGATAGTGCTAGATTTGGAGTCAAAGTCCTGTGTTTGAATTCTAACTGTGCTATGGAATACAGAGAAAGACAGTTTGGTTAGATCTCATAACTCGATCTAAATAGGCTTCTATATTGGTATACAGTAAGACCTAAGCAGGCATGTGTATATGTACATATGTGTAAATATGGTTAGATTATATATACATACATGTATATGTATGTACACATATGTGTATATACATGCGTGTGTGGTTATATTATATGTGTATGTATACGTGTGTGTGTGTATATATGTACATACATACATCAGGGATTATTATTCCCATTTGACAAATAGAAAAAAAGAAGCAAGGAGGTGGGGTTGAGGGTCAGGAATAAGGGGAACAAGCATTTTCTACTATGTTGCTGGGTAGTGTACTAAGTGTTTTTACACATATCACCTCATTTGATGAGAAGCAAAGGACCTTATCATCAGGCCATATATATGTGTATATACATACATACACACACATACACACATAAGTGTGTGTATATATATTTATATCTAGTTGATGGCAAAGTCAAGACTAGATACCCTTCTGCCTCTTCTATTCTGTCCTGCTTGCGTTTAGGAAGAGGAAGCAGGTCAGTGAAATCAGATCACAGAATCAATGAAGTTAGAGCTAAGCTATACATTGGAGACTGTCAGTAAAGTTCATCTTCAGCATTTACCCACATCCCCTTTTGGTACTCATGTCTTACCTCTTGGCAGCTCTCATTCTGAGGCCCTGTCCTATGTGATTCATTCCCAAGGGGCCTTGAACTCATTTAAGCAGTCTAATAATTCTTACAATCAGACTAGCTAAAAAAAGGTATGTTATATCCAGTGACCCCACTACTAGGCACATAATGCAAGAAGGTCAAAGACAAAAATAAAGATCCTCATGTGTCACAAAATATTTGTAGCCTCACTTTTTGTGGGGGGAGGGGGGACCTGGATGTTCATTTGTGGCATAGGAACAAATTAAATATTATTATACTATGACATAAAACTTAAGTCTATGAAGAATTCAGAGAAGTTTTAAAAGATTTGCATAAACTGATAGAGAGTGAAGAAAGCAGAATTAGAAGAACAATACGTATGACTACAATCATGTTACTGAAAACAATGCTAAAAAGCAGACAAATTCTAATTACTGTGATCAATCTTAGGCACTGAGAATAGAAAATGAAACAAACTTATTCCTTCTTGGTACTGAATTGTAGAATAGAGGCACAGAACATGGAATATATTTTCAGGAATGACTGATATGTCAGCTGGTTTTCCAGAATTGTTTTTCTTTGTTTCAAGGGAGTGACCGATGAGTATGAGAAAGGCATATATCAGGAAATTCCTAAGGTGGTAGAGAATGAAAGGCATTAATAAAATGTTTTTATTCCTTAAAGAACACTTTGGTGACTGTTTAATTTTATTTTTAAGCTGATGATTCATTCATATTTTAATTTGGGATCCTGAAGACAAAGAGCTTTCAGGTCAGTTGTGTGACCTCAGTAAATTAACTTCTCATACCGACCCTCAGTTTTCTTATCTGTAAAATGAGGGAGTGGAATTAGATTTTTTTTTAAGAACCTTAACAGATAAAACAAACTTTGAGTCAGCCTCTAAGTAATGATTTTTAACAACATCACAGGAAGGAGAGAGTGATATTTAGTGGCAAGGGCATGATTGGTGCCCCTCAAATCATATCACGTGGGCAATTTCCTTCTTTTATTCAAAATGTTGCTTGTGCATTGTAAACCATATGATGGTGCTGGTCTGCCCCGTAAACAAGGCCTTTACTGGGACTATGCAATCAAGCTATCTCCCTAAATGCATTTATGGCTAGTAGACACTCCTGCCTGGATTCCTTTTCCGTCCCCCACAGATAACTGATAAGATTAGAGCTTTTTGGAAAATATATCTCCTTGAGATCACTTCTTGAACAACTTAACAGATCTGGGTGGAAACACAGACCTTTGACCCTGCCCTAGGAAGGTCTAACTATTTCTTGGAAACATAGTTTATTAGAGATGGGGTGGAGATCAGGATAAAACATGCATGGAAGAAAATGCTGGAAAAAAAACTAGACAGGAAGAAACTGACAGGCTTAGAAGAACTTGTAATCAAAGAAGGAACTGATAAAAGAAATTGCCAAATTTGTTAGACTTTGTACCCAAGAAGGAAGAGGACAGCAGACCAGTTGGTCATGGCTCAGGACCCAAAAGCACCAGCCATTTGACAGATTTCTTTGGGGACTCAAGGCTGCAAAAAAGCTATGCTTTCTCTAGCCTTGCCTGAATCTCCTCACTGCAGGGTTTCATAATCACACACCCATGGAAGTCTTGATTTATTGCTCTGTCTGGACTTCATGGCTGAAAGAATCAGTGTGCTAATGGAACCAAAAATTCAGATCCTTCCTTGGGTAGCTTGCCTTATCCTCACCCCAAAAACTGTCTCCTAAGAGAGCTTTAGAGGAGCAGAGCATCCAAAATAGTGCTTCTATTCTGATGTGCAAAGGCTTTCTGTATCCCCAAATCTGACTTCATCGGGAAAAGAGGCATTTGAAGGTCATAGGATCCTGGCCTTGGACCCGGAAGGGATCTTATATCATGGAATAGGAATATATTTGGAGGGACAGAGAATGTGTTAGCGATATATGATTTCTACTTGAATATCTATCACATTTTATACTTATTATTTCATTCAATGCTTATAAAAGTCTCTGTGCAATAAGTAAAGCAGGTATTCAGTCAGCTCCTGTGCAATGAGGAGCAATACTTTGTCTTCCTGAAAGCAATATATTGGACCAAATGAGCTCTGAAACTCCCCTTCGAATTGAGGACTTATACTGCTTTAGATTATATATTCTATTATTTATAGGTAGGGAAACCGAGGGAAAGGCTATATAGCCAAGACTTGAACTCTTGCCTCCTTGTATAGTCCACTTTCCATTATGTCTGCTACCTATTCAGTGAAAGGAATTGCTCAATGGCTTCCCACATTGTACCTTCCTAATCATCAACCCCACTAGTTACATGACCCTAGGTAAGTCACTTAAATTCCCTTTCCTCATCTGTAAAATGGAAAAATAGCACCTACCTATCTCCCAGGGCTTTTGTGAGGATAAAATTAGATCACATTGGTCAAGCATTTTGCAAACCTTTGGCATGACATAAATGCTAGCAAGTATTATTATTGTCATTGTGTCTCCTCCTATCCCTGATCCCACAACTAGCTCTTTTCTGCCTCATACTCACTTTCCATTTCCTGAGAATGGATTCATTTTGCAGTTGATCTCCACTGTGGCCATTCTTCAAATCAATACCATCACGTCAGTCTTTCCCATATTAATTCCACCAAAGTCAGTCCATGAGCAAATAGACTCCCAATCAATTATCATCAGCTGTGACCAATTGTTTTAACAATCTGGCTAGCAGCTTCTGTGGGTGTGTGAGACCCACCCACAGCCAGCACCCAGAAAGCTGCCGGCATGCCGGGAAAGCACAGGTTCTTTTGATCTGCTTAACCAAGGAAAGCAAGGTGAAGGGGTTGACAAGCTTACTTTAATCCAGCATACAGACAGCATTCAATTAGTTCAGGGGAGCATACAGACAGCATTCAGTTAGTTCAGGGGAAAAAGCCAATACCCTAAACTTCAGAACATTCATTTAGTTCAGGGGAAAAAACCAGTACCCTGAACTTCAGAACAAAATACAAATAAATTACAAATATCAACAGACAGACCCAATACAATTCATAGTTACCAACATCTAGGTTCATCCCGAGAGCTCGGAACAAGGGCTGGCCCAGAGTCATGCTTGCCACCACTGCTGCTCCAACTGAGGAAAGGGATCTTCAAGCTGTCTTCTCTCCTCTTATAGAGTTTTTGACATCATCAAGCGTGGCTTGAATGACCAGAGCCAATTGGTTCTTGAGTTGGCCCCTCCCCTTAGGACCTTGGGAGGTTCACATCCACGTAGATTAGGTTAACACCCAATAGGGCATGGCTCTGGAGTTAACACCTCCCCTTAGCTAGCCCCATGAATCGTCACAAAGAGGCGGACTTAAACCCACGTGGTCTAAAAGCCTCTGCTGTTCCAGACATGTAAACTAGGCCCTCCGTGGAGTTAGCACCAAAGTTCCACACATAACAGGGCTCTGGGCCTGGGGCCCAGCACCCAGCAAGGCTCAATGAGATAAACTGAGTCACTCAAAGTAAACAACGGCCATTCTGCTTACACCAATTCAACCACTCCGTACGGGAGATCAGACAATAGAAAAAGGTCATACCAGTTTTGCTCTCCTAAGATTATAAGTACCTAAGCAATAAGAGCTATACCTAGAGCTATAAGAGACTTTAAAGGCCATTTGCTCCAACCGCCTCATATAGATGTGAAACTGAAGATCCCAGAGGTTAGGACTCACCCAAAATCGCACAAATAGGAAATGGCACAGGATTTAAACTAAGGACCTATTATTCCAAATCCAGCTGTGCAGCTAATCTGCTATAGGCTTCAATGTGAGTTATAGGGGGAGGAAATCTAATTGGGAGATTTGGTCAGATCCAGCACTGTCCAATTAGACGTCTTGAGAACTACCAAGTGAAAATCCATCTCATTCACTCTCAAACTGGGTTTCACATATGTAGACATAGCTTAATTTCTGTATTTGTTTTATCTACATTGGCTCACCCATTATGAGCCATCATGGACCAAGGAGCATGTTGTACAAAGTTTCAGACAGTAATAAGTATTTAATAAATTTTAAAATTTCATCTTTATTAAAATTGTTTATTCTGTCCTTCAAAGGTTGAACATTTGATGATGGATGCTAGTGGCTTAGTCATGCTTTAAAAATCTCTCATTGCCACCATTTCTTACAATCTTTCTTTCCTCTGTCCTTGTTCAAGGGCATCATGGTGTAGTGGAAATGGACTTGCTTTTAGGTGTTGAATCTGCTGTTTTACTGTGTGGTTATGGACAAGTCACATACCTCTCTGAGCTTCAGGCTTCCTCATCTGAAAAAAAGATAGTACTATACATACAACTAACCTCATGGAGTTGTTGTGAGGAAGATACTATATGAAAATATGAGATACTGCTATCGTGCCTCCACAATGGAGGGATGCAATTGCTCTATATCAAAGCATGTACATGTATTGTGTAAATAGTTCCCAGTCCACTTCTGCATGGTAAAGAAGGGCTTTTCAGTTGGTCGCTGAGCTAGAGCTGTGGATATTTTTAAAAGGGTTCAATGGAAAAATTCTTTTTTTTTCCTTCATGCTGGCTACAAAATGTAAGGATGACTCTCTGAACTCCAAAAATCAGTGGGACAGTGGGAAGGTATGCTCTGCCCTACTCACCCCTTTCCCATTAGGCCAGCTAGTGAGTGAATGACCTCATATGTAAGCCTGGGTCTGAGATAGAGACTTCCTCCTGTTTGTTTCTTCTTTCTTTGCAAATAAATCCTTTTTTTCACTCATTCACTCATACAGAGCTTTGTGAGATCTCCAAAGCCAGCAACTGAAGTCCATAGCAAAATTGGTCCTTAGCCAAACCCATAAGACCTGCAGAGGACCAGTGCAGCAGTGGGTCAAGGGCAATCCTGTGTCCTTTCAAGAAAGGCAGTGACTCTGCCCATTGGCTATGCCACATTCCTAAGAGAACTTGGAGTAGCCACTCTGATTATTATTAAGGCAATAATCACTTGGCCAACCAATGATGTAGGAGAGAAATTAAGTATAACTGGCAATTGATATTGGGAAAACACACCAGCATGGGGGCTCAAGCTGATATCATTAGAAAGATATTCCAACCCCTCATGCGTACCCCTAGAACCCTCAAAATAAGATGCCTTCTGTGGACTCAACTTGCCAGTGATACTAAAAGTTGGGTAAAGTACTCGTAGAGTTTATATGGGTCTATACCAGAAATGTCATGGCCTGCTAGGTCAACACTCCTTCATGCCTGAACCAGCTTAAAATATAGCTAAGAAATGTTTAACAAAATAAATAAAACTACAATAAAAATATATAATGTTAATTTGTGGTTTTCTAAGTAAATGTAGGGCCAAAGGATCCATCTCTATTTGAGCTGAAGGCCAGTGACTACACTATTCTCCTTTTCTTCCTCCTCAGCACCGTCTCCCACACCACCAGGATCCGAGCCCTACGCAAATACATTTGTCTTGGCAGAGAAGGTTATAATCTATTTTCTCTTCACTGTTTTCCAAGGTGCTGAGCATTTTGTCCTCAGCATTTCTGATGCTAGTTGAATCTAGTTGACCTCCATGGGTGAGATCACTCAGTAAGGATAGAGGGGAATTTGTTTCAGTTGTTCTCAGTGATCAATGTGGCTCTTCTCTGCACTATTGACTCAACAGCCCAGATCTGTTCTATTCTTATTTACCCAATGTTTGTTTTCTCACCATAAATCATGGTGTAGGAGAGTAGTGTCAAACTCAAATAGAAATGGGAGCTACTAACTGTACTATATAAGGATCACTGAGGGCAGTATATTGACTTAGAAAACCAGAAACTAATATTATCTATGATATATTGTATTTTTACTTATTTTGTTAAATATTTCTCAATTACATTTTTATATGGTTGGGATGATGCTGATCTCAGTTAGCATGTGTAGGGTGCTGGACTAGAAGTCAGGAAAACTTGATTTCCAGTCCTTTCTCAGATGCATAGTAGTTATGTGACCCTGGGCAAGTCTCTTAACTGAGGAATTCCTGCTTTGTCTCTGTAAAATGGGGTTAATAATAGCACCTACCATGTAGGAGTGTTGTGAGGATCAAATGAGATATGATATGGAAACTATTTTGTAAATATTAAAACAAATGATAGGTATCATTATTATGACCAAAGTATGGCCACTCTAGCAAAACAGTAAGGATGGTTTGCATTTTACTAGACAGGACACATATGATCATCTTGAAAAAAAATTTTAAATCTTAAAATTTCAATTAATTAATTAAAAATTTTTAAAAGTTTGAATTTTAAATTAAAAAATAATTTACTTTTTCTTAGGGCTTTATATTTAATTTTATGTTTTAACTATGCGTTTTGTTATTTACACCACAGTAATTTCCCAGCAATGTTTCCCATGCAGTACTCTCTCTTATAATGAGCAACAGTTCAGCAAAATCATTCTATAAAGCAACCACAACTGACAAAGTATGAAACAACACAATTTAGCCAACTCTTGGTATACTAAGATGAAGGAAGGACTGTATCCTATTGGGTTTTTTTAATGTTTTTGTTCATGCGTTTTATTTTTCTATCACTATGGTTTCTGTTTATAACCCCCACCTTCCCTTCTCATCCAGGGAGCTTCCACCTTACACTTGAGAAAAACTGGTAAGCAACACCAAGTGACACAGCCACCAGGTCTGTTACTATATGCAACATTCATAGGACTTTGTATTTTAGAGCCACAAAGGAAGTGGGAAGAGGGAAAGGTTACTTTGTGGACCTTGTTTCTTTCTTCTTTTATTCCTTCTAAGGAAAATGGCAATCACACTCTGGTTTCACAACTCAGCTGGACTGAAAGAAACTGGGATGTACTGTGGATTCCATACACTCCAATTAAAATAATACTAATAATGGGCTACTCTCTGGGTTCCCCCAATTACCATCATTTTGAATCTGATGCACTGGGCACGGAAGTCTCAACTGCTCAGCAGGGACCACAGCAGGCCAACTCTTTCCCAGTAGGCAGAGTAACCACTGTATTAGAGTCACTCACAATCCTGATCCCCTCCCCCCATCCCTACCCAGTACTGTTCCCAGGCTGAAACATGATATTCAGACCCTGGGGATAACTACATGATTCTAGTCTACTACTTAGATTGCTTATTCCTTGCCCTACATGACTTGGGACAGCCTTCACCAAGCTAGGCTGGCCATGACTTTGGTAACCTTACTGAATAAATGAATGGTAGCTCTCTGACTCATAAGATATTAGGATCATTGATTAAGAGGCAGAAAATACCTTAGAGGCCATCTAGTCTAGAGGCCATTTAGTCTAACCTAAAAAAGTTTAAATGTCACAAAGGAAGTGAGAGAGTAGGAATTGAACCCCGAGTCACCAATACCAAATCCAGCACTCTCTCTATTGTCCTATGTTGCCTCTATCTTCTGTACTTGAGAGAAACAATTATTAAATAACTAATTATCAATATGGTGGAAATGTGGGATTTATCCTCCTCTGAAACTTTATTGTCTACTGGCCTAAGCCAGCCTCTGAAGGACATTACTGATAATAAGATTGGATTGACTTTCTCCTCAATCTTGTTCAGACCCCACCCAAATGGGGAGGCCCATTGTGTTCTGCTCTGGTTTGGGTGGGGATAAAGTCTTTTATTAGATTGCGATAGGCTGGGGGTGATTTGGAAGTAAATGACATAATCAAAATCATGTGTTCCCCCCCATTAGAATAGGTGCACCTCTCATTATAATATTCATTCTCTCTTATCACTTGTTTACCCATCTGAGCTGATTTCCATCCTCAGGAACACTCTGGAACACTTATATGCCAAAGGCATATAAGTGTTGGTGGGTTCTGTGGTTTGTCTTTGATGTAAGAGACAGCCAAATGGGCATTCTTTTATTAATAATATACTAGCATTATTAATAAAATAATTATCCAGAAACTATGTCTCTTAAACTTTTTATACATCACAGTCCCTCAGAATCTCTCCTCACAGAAACAAATACACACACACACACACACACACACACACACACACATACACACACACACACACAGATATTCCCCAAATAAAAATAAAAATTCTTTCTCCTCTGGGGAGAAATACATTGTTTTCAATCATCCCAAGCTGTCCCCTGTTGCCATCCTATTAAATCCAATATTCTCCCAGGAATGCATCATGGCATATCAGAAGATACCATGATCTCAGAAGAATTGCCCTTCTAGGTGACCCAAATGACAATGGGAAGATGAGGAGAAGTATTTTGTGATGTATTACTAAGAAACATATAAGAGATGGTATGAGTGTTGAAGGAAAAAATTATTAATTCTCTACTCTGTGTTTTAGGCGTGAGTCTACCAGAAACAATTTACGTAACACAGCATTTTTCTAAACCCAAGTAATTTCTAGAGAAAAATATCCAGAACTGGTCTAGTTCCTCCATGTTCTTGCATATTTCTCTGTCCCTAGATGATCTGAGGTAACATTTATAGGCATCTCAAACAGGGAAATTGTAATGCTGTAAACCAGTTTGAGGTTAATATTCCAAAACTATTGTCACTACTCAATCCCTTCCTTGATGATTTCCCTCAAGTACTGAAAGTGTTTCCTCTGTTTGATCAATATGTAATTAATTCCCTTCTGAATAGAAAAGCATACTTCTGGGTGGGTCACAGACCAATCACTTCAGGGGATGGGAAAATGCAAGGATCTAAATGAGACACCTAAAGGAAAAAGTCTGCAAAAGGTTTGGGGATGTTGAAAATATTTCTTAGTATTTCTAAAGAAATTAAAAATGGTTTTAATATTCTTCAACAGTGACATCAGCAAAGACATGTAAGAGATGGGCCACTTATGTAAGTGAGAATGAGGGTTAACAGATGGACAGCCAGTATGGTTATCCAGTATCCATGAAATAATAAAAGAACTCAAGGCATATACTTAGCACAGTGCCTGGAACATTTTGTTGTTGTGTCATTTCAGTTATGTCCAAATCTTTGTGACCCTATTTGGGGTTTTCTTGGCAAAGATACTGAAGTGGTTTGCCATTTCCTTCTCCAGCTCATTTTTTTACACATGAGGAAACCTAGGCAAACAGGGTTAAGTGACTTGCCTAGGGTTACATAGCTAGTAAATTACAGAGGCTGGATTTGAACTCATGAATATGAGACTTCCTGATTCCAAACCCAGTGCTGTATGCACTATACCACCTAGATGCCTGGAACACAGTGAGCACTTAACAAATATTTGTTGACATGTTGACACTGGATGGATCCTCTATTTACAGAAAGACCTGGCCAAGGTTGATAGAAGTTGAGAGTACCACTAGATGGGTTGCAATCTGTACCTGAGGAAGAAATGCTTTCACCAGTAAAATTATATTTTACATATTAAATTAATTAAGATTCATAATAAAAAAGTAGTGAAAGCTTAACTATGTTTATCTGATGATTGCAACCTAATAGAACAGTTGTAATAAGCGATTAAAATTATTTCCTTATAAATATGACTGTAAGATAAATAAATGTCAGGATTAGAAAGAGCAAACATTCATTCATTAAATATATATGCATTATTAAAATAAAAATAAAGTATGCTTTACAAATACCAAGCATTAGGTCTCCTGGTTCTAAGAGCTTTATGACATCATCAAAGTTCTGATCACTCTTCTTTCACAATGTTTTCCAAGGAAAGGGCAGTGCTGGCACATTTAAGATAGAGAGTGAAAAATCTGTAGGGTAGAGGTAGGTACTCAGAACCTGATTCTAAATGGTCTTAATTCTTGCCTGGCATTGAAGCAGAAAGTCAATCCCTGAAAAGTCAGGTATGCTCAGCTAGCCAACAGGAATTAAAGGGAAGGAGAAAAAATGAAGGGCTTTATGTACCACTTCTCAAATATGCTAACTAGTTTTGCAACTCTTTATGAACATGTCCTAGATTTCCTGATCTCTGTTGTCGTTGTTCAGTCATGTCCAACTCTTTGTGACCCCATTTGGGTTTTTCTTGGCAAAGATACTGGAGTGGTTTGCCATTTCCTTCTCCAGCTCACTTTACAGATGAGGAAACTGAGGCAAACAGGGTTAAGTGACTTACTTGCCCATGGACAGTCTCACAGCTAGTAAGTGTCTGAGGCCAGATTTGAACTCAAGATAATGAGTCTTCCTGACTGCAGCTCTAGCACTCTGTCCACTGCACAACCTAAGTACCCATCCTAGATTTCTTACTAGACAGAAAATACTCTGATGATAAGAGCTGTGTCACATGTTTAATTTCTATCACCTGCAGCACTTTAAACATATAGGAATATTATTACTTGATAAATATTCATTAAAATAATAGAATCAATGAAGTGGGAACACTGTGGCTAGAAAATGGCTCTCCCTTTGCCCACATTATTGCTTCCTGTTTTCTCTCCTATTTATTAAATTCCATAGATTTTTTTAAGAGCTAAAAGGAACCTAAGATATCATCTAGTGAATCCTACCCCTTTATCCTACAGAAAAGGAAATTGAAGTCCAAAGGAGAAAGTGACTTTCATAAGTTGCGTCTAGAGAAAATGGAAATTGTTAGAAGTGCTAATTGTTAGACAATATTAATGGGAGTGACAGACAACCAAGAGTAACCCGATTCACTTTGTCCTTGTCCCTTTATCCCTCTACGCTTCATAGAATAAAGATTTAATCAAATTGAGCCAAGTGAGTGGAGGCAGATTTCTGGTAGTTTTTCATGTGCGGAAAGGATGGGCAATTCAAGGCAGGGCAAGGACAGGCCCAGCAGCTAATGGAAAACATATTCTTCTTAAAGGCAGCATAGCCTTACAGATGGTTAGACCTACACTCAAGAAGATCTTGACATTTACAGTATTAGCTATGAAACCTTGGAGAAATCACTGAAGACTTGCCCTTAAGTGACGTCTTAAAGCAAGGAGTGCCTCTCCAAACCTCAAGCACTTATTTCACAAGTTTATTGTGACTAAATTATGTAAGGTGTAGAAAGTGCTTTGCAAACATTAATATAACTGTTTATATAAATGTCACAGGGTAAAAAGAGAGGCTAAGAAGGGACATAGTAAAAATAAGATGAAGGGAAATTCACAAATAGTAATTAGAATTTTGTCAAAGTTATAAGACTAAGAGTGGTTCTATAATTGATAAATGGTCAAAGGATATGAGCAGTTTTCCAATGAAAAAAATCAAAACAATTTATAGTCGTATAAAAATGCTCTAAATCATTATTGTTTAGAGAAATGCAGATTAAAACATCCCTGAGATGTCATTTTATACCTACCAGATTGGCTAAAATGATTGAAGGGGAAAGTAACAAGTGTTCGAGAGGATGTAGAAAAACTGGGACGTTAATTCATTGGTTGTGGAATGTTGAAATGATCCAGCCATCTTGGAAAGCTATCTGGAATTATGCCCAAAGAGTTATTTTTTTATTAATTTTTTTTTATTTTTGGCAGGGAGGGCAATTGGGGTTAAGTGACTTGCCCAAGGTCACACAGCTAGTACAGGTGTCAAGTGTCTGAGGTCGGATTTGCACTCAGGTCCTCCTGACTCCAGGGCCGGTGCTCTACTCACTGCGCCACCTAGCTCCCCCATTTTGGGGGGGGGGGAATTTTTTTTATTTTGTACACATGACAAGATTTTACACCAAATATTTAAATAGTACAAATTTACATTCATGAGGAATGTTAAAAAAATTTCAACTAAAAAAAAACCCAAAAACAAACAAAAACTTGCTTCTTCCTGTGACCCACAATCCTGACATTTTTACAGTTGAGGGGAGTAAAAAAAAATTCAAAAACACACAAAAAAAATATGCCAAGCCTCCCCAAACAGAACAGTTTAAATTCACATTTTCTCTCTACACTGGACACAGTGGATTCCAATGGTGAGAGTTACAATTCATCTTTTCCACTTGGAGTTTTTTTCTTTGTTTCTTCTTCTTCCTCTGCATCCATATCAACTTCCTCTTCGTCTTCTGGTTTTGAATCTTCTGACATGTCTTCTGTTGTATCATCTTCCTGGTCGTCTTCAGGCTATTCTTCCACCTTTGCATCAGGATCGATGTTCAGACTTAAACGAAGCATCCTTTCGATCCTATCTCCGTACTCTTTGGTGTTGGGTAGAAGGTATCCCGACCTTAGCATTGCTGTTTCAAACAGGACTACAGCGAGGTCTAGGACTGTTTTGTCATCTTCATCTTCCTTAACCGTTCGGAGCATGTCCTTGATCAGCAGGTATCTAGGATTAATTTCAAATGTTTTCTTCTGACTGGCATAGTAATTTGCAGAAATATCTATGCCTGTCTGGTAAGCCTGAGCTTTCATGATTCTTTCAATGATGCCAGACCAGCCATACTGGCTGGCCACCAGAGCACAGGGAGACTCCGTCAGGCACTGGGAAATCACAGCCTTCTCAATCTTGTCCTTCAGATCTTTGTCCTTCATCCACTCAAGCAGAGGCTCATACTCTTTCTCCACAGCGTCTTGGCTTTCCTTGCTTTTCTCACTCTTGTCAAATTTCACTCCTTCCTTGGCAGCATTCTGGAGTCTCTTTCCATCAAACTCTGGAAGGGCTTGGATGCAGTACTCATCAACAGGCTCTGTCAGATAGATCACTTCGTAGCCCTTCTTCAGAAGCCTCTCCACAAATGGGGATGATTCCGCCTCCTTTCTGCTCAATCCTGCCATGAAGTAGATTTTATCTTGTTTCTCCTTCATCCTTTCCACATATTGGTCCAGACTGGTAAGGTCACTTTCGTGATGAGAAGACTGAAACCGAAGCAGTTTGGCAAGACGAGTATGATTGGAATGGTCTTCAATCACCCCAAGTTTGATGTTCGTGCCAAATTCTTTCCAAAAAGTTTTGTTATATTTCTCTTCAGCAATCTTCTTGATCATATCAAGGGTTTTATGGACCAGTTTCTTTCTAATAACCTTAAGCAATTTATGTTGTTGAAGAGTTTCACGGGACACATTCAGAGGAAGGTCATCAGAATCCACAACACCCTTGATAAAATTAAGGTACTTCAGCATCATATCATGGAAATCATCTATGATGAATACTCTGCATATGTATAGCTTACTGTAGTCACTCTATTAAACTACCTATAGCCTTTGGGTATAATGATAAGATAACATTTTATACAGTATAGGCAATATTGCTTAAGAATGACTTTGAGTGAATAAATTATTTTGTCTGTTACAAAGACCCAAATTAACTATAAAGGATATATAAAGAAGATGCTATCTGCATTCAGAGAATGAACTGAAAAATAAAAGTATGTATAGAATAATTTTACATATATATACTTATTTGTGTCTAATAGTATTCATGGGGGGTAGGGAAGAAAAAAAAAGAAATTTACATGATAATTGTGTTGTATATATGAAAGGAATAGCAAGTTAGGCATAGTAGATTTACAGTTTCATGTATAATCATCTTTTTTATACTATGCTATGGAAATTTTTGTTTTATTCAATAAATTAAATATTTTTCCAATTATACAGAAAAAAAGATTAACTTGAGTGAATGATATAGAAAATAAATGATTTAGAAAGTTCCAGAAAGGAGAGATCAGAGAGGACTAGAATAACTTAGGAAGACTTCATGGAATAAATGGAAGAACCTGAGTCTTGAAGGATAGCTCCAGCTGCCCTTTCTGTGGCTACAGAGTCCATAACTCAGGTAGTAAAACTCCTTTGGCCATGAAGTTCCTTGGGGAATGATGGAGGAGTGAAATGTTCTCTCTTCATCACACCCAGTAGTAAGCTTCCAAGAAGGACAAAACAGTCTGATTCTTTAGATGTGTAATTTTCCTTGGGTACCAACGTATCAATGTTGCTAAGCTAATATCTCATATAGTTATATTGATAGGGTAGGAATAATTTATCTATAGGGACTTGGATGCCAAGCAGAAGAAATAAGACCGGATATAGTAGGAAGTAGGAGTCACTGAAATATTTTGAACTGAAGAGTGACAACAGGAAAATTATGTTTAAGTGCCCTTAAACAATTTGGGGTTGGGTTTTTGTTTTCTAAATGTATTTGAATGTACTTTTAAAGGGAGAAAGACACAAAGAGGAGAGAGGCTGAAACTGAGATCTATGCCAGATGAGGATCTCATTTCTACCAAGGAGAGTTTCAGGCAGGACAGATGCCAACAAAAGGCAAAAAAGACTCTTTCCAAAGCCCCACCCCTGCACTGGATCTTGTAAAAAAAAAAAAAAAAGTAATAATAATAAATTGGAAAATGGGGAAAACAGCTTTTTCTGATCATCTATGTGGTTTAGGCATCATGATCTTCGGCTGTTGGGCTATTTCCCTGTGAGCTTCCAAGCTAGCCTATTCATCTTCTCCCAAGAAATGTCCAGTTTTCTTTTTGAGGTTAGTCTTTCAGCAAGAAAAGAGAGAAACAGCAGGCCCTGGATACACTGCTGAATTGCTATACTGCTACACTGATCTGAAAAGTAGGTCATTCGAGTTCTCATGTCAAATAACCGTGCAGGAGTGCCTGGTTGGCAGAGCAAACCACAGCCAGCAGGCTTCTACTTGGTTTGTTATAATTCTCTTTTTTGGCAGCTCTTGCTGTCCTAGAGGCTAAAGCATGGAGCCCCTCCAGTTAGAAACTGGTCTATTGCCCTGAAGGTAATAACAAAAGACTTCCTCTTCTGCCCCTCTTACATTGTAAAATCAAAATGATTTTTCTGCATGTAGTTCTCTTTTAGGGGATATTGACCTCCCAAGGTCACCAAATCGAGTCTCACTCTAGCCCTTGGAGCTTAGAGACCTGGAAAGGAACTGGAAATTGAGACCAACCTACCAACGTCTAGGACTGTGAAACTGACCAGAGGACCCAGATTAATTTTTTTTAATCAGAGATCCATCTAATCCTATTCTTGCCTGAGATTTCTGTACCTGCTGCCTTACAGCAGCACAGGCCTACTATATATGTAAGCACCATGGTTGGCCCCCATCTGCTATAATTTGAAAAGAACGCCAAAACCTCCATCTGTTCTAAGACATGCCTCTCATTCACCTGCCCCTGAGGCTGCTACTTCCTTTATTTCATTAGTGTTAATCCTTAATGGTGTGGAGGCAGAATTTTAACTGAGTACTGAGAATAATAAAATATTGGCCTTTTATCTGATTAATCCAGGGTTCTTAAACTATCTAACATCATGAACCTTTTGACAATGTGGTATGTGGTGCAGTGGGCCTGGAGTCAGAAAGACTCATCTTGCTGAGTTTAAATCTAGCCTTAGATACCTCCTGGCTGTGTGAGCCTGGGCAAGTCACATAACCCTGTTTGCCTCAGTTCCTCATCTATAAAATGAGCTGGGGAAGGAAATGGTGAGCCACTCTAGTACCTTTGCCAAGAAAACCACAAATGGGGTCACAAAGAGTAGGACATAACTACAAATGATTGAACAACAAAAGTCTGTGGGCTTCTCAAAAAACTTTTGAAATTCATAAAATAAAACATTTTTGTTGTTCATTCATTTCAGTTCAGTTCCTTGTGTCTCTGGGAAAGTCACCTAAACTGTTATCTGCCTCAGTTTCCCCAACTGTAAGATAAAGACAATAATAACACCTACCTTGCAGGGTGTTGTTAGGATAGGTGAGATATGTTAAAAGCACTTTGCACAGCGCCTGGCATGTACTTGGCATGACATAAATGCTTATTCCCTTCCCTTCCCCACCCCTCCCCCTAGTAGATACCTTAGAAAGTGCCCACAGAAACATAGTAGGGCTGGGGCAGGTGAGGGATGGGGTGGGAAAGGCTCTCCTACTAAAGAAGGAAGATAAATTTTGTCATATAGCATAACAGAATTAGCCCTGTACTAGGAATTTGGTAATAGTCCCAGTTAGAATTTGATCAACTCAACTTCACTCCTATGGACTTCAGTTTCCTCATCTGTAAAATTAAATGATTGGTCAAGGTTACCTCTTCCAGTTCTTTGATGCTATACAATTTTGCCAGTGGCTGGCTCTGCCACAGCATTTGCATGGGACTTTCCAAATTGCATTGTAATTCTCATAGTAATTCTTGCCTGGCTTCCTCAGTGCAGCAGATCTGCACAGGGCCTTGGCAAGCTGCCTTCTCCTGCCAAAGCCAAATGGCCAATGCAGGTGGCAATTGCACATTTCACACACAATTAAGCTTTAAATGCAGTTCAAACCACTTGCAAGAAAATGCAGACCAGCCTTTAGCCTTGGAACTTTGGGTTTTCTAACAGCTGAGATTTTTTTCTAGATAGGAGGTAGGGTGCAATCCATGACCCTGGCTCATAAGGAAAATGATGTGATCCTCAGACATTCTTTCAAAAGTAAGCTCTTGGCTCTCAAGGAGACCTTGGTTTCCTCTTCTATTCCCAGGGTTTATAAAAATAGCTCAAGTATGGATTTTTCAGATCCTGCTTAGGCAATAGCTTTATAGACTTGGCAGATTGACTCATTTTTAGAAGGCTGGAGAGACCAGTACATTGAAGGTCTTGAATATCATCTTATGTTTGGGCTATAATCACAACCTAGTCATTCACATTCCTACTCAAGAAGGAAGATACTGTCATTCAATCCATCAACAAGCATTTATTAAGCCCCTACTATGGATTCTGTCTTAGGGTCTGGTGATACAAAAACAAAAGAAATAGTCCCTGCCTTCAAGGAGTTTAAATTAGGACAGAAAGACATTATATACATATATAACTATACAAACTAAATAAAAAGTGAGGAAATGTAAGGGAGAATAGGCAGCTGGGGAGAGCAGGAAAAGGTCCATGTTAAAGGTAACAAGCTAAGCTTTGAAGAAAACAAGGGTCAGGAATTTGCAGAGCACAGACCAGGAGGGCAGTCAATAGACCTCTTCCCAGATCACACCACTTTGGAAGCATTGTAAACTTACAGGCCACCAGACTGATCTGTGAAAGCAGCAGGACATTAAAAAAAAAAAAGATAAAAGTTCAGGTCAGACATACTTCCCAGAGGTGAGCAGAGCCCAATACTAACATAAAGTTTAAAACTAAGAAATAGTCTGTAAAAATAAGCAAACAGAAATAACTGAACCACAAAAAGCTATATCGTGACAGAGAAACTTAAGACACACAAAAGAAGACTATGATTAGAAAAATATCTACAAGCAAATCTTGAAAGAAAAATGCAGATTGGATACAAGCCCAACAAGAATACACAGGAGCACTAAAGAGATATAAGAAGAGCAAAAAATGATTTTAAAAATAAAATAAAAGAGGTAGAGGAAAAATTGGGAAATGAAATGCAAGAAAGTTATGAAAAAGGAATTATTAGCCTGGTAAAAGAGGCCCAAAACAACACTGAAGAAAATAACTGCTTAAATAACTGCTTTAAAATTAGAACTAGCCAAAAACTAGAAGCTAATAACTCTTTGAGACATAAAAAAAAATAAAATAAAGAGACTAAAAGAAATAGAAGAAAATGTGAAATATTTCATAGGAAAAACTGACGTGGAAAATAGAATGAAGAAAGATAATTTAATAATCATTAGACTACCTGAAAGCCATGAACAACAACAACCAAAAGAACCTAGACATCAAATTTCAAGAAATTATGAAGAAAAATTACCCACATATCTTAGAAGCACAGGGCAAAGCAGAAACTGAAAGAATATACTAGTCACATTTGGAAAGAAATGCCAAAATGAACACTCTGAGAAATATTATATACAAAACTTAGAATTCTCGGGTCAAGAAGAAAATACTCAAGCAGCTTGAAAGAAAGAATTCAAACACCATTGGAACCATATTCAGGATCACATAAGATTTAGCTGTTACCATGACAAAGAAACAGAGGGGTAAGAATATGATTTTCTAGGAGGTAAAGGAATCAGGGTTACAACAAAGAATAAGCTGCACAGCAAAATGGTATAATCCTACAGGGGAAATACATGTATATTTAATGAAATAAAGTACTTTTAGGTATTCCTAAGGAAAAGACCAGAGCTAAATAGAAAATCTGACATTCAAACACAAGACTTAAGAGAAGCATTATAAAGTACATAAGCAAGAAGGGACTAAACATGGTTAAATTAAACAATTCCCATATTCTTCTATGGGAAAATGATGTATCTAACTTCTCAGAAGTTTATTATCAACAGGGTTCTTAGGGGGAATCTACTAATGTTGGGATGACCTCAAAAGAAGAATGGAAGGATAAGAAAGAGGGATGCACCAAGAGAAGGGGAAAAGAGAAGAAGAATGGGGAAAATTATCTTGGATAGATGTAGCATAGAAGAGTTCATAAAATGGAGAAGAGCATGAGTGGAGAGAGAAGTGTGCAACACCTAAACTTCACTCCAATATGAGCTGCTTAAAGTAGGGAAGGATATACACACACATACAGTTGAGTAAAGAAATGTGTCTTACCCAACAGGGGAGTAGGAGAGAAAAAGGTTGAGAGGTAGGAGGGAAGCTAGATAAGAGGGAGGGTAAATTAAGAGAAGCAGTGATCAAAAGCAAAACAGACTCGAGGAAGGGACAGGGTTATAAAGAAAAGGCTAGGTATTAGAGAACAGATTGGATGGAAATACCCAGTTATCATAACTGTGAATGTGAATAGGATGAACTCATTCATAAAATAGAAGAGGAGAGCAAAATGGAGTAGAAACCAGAATCCAACAATATTTTGTTTGCAAAAAACAGACTTTGAAATAGAAAGATACAGAGTTAAAATAAGAGGCTAGAGTAAGATCTATTCTGCTTCAGCTGAAGAAAAAAACAGAGGTAATAATCCTGATCTCAAAGGAAAATCTGTTTTGTTGTAGATTTCAGACTTGTTGGAAAAGTTAATAGTGTTTCTGATCCTATAGAGATTTTTTTTTCCTTGAAAGGAATTTAGGAAGATCTGGAAAGCAGGGCCTAGCCATGTACTGCCAAGCATTAAAAAATAAAAATAAACCTGATATGTACCTCATAGGTCAGCAGTTTAATGAAATGAAATATTTTTTATCTGCCTCAACATCCTGCTATCCACCAAGTCCTAAAATGATTTCCTGAGCCTTCTACTCTGTTATTTATACTCTTCCAAATAGCACTCCACTTCTGTTCTTCCCTCTCCCCTTTGATGCTGCTCCTGGTTTTGACAGAGACCTCACCTGAGATATCACTACTTCCCTGAAGTCACTCAGCTCCATAATTAGCAAGTCTGGCCACTATGGGCTTTGACTTCCTCTGCACACATCACTGCCAATTGAATTTTCAGATGCTAGTTGGCATGGTGGATAGAATGCTAGGCCTTGAGTCAGAAAACCTGAGTTCAAATCCAGCTTCAGATACTTATTAGCTGGGCGACCCTGGGCAAATCATTTAACCTGTTTGCCTCAGTTATCTCAACTGTAAAACGAGGTTAACAATAGCATCTGCTATATCTGCTAAGGATCAAATGACATAATATTTGTGAATTGCTTAGTACAGTGCACAGCACGTAGAAAACACTATATAAATGCTAGCTATTGTTATTATTACTATTTTTGCACTCTCAGATTCCTCTTTCTACTTAAGCAGCCTACAGTTTTACTTCTACCCTCTCCTGGTAACCTGTAACGGAACACCATGGATGAAATTCTGTTCTTCCCCAACACACAAACAAATACACACACACACACACACACACACACACACACACACACACACCCTTTTCCAACTGTAGAAAAGTTTCACTCAATTCTATAATATAAGAATGAGGATTGGGGTGGGGGGGTGTTGTATATCTCCAGAGCCTAGCAGAGTGCCTGCAGGGGCAATAAATACTTTTGAATGAGGATAATAAGAGTGGATAACCATGAAGTATTCATAGCCCAAGCAGAAGATTATTGTTTAAAGTAACCAAGAAATGAATTGTTAACAATGAGAACTGCAGGTACTTAGTAAGAGCTTAGACAGAGATCTTTCCAGGTCCCTCAATGTATATAGAGCCATTGTCTCTAAATTTTTTTAGTTGTATTAATAATTTTTCCCCCGATGAGTATATTAGGAGAAAGTATAGGACGGAAAGAGATGAAAGGGAGGAAAATTTTTCCAAGTTGTTGTTGGATTATAACTGTTCTGAGGTACCACATACAATTCAAAATGAAGAAGGTTGAGCACTTGAAAGAAATGAGTAGAAAAGTTGAATAAAGGAGCGTTGGGCCAAATTGGGGTAGAATGATTATGTTGGAGATGAGGACCAGGACTGGCTATTGTGGAGAAGGTGGAATTCAACCCTGATTTGTCAACATCTGATTTGTCAATCATATATGCTTTGGGTCAAGCCCCTGTCCTTGGGTGCCATGGCACCCAAGTGGAACCCAGATTTTTTTGAAGACAACTGATTTAAAGTAAGAAAACAACACTTCTTCCTATTATAAAACAAGCCTTTTCAGGCAAATACACAGTGGTACTCAAAGTAAGCTCCATAACACACCTCTAGGCCACTCTCCCAGATAGGCATACATGCCAATGTAGTGATAGACATCAACCTACTTTCCTTTTTCTTGACAACCCCATGAGTCTCCTTCAGTACAACCCAAACTTACAGGGTCAGAAAGTGAGGGACATCACCTATGATTAGTAGTAGCATTCTTCATAATCAGATGTTTTTGGAATTAATAATTCATTCAGGTAACCTTTCCATCGTGGCATTCCTAGGATTTTAAAATTACTGGGATCTATTCATCTCTTTATGCCCAGAGACACAAGCTATGTACCCTCTTAGAAGTGGAGATGGGGCAAAATATCCTCAGCCATCCTCTCAAATTTTCCATTTGCTTCCATTAGCAATACGGCTAACAGGACACACTGTACTCTGAGTCAATTGGCCAATAAGTTGTTGTTGTTGAGTTTCAACTGGGTGGGGAGCTCTGAACTAAGAAGCCATTGTGGGAATAGAAGGATGCCAAATAAAGAGAACATAACACCACTCTCTCAAAATGGCATCCTTCTCCAAATGTTCCAAAGACGATCTTAAATATCACAGTCATTGTATAAGTAACCTGCATGAGGAATTATGTCGCTTACAGGCAGGTCTTCCAGTCAACCATCTGGAAGAATACTAGCACAAGACTTCAGTCTTCCTTTTCTGCCCATGTGTCTTTGCTCATGCTGTTTTCACATTGATAATACCCAACCTTTTCCTCTCCATGTAAGTCCTGTCCATCCTACAAGGGCCATTTATTTTCTAAGGAACTTCTAATGAAGCCTGAGAACTACAGCATCCTAGAACTTTCTGTGTTAGAAGTAATCTTCAGATTTCCCTAATCTGTTATAATCTTTCCCTCCTCTTAAATCCTTGTGTATTGTTTCTACTGTGTTCATTTGGCACTTACTATTTCTTGCCTGTTATAGCTAGCCATTTTTTTCTCATGTCTCTCCAATTAGATCATAAGCTTCTGTAGGACAAACTGCCACATATATTATCTTTGCCTTCTCCACGGTGCCTTGTACACAAAAAGTTCTCAATAAGACTTGTTCAATTGCAGCATTCACTGGTGTTTGCTGACTCTGAACATGAAATGCTTCATTAACCTTCTGCAGAAGAGGCTTCCGTAGTATCCCATGTGTCAGATCTTGGTAACAGAGCTCCTAACTTTGTTTACACATAGAAAAACTTACCTGTTGAATTCCTCATTAAATTAGAATTTATTAAGGACCTACTATGTGCCAGAGACTGGAGATCCAAAAACTAAAAATGAAACAATTCCTGCCTTTGAGGAGCTTACATTTTTTTAAGGGAAAAGTATACAAATATAAGTTGATATAAAATATTTGCAATGTGTACAAAATAAGTAAAAGAAATTTGGGGAGCAGGGAGGCATTAATAGTTAGAGGGATCAGAAAAGGCCTTATGTAGAGGGAGGCACTTCAGCTGAGCTTTGAAGGAAACTAGGGAATTGATAAGGCTGAGATGAAGAAGCATATTCCAAACAAAGGGGATAGCCTGTACAAGGCCGCAAAGATGGAAAGCAGAATGCCTTGTGTGAGGAACAAGTGGCAAGTAGACCAGTTTGACAGAACCATAGAGTACAAGAAGGGAAGTAATGAGTAATAAGTCTAGAAAGGTAAGTGGCAGCTAGATTGTGAAGGGGCTTTCCATGCCAGGGGACTTTGTATTTGATCCTAGAAACAACAGGGTGTCAGTGAAGCTTCTTTAGCCGGGGAGTGACATGGTCAAACCCATGCTTTAGGGATATCACTCTAACAGCTGTGTGAAATTTGAATTGAAGAACTACTAAAAGAAATAGGTCTGGTGCCAACCCAACCCATCCTTTCAATTACATAGGAAAATACAATCACTCATTCCAATAATAGAAGACTTGTGCTGGGTTCTGTTAAACCTATTTTTTAGTTGCTCATCATTGACAGGGACTGTACGTGAACTCATAATGTAGTCTGGAATCTTGTAGCTGGGCAGGCTCTTGTCAAATATAAGTAACTATTTTCCACCTGATGCAGGTACTGAATAGTTACAAATAGCCATGATTTCCTTCCCCTTTCCTTACAATCTGGTCTCTTTTCTAATGATAGTTTTACTTTTTCTCAATGACAGGGAATAAAAAGACACGGAAGAAGGCTATGATTACAGTGGGTGTGCTCCAAAAACTTATTTGTGAGTCCATCGCTTAGAACTCAGAACACATTCCTCCATCATTTTTTTGTTATGTTCATATTTTCAAACCACAAAAGTCTGTTTAACATGGGTTCACTTAATGTCATTAGTTGATTCAGTAAAAGTATGACTTTAGGTAAAATGATATTGTAAAGGTCTCTCAGTTATAACTCTAAATTCAATCAAACTTATTTTTTTACAGTCTGCATCTTGACTAAGACAGCATCTTAATTTATAGAACTTTTCAAATAATACGTGGGTCAATGGATAAATAAATATAATAAATTAATCAATTAATAATAAATAAATATTGAATAAACATCTCATGGATGATAAAAGAAAAATAATACATTTGCTGACAATATTGTATAGTAGCGAAAGCCCAGTACCAAGAGGCAGACGCCTTTGATTCTCATCTTGGTTCTGCCACATACCCCCTGATCTTGGGCAAGTCACTTAATTTCTCTGACCCTCAGCCTTCTCACCTGAAAAATGTAACTATTGAACTAAGTGATTTCTATAGTCCCTGGGACTGAAGAGGATGAGGTGAGAACATAAGGAGGATACTTAAAGAAGGGGACTTTGCTAAGGAGGCTGACCTTGAAGAGGGAGCAAGTCTGGTAGAGACCATGCTAAGAAGCCACCTGGATGACAGGAAAGTTTCAGAATCCCAATTCCTTATGCAAAAGCTCCTTTATGCCATGGGTTCTTCTCAATCCGTGAAGGTTTATCCTAAAGGACTTCTGTTTTATAGTCATCATGTTTTGGTGTGGTTTTTTTTCCTCCCTTTGTCTCTTAGCTGTGCTTTCAGCTTATCCTCTCAGGATAAACTCATCACCTCTGAACTCACCACCATGCTGTTATTCTAGCCCTGATTTTGATACCACCTTCCTCAATCTTCTCTCCCCTCTATTTTAAGGACTAGAGCTGGCCAAACTCCTCCCAATTCCTTCCTTTATAAAGGGGAGGAACTGGAATTTTTGCTTCACTCTATTTTTCATTTGCTTCTCTGACTGGTTTCAACTCCTTGAAGCAAGATTCCCTTGATACCACTCTCTTCCATTTGCCTTTTGTGTATTGTTTTCCCCCTTCAATTGTAAGCTGGAGGGCAGAGACTGACTTTCTTTTTATTAATTTTATTTCTAGCATTCAGCACAGCACCTGGCACATAACAGGCACTTAACAAGTGTTTATTGAATTGTTTCAAGACTTCAGGTTTATTTTAGGTTATTTCTACATCTGACATTCTCCTCTCAGCTCTTATTATACTATAGTCATAACTGCGGTTGTCCTACAGCCTGCTGTGTCTCTGTGCAATTATCTTTTAACCCATCCATATCTTTCACACCCACTCTCTCTGTCTCTCTCACGTACAAACCCACAGGAAAATAGATATAGTGTTGTAAGGGACCTTAGAGATCATCTTGGTGCTGTTCATCCTTGGCTTTTGAATGAAATCACTGGTGATGTCATGACTTGCACATGAGTTGGATTTAAGTGAGGCAGAGTTGAGCAAAGTCATCAGACTCATCCTCACTTCCTGAGTCACCAAAGTCTAGTGGCAAAACAAAAGTCAAGATGACTGGCAGTGACTCAAGATGCGCTGGATGACCTGCTATCTTTGAGGCCTGACCAAGCTCTAAGCACTCCACAGTGCTAGAGGTCATCTAGTCTAATCCCCATCATTTATAGGGAAAGGAAATAGATTTTGCCTCTTACAAGTAATCTCTAAAATCCTTTCCAGCCCTAAATCTGTATACCTGTGGAGTCAATTCAATAAAATAAGCATTTATTAAGCACATATTATACTTAAGGCACTGTGCACATAATATGGGGATACAAAGACAAGATGTAAAAAGCAGTTCCTACTTACAATCTCTGTCCAGGTTACTGTAGAACATACATTATCACCATAGCTAACCTGAATTCTAGGAAGCTGTGACTTGACTTTATTTGAATAATTTACAGAAAAATGCCCCAGGTTATATGACTTTCTAGGAACATGCTTATCAAAGATAATGAAACAACCAATTTGTCTCACTCTCCCAGGTGTGATTTTTAGCTATTGGGAGGCAGTTAGGACATCTGCTTTCAAATTACACATCATTTTGCGAACAAAAAACTTAATTTCCATTTCAATGTATATATTACTCATAATTTTAAATTAAACAAACTATTTTAATTCATCCTACTTCAACACATGTTTATGGTGGGTGTGCCCATCTCTGCATTAAGATATTAGAGAGGATACAAAGAATGAAAAGCAGGCCTGATCCCAAGAAGCTTAGTATCTGGTTGAGTAGCTATGTGTAACAGGAGGACATATACAAACAAATTACAGGAGAAAATGCTAGATTATGTGCTATGCATTAGAAACTTTCTGCATTTTACTGTTTCAGAGCAAGGGGAGAACAATGTGGGTTGGAATAATTAGGGAAGCCTTAACACAGTAGGTGGACCTGGAGTTAGGCTTTGATGTAAAGGTATTTTAATGAGAAAGCTCTATGTGGTTATCTAGGAAATCACAAGTGAACTAATTTAGACTTTATTCAGAATTAACTGATGCAGACTCGAGAATTAACAGTGGAAAGAGTAATTGTCCATCAATCAGGGAATGGCTGAATAATGACTAAGAATATTATTACATCATAAGAAATGATAGATATGAGGAATACTTGGCAAGACTAGTGTGAACTGATGCAGACTCGATAATCAACAGTGGAAAAAGTAATTGCCCATCAATTAGGGAATGACCGAACAATTTGTGGTATATGAATATGGAAGAATATTAATACATCATAAGAAATGACAGATATGAGGAATGTTTGGCAAGACTAGTATGAACTGATGCAGAACAAAATAAGCAGAACCAAGACAGCAATGTACAAAATGATTATTATAATGTAAACAAAAAGAAAAGTGAAAAGGAATTGAACTCTTAATTGTAATAACCAATCTTGGTCCTAAAGAAGAACCATGAACAGAACCTCCATCCCTTCAGGAGATAGAAGCTGGACTACTTGAGTAGAATATTGTATACGTACTGTCAGACATGATCACTGAGTCTGTTGGCTTTGCTTACCTGTTTTTTTTCATCAAATCCATGAAGAACATGAGTGGGAGGTTGGGAAATGATTGATATAAAAACAAAAGGTATCGATTAAAAATATTTAAGAGCTTTGGACTTGAAGTCACAGGATTAGATTCCAGTCTTGGCTCTGCCATTTTCTGTTTGGGCTTGACCTTGAGCAAGTCACTTTAGGTCTATGGGCCTCGGTTTCCTCATCTATAAAATGAGAGAATTACACTAAATGACTTGTATGGTCAGTTCTAACATCGTATGATTCTGATTCTTTCAATTGTGGATCAGATCAGTTCAGTTTTCTGATTTCTAAGGTTCAATTCTAACACTATGTAATTTTATGAACGGAATTGAGTTTGAATTTTAGCTTCAAAGACAGATAAACAAAAGATGTCACTTAAGAATAGCTCATTTATATCGGACCTTAAGATTTACGAAACATTTTTATTATACCAACCCTGAAAGGAAAGTCCTGCAAAGTATTATTATTCTGATTTTACCAATGAAGAAACTGAAACTTAGACAAATTAGCTAGTCGAGGTTGGAGCTAGGATTCTAAGCTAGGACTTTGAACTCTAAGACCAGCTCCTAAACTTACACTCTGCCACTTTAACCACTAGTTTAATTTATTAATTGACAGAATTATAACTAGGCTGGGGCAGCTAGGGCTTTTCCACAGGATGAGAAATTTAGAGGTTGCTGGCAATACCCTTCTAGGGACACTTCCTCCTTGGCCCAGTTCTGCCAGTAGCAATAGCAGTGCGATTCGTTCTCTCTACTCACTTCACCATTGGCCTCATTCACCAGTACCCTTCTTCTGGCCAACTCCCCCGTCAGCAGCAGAAATTTGTCCCTTAGTAGCATTTTCATCAGGATAGAAACCTCAACGTGTTCCAGGGTGGACTTTCCCAGCCCCTGGCTTCTCACCTTCTTTCCATACCCTTGGCCATACTCCAGTGAGTACGCCTTTTTCCCTAAGTGAAATTGTTGCTAGTTATGGGTTTTGTTCTTTGAATGTACAATCTACTGTATTGAGCAGAGCCCTAGTTACCATGGCAGGGGACACTAAAGAAACAGAAGACATAGTTCCTGCTCTTAAAAGATCTTAAAATCTAACAGGAAAGACTGAACAAAAATACGAGGAAACAGCATAAAACTATCTCTATGGAGAACACAGGAAAAGTACAAAGGAATGTGGTGGAGGCTCAGAGCCTAATCCGCAAATGAAAAGATGTGGAATGAGAGTCAAGCTATATCCATTAGGGCAGGTCATTACTTAATCAAGGTAAACTTGAAATCAATGAAGAACCTAAAGTGACAAGCATGTGACCTGAAACCCACAGAGTTCATCAAATCCCTTGAGAGTGACTCTCACCAAGGATGATAAGCTTTCAGAGAGCTGTGGGCCCAGAAGGCCTGCTGTTGGGTCTCTGCCAGTTGGCTAACTCCTTCAAAGGCAGCACTGAATAAGTGGGTGTGGAATGCCACTGTACTGAGTTTCCTTTCCTGCTAAGTGAATGATGGCTGAAACCAGCACCCTGAGGGGGCGGGACTCAGCCTTTCCAGTCTTTCCTCACGGCACTCTCCTCTGTGTACTTTTGACTTCAGACAGCCAGGACTACACTGTTCTCTGTGTCCTATACTTTCTTACCTAATGCCTTTGGTCATTTTGTTACTTATCTCTGGAACGTCCTTTCTGTTGAATTCTTACCCGTTCTTTAGACGAGAGAGGGAGCAGGGCAGTGCATAGAGAGAACTGACCTTTGAGTCAGGAAGATCACAGTTTCAAGGCCTGCCTCTGACACACAATGGCTATATGACTCTGGGCAAGTGACTTAACTTCTCAATGCTCTAAGCTATTGTCCAGAACTTACAGAAAAGGTGCTGATCTAAATTGGTAAAAAGCCTTACTTTGGAATTCCCTTACTTAAGAAATCACAAGCTCAAACCCTGTGCTTCATCCCCTTTAGCTTCACTGGTGTACTCAAGGCATTCAAGGTCATAACCTACCCTAAGATGGGGTTTCCTTGCCTCTGTGGCTGAATTTTCTTTAAGTGTATTCAATATTCATTTTACCTTCAGGCTCCTCCTCCTTCCTTTTCAAAGAAACCATAGTACTATGTAAAGATTGCTAGATGTAGGTCAGGGAGCCTGTACTCAAATCCCAACTGCCATGTATGAACCATGTACCTTGGGCAAAGTCACTCAATTTATCGGGGCTTCAGTTTTCTCATCTGTTAAATGAAAGTGTTTGTCTAAGGCCCCTTGCAGTTCCACAAATGTGATTTTATGGGAACCTGTAATCCTAAAGATACTCATCAATTCTCAAGTCAATTTTTCAAAAATCCAATCCTTGTACCCAGATCCAAGATCCTAGGAAAGGATACAGAAATGGGACCCCATTCAAGGAAAGCCCTTAAATGAAGATAGAATAGATAACTGTTCCAAAGCTATGGTTAGAAGGGGAAGCAACTTTCCCCCCTCCAACCCACCCTTCAACCTTGGCCTGAATTTCAGAATCTCAAAACCTCATTCAAAGAACCCTAGAGCTAGAAGAGATCTTAGCCACCAGCTACTCCATCCTCTTCATTTCACATATAAGGAAACTGAGGCTTCCAGGGGTTAAATGGAAAAAATAAGAATTAAAAAAAAAAACCAAACAGATTTAAGAGTCAGGAGACCTAGATTTAAATCTTAGCTTTGATACTAGCAAAGTGACCACAAGTTAATCACTTAATCTCTCTGAGCCTCTCAGGCTCCTCATCCAACTTTATTCTCTGATTATTAGATTTTCTGTAGTCTCATGCCCCCAGGACCAAAATTCACTAGACAATGAGTACATGCAAAAACAGGCTTGCCTTCATTCAGTATCGGCAGAGCTTTACTCTTGCAATTAAAAGGGTCATGTAAACTTTATTCACCTTCTTTACATCTTACCAAGTTAAACACTTAGAAGAAATCAAATAAGAAGGCAACAGGTTATGTAGGTATAGAGAATATTATTGTCGTTCAGGTTTTTTCCATCGTGTCTGACTTTTTGTGACTCCACTTGACATTGCCTTAACAAATATACCGGAGTGGCTTCTCCAGCTCAGTTTATAGATAAGGAACTGAGGCAAACAGGGTTAAGTGATATTAGCAGGACAGATTTCATGAGGATTCCCTCTCTTGCCTATCCTATTCAGTTGCTTCTGTTGAAAGCCATGGGTTCGGGCAGCTAGGTGGCATGGTGAGCAGAGTGCTGGCCCTGGAGTCAAGAGGATCTGAATTCAAATCCAGCCTCAGACACTTGATGAACTTACTAGTTGTATCACCTTGGGTAAGTCACTTAACCCCAATTGCCCTGCCTTCCCCCCTCCAAAAAAAAAGTAGAAAAAAAAGCTATGGATCCTGCTATTAGGTTTTCATCTTCTTCAGCTTAAACTTATCAGATTTTCAAATCTCAGCCACACCTGACTTGTCAGATATTTTTTGTAGATCGAGCAGTAATGGGCTAATATAAGCCACTCAGTACCTGCTTAAAACAGATAGCTCCTTGGACTGGTAAAACTGGATCAGAGTGGGTGGGAGGGAAAGAAGGTAAGAAGGCAATAAGTGTTTATTAATCACCTACTATGTGCCAGAGACTCTGCTAAGCATTTTACAAATATTATTTCATTTGATTCTCACAACAGCTTTGGGAAGTAGATATTATCATCCCATTTTATAGTTGAGAAAACTGAGGCAGACAGAGATTAGTTAAGTGACTTTTCCAGGGTCACACAGCTAGTTAAGTTTCTGAGGCTGGATTTGAACTCAGGTCTCTCTGACTGCAGGGCCACTGCTCAATCTACTTGTCCATCTAGCTCCTTCGGGGGGTCAGTCTCCTATGTGATTTTAAGCAAAACAATGTCACCATGACTCAGTTTCTTTATGGCTATAATGGAGATGAGAATGCTAGTAAGTAGTCTTGCTATGGTAAAGATCAAATGAGAAAATATATTTGCTTCCGGTATCCTAAATCCCTGTGCAAATGCAAGAAAAACGTCTTAGAAGCAGGCTGTTAGCAACCACCCATAAAGGGAACTAGAATGGCATTAAACAGGAGGGAACCAAATTCCCATGACACAGTCACCTAGAAATGCCTCTAAACAGCTTCACAAAGCATGACCCAAAACAATGAAATATTTGGCCGTTGAAACTGAAATCCAAACACAAGGAAAATTTGGCCTAGTGTTCAAGGCCCTCTACTGCCAATTCCTAACTACCCATCTAAATAGCTCCCACAGCTCCCAATAATGTGATACGTCAACTTCTAATCTACCCTTTTTGCCCTTAATAAAACATGCTCATTTCCCACCTCCAAGTGTTTGCTCATTTTGCGGCACTGCCCCTTCTCCCTTTTCTCTTTCACCTGGAATGTCCTATACCCCTTCAATACCTTGCTTCCGTCCCATGCTTCAAAGTCCAGCTCTTTCACTGCTACTGTTACATGTCTAACTGGATCCCCAGAGGGCATATGCTGAAGTTTTGCAACTTCTGCCCTGGGCCCAAAATGTGCAAATCTGTGGGCTACATTGTATCCAGCCAGCCCAGGAATCTACCATGTTCTAAGAACTATTTCTCTAGCAGATAACCCATGCTATTATCATCTCCTTATCTCAACCTCTCTCTGTCTACAGGCTCCTTATCTGTATCTACAAATATGCCCGGATCTGTCTATTCTTGCAAAACGACTCACTTGATCCAACCATCCTTGCTAGTCGTCTACCTACCTCCGCTACAGCTCCTTTCATTCTCTTTGTAAACCCTCTGGCTTCCAACCTTGCCATTTAAAGTAAAACTTCTCTCTCCAAAGTCACCAACAATCCCTTAATTGTCAAATCAAATGCCCTTTCAGTCTCTATCCTTCTTGATCTCTCTATAGCCCCCGATCTTGTCAGTCACCTCTTCTCTGATATTCTCTTCTCTCTAGGTTTTCAGGACACCATTTCCTGATAGTTTTCCTCCCACTTACCTGACTGCTCCTCTCAGTCTTCTTTGCTAAATCTTCACACAGGTCATATCTCCAAACCATTTGTTATCCCCCAAAGCTCTCTTTTGAGTCCTTTTGGTGTCTCCCATACTGTCTCACTTGGTGATCTCATTAGCCCCCATGAGCTCAAATGGTCTTTCAATGAAAATGACAGATAATAGATAGATAGATATAGACATCTATATCTATATCTATCCAATCCTAATATCTCTCCTGAGCTACAGTCACACATCACTAACTACCTTTTGGATATTTCAAGCTGGGTGTCATATAGCCACTTCCCATTCAACATATCCCAAACAGAACTTATCTTTCCTCCCAAACTTTCCCCTCCTCCAAACCTTTCTTGAATTGTCCAGGGCACCGTTCTTTTTCCAATAACGTAGCCTCACAACCTTGTTGTCATCCATACCTCTTTACTCAAACTCACTCCACATATACAATCTGTTGTCAAGTCTTATTTCTACCTTCCTAATGTCTCTCCTCTATACCCAGGCTCTTCTTTCCCCTGATACCACCTCTATGAGATCTTCATCACCTCATACTTGGACTATTTCAATAAGCTTCTAATTTATTTCCTTGACTAAAGTCTCCCTCTATTCCAGTTCACCTTCAACTCAGCTCCCAAAATAATTTTCCTAAAGTTCTGACCCTCTCACACCAGTATCATCATCCCTTCTACTCAGCAAATTCGATTAGCTGTTATCTACTGGATGGTAGATTTTGAGACTGGCTGGATGTAATACGGTTCACAAATCTGCAGTGTGGCCCCAGGGCAGGAGTTACAGAACTCCTTCAGGTTACCGCTTCTGGAGATCCAGGTGGAGGTGCAACATTCCAATGAAAGAGCTAGACCTTGAAGCATGGGCCAGATTTGGAGAGGTATTGAAGGGGTACATTCCAGGTGAGTGAGAAAAGGGAGAAGGGACAGTGCCACAAAATAAGCCACAAATATTTGGAGGTGGGAAATAAGCATGTTTTATTAAGAGCAAAAAGGGTAGATTAGAAGTAGAAATACTACATTATTGGGGAGCTGTGGGAGCCATTTAGATAGGTAGTTAGGAACTGGCAAAAGATGGCTTGAATATTAGGTTGAATTTTCCTTGTGTTTGGATTTCAGTTTCAATGGCCAAATATTTCATTGTTTTTTGGTCATGCTTTATGAACCTGTTTAGAGGCATGTCAGGTGACTGTGTTATGGGAATTCAGTTTCCTCATGCTCAATGCCATTCTAATTCCCTTTATGGATAGTTGCTAATGGTCTGTGTCTAAGATTCTTCTCTTGCATTTGCACGGGGATTTAGGGTGTCTGAAGCAAGTAGGTCACTATTGTACTACAATTGACTATTAAGTCCTCTAGTTGGCATTTAAAACCTTCACAACCTGGCCTTTTCCTACTTTTCCAATTTTCTTGCACTTTATTCCCCTCTATGATCCAGCTACAGTGGTCTGCTTGTTCTTTGCAAATGATAACAGCAACAACTAGCATTTATATAGTGCTTAAAAGTTTACAAAGTATTTTACATGTTAAACCACTGAAGCATCTGCAGTACTTATGAAGTAGGTATATTATTATCCCATGACAAAAATTGCCTGAATTTTCATTGATAGGTACTGCTGCCAATAACAACAGTCAACGACATAGACATACGGAGAAATGGGTTTATTATGGTCAGAGATTAGACTCACTGTTTACAAAAGTCAGTGGGCCAGCATTTTCAGCAGCTTAGTGAAGTATGTAGTTACATAGGCAGGTTGGGTTCAGTGGACTTCCAAAGAGCAAACAAGGGAAGGTGGTGATTTATAGACCAAAGAACGGATGACAGATGGGAAAGATCTCTCTCAGCCACTATTAGCTGACATCTCAAGCTATAAATCTGAGGACAGATAGAATAGAAAGTTAACCAGTTAACGAAGGGGCTCTGATTGATGCCTTGGCTTGATTTTACAGGCTGTAGCTGGTTACATGACCCACTCATCTTTGGAAAATGTCAAGAAGAAAGTTAAGCCAGAAGTTCACTTATCATAATTCCCGTTCATAGATGAGGAAACTGAGGCACAGAAAGGCTAAGTGATTTTCCCAGAGTCACGCAGCTAGTAAGTAAGTGTCTGAGGCAGGATTCAAAATCAAGTCTAATTCCAAGTCCTCTCACCCTAACTACCGCTCCACGCATTTGAACTGCCTGTTTCCCATATCCTCTTTACCTCTGCCTCTTAGCTCCCTTGGCTTCCTTCAAGATTCAGCTTAAACTGAAATTTTGGCAGGAAGGCCTTTCCTGGCCCCATGCTATCCCACCCCCATTCTCTGTTATGTACAGAGTTATTAAATATTGTCTCCCTGATTTGAATGTGAGCTTTTTGAGATCAGGACAGTGTTTTTGCCTTTCTTAATATTCCCAGAATTTACTCCTTGTTGATTGTTATTTCAATCTGGCCACTTTTCAAGCCATGGGCACGGACATGTATACCCTTTCTCCTCCCATATTCCCTTTCTTATTCCTTGAACCATAGTTAAATCCACAGTAGGAAAAGGCATGTCGACTTATTGTCACATTGCTTCACTCGCCAACCCCAGACCCAAACTTCCCTGTTCACCACCTTGGTATACAAGGTTATCTTGCCAAAGGCAGTGATTGATTTAACTTTGTATCTGAATTCCAAGGGATTGGTACAACAGTAAGAGTTTAAATGGTGTTTTCATTCATTTGTTCAACACTCCTCTGTCTCCTCCCCAATTAATTCCTGCCTATTTCATAGGATCATAGATTTTGAGCTCAAAGGGACGTTAACAATTGTCTAGTCCAAACCCCTTTTTGCAGATGAGGAAATAAAGACCTAGAGAGGTCAAGTGACTTTCCTGAGTTCCATGCTTTTTTTTTAAATCAAATATTATCTTTTAATTAACAAATATTTTTCTCACCTTCCACCATCTCTCCCCTTAAAAAGAAAAACAAAATCATATTAACTAGTAGGCAAAGACAGGCAAAACAAATTACCACACTACCCATGTCCAAAAGTGTATGTTCTCTTCATTTTCTCTTAATCCTTCTCTTCTTTATCATGAGGTGAATCAGATTTTTCATCATGGGTGCTCTGGCCTCTTGGTTGGTTGTTGCAATGATCAGAATTCTAAAGTCTTTCAAAGTCATTTGACTTTCCACTCTTGTTCTTACATAAATTGTTCTCCTGTCTAAGCTCACTTCACTTTGTGTTGGATCATACGAATCTTTCCAGATTTCTCCTTAACTGTTCCATTCATCATTTCTTACCCCACAATGGTGTAGCTGGTATGCTCAGGTCCCTGGCTCTCTGCAAGCCAGCTCTTGAGGGGTTGGAAGGGGTATCTCTTCTCTAATGACATTCACTGGTCAGTAACTAGCCCCCAGTTCCACTTAACAAAAACAACATAAATTAGCATCTACGAAGAGATACTGACTCCAAAGTTATGGCAAGAACAAATGCATAATAAGCAATTCTTCAAGACCTCCAGATCACCCTCCCCCCGACACCACCTCAGTCTCTGGGGAAACAGGCTCAAAATAGCTCAGTTGCTGTATAACATTGGTGTCTTGCTGCTAAAATGGGATCCCAGTGGTCTTTTCTAAAGATTATTCCTGTTCCTTGAGACCTCAGTGATGGGCTTGCTACAATATTCAGCTTGGATTCCAGCTTGGATCTTGGATCCAGCTTGGAGCTGTGGCTCACTATCCCAAGCAAGAGCAGAGTCTCCAATCCCTTTACCTAAAATAGGAAACATTGAATAAAAAGGCCAAGTGCTGAGGCCTATTTGCTGCCCCACCCTCCTTACAAAATTTCAGAAGGGAGCAGACTCAAATATCTTTCCCTTTACAGCATGATTTCTCACCAGATGTTGTAAGTACAGGATTTACTAAATGAAGCTTCACGGCAGAACCTGACTAAGGCCTTTTAAAACCTGTCAAAGAGCCTCCCATTCACCCATGTGGTTATCCAATCAGAACCTGTTACAGAATATCTACATATGTTCCATAATCTATCCAAGGCTCTTTCCTCACACTTCGTCATGATTCTATTAGAAGCAAGCTCTCCATCATCCTCCACATAGAAAGGCTGCATCAGCCCTGCAAGTGGATAAGGATTGGGCATGTGCCAAAGCCCAATTAAAATAGTATTCCTTTGCATTCATATAGTACAAGTCCATGCTTTTTTGTGTTTTCGTTTTCTTCTTTTTTTTCCTGTAATGGGAATGAGGATATTATAAGCCAAACACACTCCCATGCCTGTCCAAGGCCTACATTTGCAAGGTCGCTGTGGGATCAGGGGTACAATCCATGGTCATCAACATGGCAAAGCCAACTAGACTACTGAGTACTCATGCCAATGACCCTGAGTTTCATTAACTGCAAACTCTATGCATGGTTAAAACTATATGACTAGTTGCAGAAACTTCTCTGTGATCAAGTGTCAACTTGGTGGAAAATATAACACTCCTACACACACACACACACACACACACACACACACACACACTTCCCAAAGTTGGAAAATTCTTCAGAAACTGGCCCATGCGGATGGAAGGAGAATGGTTAAATAATGAACAAACCAGGCCTGATTTTTCACATGGGCAGTCAATGTATTTTTTTGGTAAAAAAGCAGAAGTAGAGGGGTCAGAACCCTGGGAGCTGCCACTGCAGCTGTTCTGGCTATAGGATATGCTCCCCAGCACACTGATATCCCCTGGCTCCCTCCGGTAGCACATTCCACAGAAGGGTCCTTCCACTAGCATTGCCTTGAGATCCTGACATTACTGTCCTGGGCCTTCCTGGGGTTTTGATTTCACCTCCCTGAAGTGTGTTTGTTTTGCCTTAATTAGTTAAATGTTCCTGCTTTAAGAATGACATAAACTGAACCCAGAGGAGGTTTTCTTACCAGGCCAGGACCTCCTTACCAGTACAAGAGGGAGAAGTTGCCAAGTTGCTGTTAGCAGGTAGCCAGGATAGTTGAATCACTGGGGGAGGACAAGGGTTGCTGTGGGCCAAATCACTCCTCTGCTTCACTGGACCAGGTGCTTACATATGCCCAGTAATATCCACAAGAAGTTTTAATTAAGGATCTAATTGTGCATGGCAGGCTATGCTAAGCCTTTACTTGTTGATAAAAAAAACAAAAAACAAAAAACAACAAACGTCTTTCCACCCATATCCCAGAACCAAGCTGGCATTGTATAGTTATTTCAGCCCCAGCTCTTCAACCTCTGTTCCAAGTAAATCCGCCTGGCATGGATTATTAGCCCCATTTTTCAGATAAGGAAACTAAGATTTATATGGTGGCACAACAGATGTTTCTGCAGCCCTAATATGAGAGGCATTACACCACACCAACCAAGGGCCTACACCCTGAGTGCTGAAGAAATCATTCCTGTTTCTCCCCACCCCAGACATCTGTGGTAAGATATTTCAATATAAGAGGTGGGAAGGAGAAGAAATATGCACCAGTGTGTTTGCTTTAGGGGTGGAGATAGGAAGAGGTGATGGGACAGCACAGACTGCTGAATGCTTCCTTTATGCATTCATCCTGCTCTTGTTTACAGATCTTCCCCCAGCTGTTGTCTATGCAGGCAATGACCCCTCAAATACCCCAAAACGCCTCGCTCTCCTCCTTCTTTCACCTAAGCTACCCCTAACATCCCACCTCCTCCCAAAAGCTCCCCCATGATTTGCACCTATGGATTTAACAATGTTCCATAAGAATCAGGAAGACCTGAGTTCAAATCAACCTCAGATATGTACTGGCTGTATGACCCTGGGTAAGTCACCTAACCCCTGTTTGCCTCAGTTTCCCTCATCTATAAAGTGGGAACAGTAATAGCACCTTCCTCACGGGGTTGTTAGGAGGATCAAATGAAATGATAATTATAAAACACTTAGCACAGTGTCTAACACATAGTAAGTGCTCTGTAAATGTTGTTGTTCAGTCACGTCTCACCCTTTATGACCTCAGGGACCATACTGTCCAAGGGATTTTCTTGGCAAAGATGCTGGAGTGTTTGGCCATTTCCTTCTCCAGTGGATTAAGGCATTAAGAGGTTTGCCTTAACAATAAATTCATACTAAACGTTAGCTAGCTGCTTCTGTCGTATTATGATTATTTGTATAAATACTGTGGGACCCAGTTGGGCTGTAAGTTACATGAGAGGTCAGGATCATGTCTTTTTATCTTTGTAATTCTTTCCCCCATCACAGTACATTCATGTAGTCATTCAAAGACTTCTAACTGATTTGTGCAGGTGAGGGCTTTGAGAATTCTGTGGAGGGAAAGATTTCCTTGGGTTGAACTGGTTAGGAAAGACTTTTTTGGAACAGGGAGTATTTGAGTTGAGTAGAACTTTAACAGACCAAGATGAGAGATGTCTACCTACCTCCTGGTTACTGATTATAACAGTCAGTATATAGATACACATTATCTCCTTTGAATCTTTCAACAACCACATGAAGTAGTTACCATTGTACCCATTTTAAAGGAGAGGAAAGTGCATTTCAATGACTTTGCCTGTGGCCACATAGCTAATAAGTGTCAAAATCGGAATCGGAATCTAGTTTTCCTGAGGCCATATCCAGCACCATTCACCATACTACACAGACTCTCAACATGGCAGGGGGCGGGGGGGTCTTGTTTACATTCCCCAACATACATTAAGAATTTCCTTAACAGCAAGGACTCTGTCTATTCCTTTTAAATCTGGATAACTTCTAAGGTCATACACTGAGCATATACTCAGCAAGTCATGCTTTTGTGGTGCTAGGACAAGAGCACAGTTACAGGCACATGTGGTGTGATGAACAAAAACAGAAACAAGGAAACTCTAGACATTATAAAGGAAGGAGACAGTGCAATTTGGGTAGAAGGCAGGACACATAAAGGTGAATAGGATAAGACTGAAAAGACAGGAAGACATGGAGATGTAGAGAGCCTTAATTATGGGGTTAAGAAGTTTACACTTCATTTGGCAAAATTTGATAGGAAGACTAAAGTGGGAAGAATGGTGCCTGGTACATAGTAGGTGCTAAATAAATGTTTGTTGGCTTAACATAGAAGCAGAAAGAAGTTTTCTAACTTCTTTCTTTTCTAACTTCAAGGTCCTTTCTAGGACCTTGAAATTCATCTACTTCAACCTATTTAACTTTAAACTTAACAAATAGACATTAAGCACTATATGCAAGACTGTGTATGTAAAGATACGAAGCAAAAACCAAACAGTCCCTGCCCTCAAGGAACTTCTAGTCTATTAAGGGGCTTCCACAAATATGGGTTGTGACCTGAAGGATGGGAATCAAACCAGAGAAGATAAAAAGCAGCAAGAGACAAAGAAGGACAGTTCTGGGGAGCAATACAGATTCCTAAAGATGTTGGCAAAAGTTACATTCCTCTAAAGTGGGTCATATTCTCCCTAACCTCCTCTCATCTAATTCGAAGATTTGTGAGGATCAAATGAGATAATGTTTATAAAGCACTTAGCATGGTGCTAGGCTATAGTGGGCACTTAATAAATGTTGGTTGCCTCTTTAATTCCATTCTTCTTGGCCACAGGAATGGGCAAAGCCAATAGGAAGGAGGGTGCACAAAAAAGGAACAGAATTTCTCCTTCTTTGCCCTCCAACTCTTTAAACAGATTTCCATATTTATTTTTAAATGAAAATAAGTGACCTCCTCCTAAGCAGAGGAGGAGGGCTTCTGTGGATAGTCACCAGGCTCTAAGTGGGAGTGACAAAGCTTTCCTTTTCCTAGGCCAAAATGTGCTAATATTTTTTGCTTCTCTTTGCCATTACATTCTCCCCTGAGGCCTTATTTCTGCAGAGTCTGGTTTTCAAAGGAGTTTTTTCCCCCAGTCTAGGTTGTTCTTTTTTACTTCCCAATAGTTCTTGATCAAAGGGGTGCAGTTGCTCAGTTTCAGGGATTTTCTGGAGAATAAGTATTTGCAGATGTGTTGGTAATTTAGAAGTGAAGATAGGGACCAGACTATCCAGAATTAACTTGTTAATCATGGCATCTTTCCAGCTCAGGGGCGTTTCTATTTTGGACTCTTCATTCCAATCCCACCTTCTTTCATTTCACTTCTATCAATAATAAGTAGTCAATAATCATTTATTAAGCACCCTTGGGAGAATTACTCTCCTCCAGCCAAAGAGCCTATACTGCAGTTGTCAAGGTCAGACCTTTATCAATCTAGTCCTACCTCTAATACTCTTTTTAAAATGCTCTTTTTAAAATTTTGAAATATTTAAAAATACAAAGAACAAAAAGAGGATTGTATATAGACCTGAGAGATTCTGTCCTATGAAGTTTGTTTAATGTGTTTATATTAAATCTAATAAAGTAGTAACTAAACTGCCATTTGGGTCTCCTTATAAACTATTTTTATACCTTTATAATTTTTATTCATTCTCTCTCTTTCTCTGTGTCTCTGTCTTTGTCTCTCTCTCTCTCTCTCTCCCCCTCTCTCTCACTCTCACTTTCTCCTTCTCTCTCTCTCTCTCTCTCTCTCTCTCTCTCACTCTCTCTCTCTCTGGCTCTCTCTCTGTCTCTCTATCTCTCTCTCTCTGTCTCTGTCTCTCTCTGTCTGCCTCTGTCTGCCTCTGTCTGTCTCTGTCTGTCTCTGTCTGTCTCTGTCTTCTTCTGTCTCCTTCCCCCCATGTGTTTTTCTATCTGTCTGTTTCTCTCTGTCTCATCTATCACTTGAAAAAGGCCTCTTGCTTAGCATAATGGTAGACTACTGGATAGGAATTCAGGAAGGATTGGATTCAAATTCTGCCCCGGACACTAACTAGTTGTATGACTCTGAGCAAGTCTCTTAACCTTTCTGAGTATGGATAGTAGTACTTACTTTCCAATGGTGCACGCTGCAACAAATTCATCTTGTGCAAACTATCTGTTACCCTTTTTCTACAGATTAGGAAACTGAGCCTTGAGCATAGGCTTTCTACTACACCAACATTGCCTTTCTAAATACTAAAAATTCTATATACTTGGATACTTCAAGGATTTGTGATTTTATTGGTGTGGACTCCTGACATAGATGCAGATTCTAGCCCTCATCCCAAGTGACTGTCTTCATGAACCGATAGTGATCAAAACGTCGGCCTATCCCCCAATACAGAAGCCTGAGCAGTATGCATCCTGTTCAGAGACAACCACAGCACTTCAGAGGGATAAATGCTACAGCTCCACCAGCACTGTCTCAGAGAGTAGGACAGCACACATGATAAGAGCCATCCCCATAGGCTGTGGCCCAACTGCAGGTTCCAAGCATCTTATCATGCCCTTACTTCCATGCCATACTCTTCTCATATACTCTCTGTCACTATGCTCTGTTGGTCAATTTGATTAATGATTTAGCAGCACTGGTCCCTCTCCCTGACTCCCCGAAATACTACAGGCTAACTACAGCCACAGCCTCTAGTGGAAGTGCTGGTATATTTATAACCCAGCTGTTCACAATCAATAGAGAATTTATTCAACACTTACAACAAGCTGCGTTTGATGCTGGGAACTAGTAGTACAAAGATGAAAATGAAACAGACCCTGCCCTCAAGAAGTTTACATCTTTTCAGGAGAAATAGCATGCATACACGTAAGTCTTTACAATATAGATAACTCTGGCACAGTCCTCCATCCTCACTATGGTTTTCTTTAACAATATATAACTAATAGCCTGACTATCGACTGTATGTCAACAGCATTGGCTGATATTGATCAAATAAAAGGCCCTCTTTCTCAGGTCAACTTTCTCAATTGATCTAAGGAACAGGAAGCCCTGCCAATGACTCAGATCTAAGATCAGATATTTGGTGGGCAAAGCAGAAACAGAAGAACATTCTTGCCCATGTAGTCAGTCACTCCTGCGGTCTCAGCACTCCTGAAATCTGAGATACACAGGCACAAAGATGTTAACAGGACTTTCACCAAGCAGGGGCCACCTACTCTGGAACCTTACCCCTAAACCAGGATTAAGGAGGAAACCATTAGTGGGTTGAGTCTTTTTTACAGTAAGCATCATACAGCAACATAAACACAGTCAATCCTAGCACCAGGGAATAGTCCAATAGTCCAAACATTGCTGCACAGATAAGGGTCAGAGTTCAGGCAATTACAGCAATGGATTCTGGAACTATGACACCTGGGTTGTACAAGCACAGGAGATGTAATGTAAGGCATACAATAATTCAGGCTGCAGAATGGTAGCAGTCTGTTTCATAGTCTTCATAGACCTTTTTAGTCTGTGCTAGTGAGGTCCCCAAGGCTGACATATACAACATAATAATAATAGATTATATAACATTTAAGGTTTGCAATATGATTTAAAGTTAAAATCTATTTTTACGCTCATAACAACCCTGGGAGGTAAGTGTTATTATTACCCCATTTTACAAATGAGGAAACTGAGGCAAATAGGAGTTAAGTGATTTGCCTAGGGTCCTACAGCTTACAAATGTCTGAAGCCAGATCTGACCCCAGGTCAAGTATCTCTATTCCCTGTACCACAAATTGTAATACACATTTTAATCATTCTTCTTGACCTTCCATCTTGGTTTCTACACCCACCTGCCAACTAAAATTTCACAAACAAGACTGAGGGGGCCTCCAGGTGTCTCAACACAAAGGATGAGACTTTGTAGCACATAGTGCAGTCTTTGAGAATGCTCTCCTGTGAGTTGTCCCTGATTATGTCCATGATAACTTGGTCACTTCTTTGTTCTGGATCTCCTGCTCCCTCATAGATCTTTTAAGAACTACACACCATGTTCTTTGCTTGCTGCATTGCGCTTCAGTCCCTATGGTTTACACAAACAGAAAGAAAACTCCCCAAAATAAGGAATGTGTATCCTTCAGAGCTCATAGCCTCTCTATATACAGTGGATATGGAACAAAGATTAAAGGACCATCTCACCAAGAGTGAGTGAGGAAAGCAACATGGGGAAAGAGTCCTAGAGTTGGAGTAAAAGGCCCTGTGTTTAAATCCTGGCTCTAGGGCAGGGTGCAGTAGTGGATACTACTCGTCAACCAGAGAAGCTGAGCCTGGGGAGTGGTTTAGCTCAGGAGCTCAAAGCTGTAGGAGGCTAAATCTGTTGGATGGCTACACTTAGTTTGGTATTAATTTAATAAACCCCTAGGAATTGGGATCCACCTGGTTGCCTAAGGAGGGACAGAGTGCCGGGTCAAAAACGGAGCTGATCAAAATTCCTGTACCGATCGAAGTGAGACCCATCATCTCTATGGTCCCTGCAATTTGAGCCTGAAAGTTAGGGACAGAGTACCTAGTGGACAGATTACCAGGCCTGGAGTCAGGAAGACTCATCTTTCTGAATTCAAATCTGGACTCAGACAATACAAGTGGGCCTGAACAAGTAACTTAACTCTGCTTCCCTCAGTTTCCCCATCTGTTAAACAAGCTGCAGAAAGAAATGGCAAACACTCCAGTATCTTTGCCAAGAAAACTCCAAATGGAGTCATGAAGAGTCAGACACAATTGAAAAATGACTGAACAGCAAAAGCCAATTCAGAATAATTTTTTATGCATAAAATAAAATACATAGACTTTTAAAAGCCAATTGTATTGAAATAGTGATCAAAAACATTTTTCTTAAAAAAGCTCATGGGCCCTAGGTAAAGAACCCTTGGACTTCCCTTCCTGCTCTAAAATATGTAAATCTGTGTCCTTCATCAGCGTTTAAGATATGTTTTTGTAACCTTGGAGGACACTTGGACCACTGAAAGACCAGTGAATCAAAGTCAGACTTGGGTTTGAATACCAGATATGCCACTAACCAGCTGTGTGACCTAGGGCAAGCTATAAGCTTCAGCTTGTTCATTTCTAAAATACTCTAATGCTTCATAGGATACTTGTGAGGAAAACATTTTGCAACTTTTAGCACCTTATAAAAACGTGAGATGTTATTGCCTTCCTCACAGGTATGTACGCACCTACTTTGTTGGGAGGAAAACGCTTCATAAACCTCAGTGGGAATATGGGGAGAATCCATGATTTTAGTAGTATGGAGTCCAGTTGGGGAATATCTTCCATCATCATAGGTTACCTTCTTATTTATCTCTTGGTAGATGAGTCCTAGGAATTTAGCTGAAGTTAAGCAACTTGCCTAGGTCCACACAGCTAGTAAAAAAGAAAGGAGAGACTCAAACTCATGTCTTCCTTGTTCCAAGTCCTGAACTCTATCCACTACACCATACTGCCACAACAAGTAAACCTCAAAGATCTAAACAAAATGTAAGTTATAATTACCATACCCAGGAAAACAGTGGCTGAGACACCTGTACATCTGGGCAACAAGAATGGAATTCTTTTATCTACTTCAAAGGAACTTGTACATGGCTGGCTTCTTACATCGAGGTCAAAGAATGGTACACGCTGTCTCCTGTTCCATCCTGTAATGGTGGGAAAGGTCTTCAAATCTAAATTGCCATTACACATCCCAACCCCATCCCCTACCCTTCAGCAAAGAAGCAAGTAAAACTGGAACGCTCATCTAGTAAGAAGGGCCCTGGATTTCCCTCTTTTAGAACAATTTCACTTTCTCCCTCTTCAAAAGCTGAATGGTTCTTAGTATTTATGCTATTTCATATAAAAAGAAACCTCTTTATTTCCGTAGAACTACCTTTTCCACGTTAGAGCAATATTAAATTTTTAGATCCTGGAAAAAACCTTGCAACAATGCAGAGAGAAACCTGAAGCCTGGCAATTACTGTAATGTTATCTGATGAGCACTAAATTAATTTCCATATTATCACATTATGTTAAGATAAGGAATGGGCAACATGAATAATAAAAGGCACTTAGGTCCCTTATTAAGTTTCAGGAGAATATGGCATATGTATTATTCTAATAACGGGAAATCCTAATGGAAGAGATATCTGCAGAGCCCTGGTGATACAGAGATGGATGATATGGTAAAATAGGTTTGGCTTCAGAACTGATGTTTTCTTTTCCTCGGTGAATGGAACAAGATAAGACACATTTGTTACAAAATGTAACTGTTGCTGGCACGCTTTCTCTCTGATTTGTTTACCCCTAATGTACCCCAAATGATGCCAGACACACGGGCCTGTTATCACAATGACACCTAGCAGTTCATTTTCCATCTAACCCAATAGTGCTTTCCAGTGAGGACTCTGTACAACTCTTTCAGATGAATTTCTGAAAATCCAGGGGAAAATACCGCTTCCAAATGATCTCTGCTTTGGCTCTGAACTCATCAGCCGGTGCCTAATCTGCTGAATTGATGAATTTACTACAAGGCAGAATGAAAGCTTCACATTGTTTGCCAGGAGCCCTAGTCCTAATGCATTTTTTAACTTTCTTGCTTTCTTTTCAACTGTGGGCCAAAGAAAAAAAAAGGAGTGTGTTGAAGGTATTTCTCAGAGGCCTGAGCAAAACAAGGACAAGTGCTTCTTCACTTAAAAGACTAAAAACTGCTAGACTAGCTTTATTATTCTGAGCTTATTTAGTTTTTTTCTCTAGTGGGTGTAGTGGATTGTGAAGCAGAGATCCAGTGCTGGGACCCTGACCTTGCTGCCTGTGGGTGACCACAACATCTCACCTCCATTGTCTCCTCTGTAAAAATAAGGGGAGCAGAACTGAACGAGATCTAAGCTCACTGCAAACTCTAAACTTGGGTTCCAAGTCTCAGTGGATAATCCTGACATGTGTTCCATAATCAAACAATGCTCCCAGTTCTCCCCACCCTCGTATAGCTAATGGGGGACGCCCAGTACACACAGCACACTCAAGTGGATAGATAGAGTAAGAGGCGTCATGAGGCTGGAGGCCACAATTCTTTGATCAATATTTTATATTTTATAGTACATGCACTTTCCTAGAGAGGCAAACGGCATTGTTTCAGCATCAGGAACACATGGGTTGAAGTCCAGATGCTCACACATACTGACTCGGTAACCCTGGGACAGTGACTTAATTTCTTGATGCTCCAGGGAAATATCAAGGCTATAATTTATGGAGTTTGGTGAACGAAGTTTCCACATCAGTAGTTCCCTCCACCAGGGATGGAAAATCACAGGTCTGGACTCCTTCCCCACCTCAGAAAACCCCCACAAATCCCAAAAAGCAACAACAAAAATGTTTTTCAAAATAGTTTAGAAGGTCAGAGCTAGAAGAGATGTTAGAAATAGTGCCTAACCCTTCATATTCCAAATGAGGAAACTGAGGCCCAGAGAAATCGCAGGATTTCTATAGCTAGTAAGGGATCTGGCCTCCTGACTCTCAGCCCTGGGCTCTTTTCACATGTTGTTTTCACATGCATTTTGGCATATGAGGTATACTTGGGGGGAAAATCTATAGCTTTGTACATGTACACATATATGCAATATGTATAATACTTTTTTTTAAATGATGAGTAATGGCATATATTTATATAGAGCTTTGAGACACATATCTATCTGATCCTCACCCAAACCTTGTGAGGTGGGAGTTATTACCCCCATTTTGAAGAAAAGGAAACTGAGTCTGAGAGAGGTTAAGTAAATGGTCCAGGGTGATACATTACCTATATGTATCTATTTACATATATATGCCCTCCAACCCTCCAATTTCTTCCTATGGAGACAAGATGATCCTGCTTACTCAAACCCAATGGTGGTAGAGCATTATTTTTGGCAGGTCCTATCAAGCGGGGAAGGCTTTGAGTGTGAACCTAGAGACAGGGTATGTCTATGGCCATAGGACCAGCCCAGCCAAGGTCAGAGAGGCTCATCTTTGGGTTGGCTGCAAGAGGATGATTTTCGTTTTGGTTTTTGGGTCGTAACAATTCTTAAAGCCCATTCACTGAGTCATAGATGGGTTATGATCTACATAATGTAAGGAGTATCCACACTAGCAAAATGAAAGATCTTAGAAGTGTTTAGGTATATTGATCTGCATATGTAAAATAGATAGATAGATAGATAGATAGATAGATAGATAGATAGATAGATAGATAGATAGGTGATAGATTAAACAGATCTCAATGTCGTGGGGGGGGCAAACAATAAGAAAATCTGATTTTATGAATTCATGTATCATCAGATTTCACTTTAAATTCAAAATTCTAAAGCCAATATTGACCTGTTTATGTAATGGCAGCAGTAAAGGTTCCACATTTAAAGTCTGGAGACTTAGGTTTTAGTTTTGTTTTTGCCACTTGGACACTGACCAGGTCTTATCGATTGACTAGTCATATAAAGATTGACTTACCTTAGAGAGAAATACAAGGGGTTGGATATATATGTGTATGTATGCTTATACAAATGTTTAGTCTTTTTGAGAGCAGTGAAAAATAACATATGCCAGGTAAATGATAAAGATTATTAATTACATTTAGTCCAACAGTAAATATACTTAGATGAGGGATAGGGAAGCAGTATGAATGATCAGGCTAAAGGGAAAAATTATTGGAGTGCTTAATTATAAGGCTGGTTTAATATGAAAGGATTGAGTGTTGTTTAGTGATGTGGTGGGGGAAGAGATTTGCAAGTGCCAAGTATGTGCATTTCTTAAAAACAGGACTTGCTTGTGTAGTTGAAAGTACCTTTTCCTTAGGATCTGGCAGCTTTCATCCAAAGCCCCAGGGAATACATGCCGTGGCATCTGCTTCCCTGCTTCAGTTTCCCATTTCAAACCCTGGCAGTCTTTCTGGAATATTGTACCACATGGGATCCTGCAGCCTCTGTCCTGCTGTCCATCTGGTCCTGTTCTCAGGAGAGAAGATGCTCCTTCCTTGGTCTCCACAATTATTATTCCTCCCTTGGTGGTTGGGGGACATATTAGAAATCGGGAGACTCAATTCTATTTTTAGCATCTTATCATTTATATAATATATACTTATCAAAATTATTTTGTGTAGCATATACTCCTCAAAATTATTTTATATAACATATATTCATCAAAGGTATCTATACAACATATACTCATCAAAGTTATTTTTTGTAACAGATTTATCAAAATACGTTAGAATCACAAAATGTTAGAGCAGGAAAGGGTCATAAATTTAGAGCCAAAAGTAACCTTAGAAATCACAAACTTAGAATAGGAAGGGATCTTAAAGGTTATCTAGTCCAAGCCATTTATTTTGTTTTATTTTATTTTTTGGAGGGGGGAAGGCAGGGCAATTGGGTTTAAGTGACTTGCCCAAGGTCACACAGCTAATAAGTGTGTCAAGTATCTGAGGATGAATTTAAACTCAGGTCCTCCTGACTCCAGGACCAGTGCTCTACTCACTGCACCAACCCACTTATTTTATAGATGCCAAAACTGAGGTCCAGAGAATTAAGTGACTTGCCTGATGTCACATAGATAATAAATAACAGAACCAGGATATCTCTGAGCAGTTGCAATTGCTGCTGTCCATATTTCCCTGTTTCTGTCACATGACTTTGTCTGTAGTCATTTGGGATCACTATCTCCCCCTCATAGGTGATGCAGATGTGAATCTTCTCCCATCTCTGGATATCCTACAAACCCGTCTATCATTCTAAACCTTACTGATACTTAATACACCTATTCACAGAGTGTCAGACATGGTCAGAATGTTAGTGATTATCTAATCCAACTTCCACACCACAGAAGAAGAAAAGGTCAAGCTCAAAGCATTTTGCAAACTTCAAAGCCATATTTAAATACCAATTACTACTAATATATTTCTTATTATTAAATGCCTTGGCCAAGGTCATTCAGCTACTTGATGACTGACTGTCTGACTGCATGTAACAAGGTAAATCTGTGGCCAGTTTGTAATTTATAGTGAAGGAGAAGCAATAGCCTATTGCCCCTGGATATTCTTGTAGTCTAACATGATGGGAGTTTTAGTAGCCAGTTTTGTGAAGGTTGTTTTTCTTTCATGCTCCCAGCATTTTTGTTCCAAACTTTTTCCTTCCCACTACTGCTTCATGTCTTTCCTAGTCCTCTCTCTTCTAGCAGATGTCCTTTTTTCCTACTTTTCTGAGAAAACCAAAGCCATCTGTCACGAGTTCCCTAATCTCTCCAACTCCACATCTCCAAACCCTGCTACCTACTCACCTGTGTTCTCTCTCCTTTGGTCCAGTCACTAATGAATAAATGCCTCCTTCTCTAATAATATAATTCACTGTTTTGTTTTTTTGTTAGTTATTGTTGCTGTTTTGCCTTTCTTTATATCCCTAAGGCTTAGACATAGTAGACACTTAATAAATTAAGCATTTATGTATTAGCATTTTCATTTTCCCCTCAACTTAGCCTCTCCTCCCAAGTGCCTTATTTCTGTTGAGGATACAGCTATCCTCCTGGTCTCTCAGATTCCTGACCTCGGTCATTTTTGCTCTTTTCTCTGCTCCATCCCCATATTTAATCAAATGTCAGATCATGTCCTACTTCCACAACATCCAATGGATCTGTCTCTTCCTCTTCTGACAAGGCCACTGCTACATGCCTTTGTCACTTTTTCCTTGGACTAGCTTAGCTGCCTCCCAAGAGGTCTCTTTGCTTCCAGGTTCTCTCCTCTCCAGTCCATCCTCCACACACTTGTCAAAATAATATTCCTAAGGCATAAGGCTTACCATGCCCTCCATCTGTTATCTTTAAGATAATATGCAAACTCCTCAGGTTGGCACTGCAGGCCCTCCACAGTTAAGATTCAAATATCTTAGGAGACTCATTCCATACTGTTCAACTTCATGTACTCTTCATTCTTTCCAAACTTGTTTTCTGAAATTGATCTTCCATCTCCATCTCCAAGTACAGTATTTGTACAAGTTGTCTAGAGTGCATTTCATTCTCAACTCTGCTTCTTAGACCCTTTATCTTTTTTACCTTTCATTAGATTATAAGGTCCTCATTAGATGCTAAGCTGCTTGAAAGCAGGGACAGTCTTTTGCTTAACCTTTTTTTTCTTTAATATTTTTAGTTTTCAGCATTGATTTTCACAGGAGTTTGAATTACAAATTTTCTCCCCACTTCTACCCTCCTCCCCACTCCAAGATGTCATATATTCTGATTGCTCCATTCCCCAGTCAGCCCTCCCTTCTGTCACCCCACTCTCCCCCCATCCCCTTTTCCCTTACTTTCTTGTAGGGCAGGATAGATTTCTATCCCCCTTGCCTGTATATCTCATTTCGTAGTTGCATGCAAAAACTTTTTTTGAACATCTTCTTTTAAAACTTTGAGTTCCAAATTCTCTCCCCTTTTCCCTCCCCACCCACCCTGCCTAAGAAGGCAAGCAATTCAACATAGGCCACATGTGTATCATTATGTAAAACCCTTCCACAATACTCATGTTGTGAAAGACTAACTATATTTTGCTCCTACCTAATCTATCCTCCTTTATTCAATTTTCTCCCTTGACCCTGTCCCTTTTCAAAAGTGTTTGCTTTTGATTACGTCCTCCCCCATCTGCCCTCCTTTCTATCTTCCCTGCTTTTTATATCCTTCCTCCTTCTTTCCTGTAGGGTAAGATACCCAATTAAGTGTGTATGTTATTCCCTCCTCAGGTCAAATCCGATGAAAGCAAGAGTCACTCATTCCCCCTCACCTGCCCCCTCTTCCCTTCCTACAGAACTGCTTTTTCTTGCCACTTTTATGTGAGATAATTTACCCCATTCTATCTTTCCCTTTCTCCCTCTCTCACTATATTCCTCTCTCATCCCTTAATTTGATTTTATTTTTTTAGATATCATCCCTTTATATTCAACTCACCCTCTGCCCTCTGTCTTTATCTATATCTATATCTATATATATATATATATATGTATATTCCCTTCAGCTACCCTAATACTAAGGTCTCATGAATTATACACATCATCTTTCCATGTAGGAATGTAAACAAAACAGTTCAATTTTAGTAAGCCCCTTATGATTTCTCTTTCTTGTTTATCTTTTCATGCTTTTCTTGATTCTTGTGTTTGAAAGTCAAATTTTCTATTCAGCTCTAGTCTTTTCAGTGAGAAAGCTTGAAAGTCCTCTATTTTATTGAAAATCCATATTTCGCCTTGGAGCATGATGCTCAGTTTTGCTGGGTAGGTGATTCTTCGTTTTAATCCTAGCTCCATTGACCTCCAGAATATCATATTCCAAGCCCTTTGATCCCTCAATGTAGAAGCTGCTAGATCTTGTATTATCCGGATTGTGTTTCCACAATACTCAAACTGTTTCTTTCTGGCTGCTTGCAGTATTTTCTCCTTGATCTGGCAGCTCTGGAATATAGCAACAATGTTCCTAGGAGTTTTCTTTTGGGATCTTTTTCAGGAGCATTCAGGTGGATTCTTTCAATTTCTATTTTACCCTCTGGCTCTAGAATATCAGGGCCATTCTCCTTGATAATTTCTTGAAAGGTGATATCTAGGCTCTTTTTTTGATCATGGCTTTCAGGTAGTCCAATGATTTTCAAATTCTCTCTCCTGGATCTATTTTCCAGGTCAGTGGTTTATCCAATGAGATATTTCATATTGTCTTCCATTTTTTCATTCCTTTGGTACTGTTTTATAATATGTTGATTTCTCATAAAGCCACTAGCTTCCACTTGTTCCAATCTAATTTTTAAGGTAGTATTTTCTTCAGTGGTCTTTTGGACCTCCTTTTCCATTTGGCTGATTCTGCCTTTCAAGGCATTCTTCTCCTCATTGGCTTTTTGGAGCTCTTTTGCCATTTGAGTTAGTCTATTTTTTAAGGTGTTCTTTTCTTCAGTGTTGTTTTTGGGTCTCCTTTAGCAAGTCATTGACTTGTTTTTCATGGTTTTCTTACATCACTCTCATTTCTCTTCCCAATTTTTCCTCTACTTCTCTAACTTGCTTTTCCAAATCCTTTTTGAACTCTTCCATGGCCTGAGACTAGTTCATGTTTTTCGTGGAGGCTTTTGATGTAGGCTCTTTGACTTTGTTGACTTCTTCTGGCTGTATGTTTTGGTCTTCTTTGTCACTAAAGAAAGATTCCAAAGTCTGAGTCTGAATCTGAGTCTGTTTTCACTGCCTGGCCACATTCCCAGCCAACTACTTGATCTTTGAGTTTTTCGTGGGGTATGACTGCTTGCAGAGTAGAGAGTATTTTGTCCCAAGCTTGAGGGGCTGCGCTGTTGTTTTCAGAGCTTTTTCTACACAGAAAGCTCTGCCTCACCAGCTCTCCTGCTCCCCCAAGAACTGCCAACCCAGACTGCGACTCAGATCTGAGCAGGCTCTGCGCTCCTCCTCTGATCCGCCACTTTATTCCTCCCAGCAGGTGGGCCTGGGGCCAGAAACAACTGCATCTGTAGTTCTGTAGCTGCATCACCTCCACTGCCCCTTTGCTGGTGGCCAAACCTCGAACTCCTTTCACTCTGTCCCCACAGGTTTTTCCCACTAACCTTCTCTGTTGTCATTGGTGTTTGTGGGTTGAGATGTCTGGTAACTGCCACAGCTCACTGATTCAGGGTGCTAAGGCTTGTTCCGCCCAGCTCCCAGTCTGGTTGGTCCAGGCGCAGCCCACTCTGGGCTCTGCTCTGCTCCGCTCCCAGCTGCGTGCAATAGACCTTACGTAGTGACCATCCAGGCTGTCCTGGGCTGGAACCCTGCTGCCCTCTGCTTTTTTTATGGGTTCTGCAGTTCTAGAATTTGTTCATAGCCATTTTTATAGGTGTTTGGAGGGTCCTGGGGGAGAGCTTTAGGCCAGTCGCTGCTTTTCAGCTGCCATCTTGGTTCATCTTTTGCCTAACCTTACAGTTAGTGGACAGGATCCAGATGAAGATTCAACAAAGAAGACTGAGAAGAGTGGTAGGGTAAGTAGGAGGAAAACTAGTAGAGAATAATGTTCTGAAAACCTAGAGAAAAAAAGAGTATCAAGGAGAACAGGTTTAAAGGCTACAAAAAGGTCAAGAAGGATGAGGACCGAGGGAAAAAAGCATTGATTTGGCAACTAAAAGATCATTGATAACCTCGGAGAGAGCAGTTTCAGTGGAACAGGGAAATCATAAGCCAGATTGGAAGGGGTTAAAAAGAGGATGAGAAAAGAGAAAGTGAATGTAATTATTATAGATGTTCTACTCATGGAGTTTAGCCACAAAGAGTTAATGGGAATGGAAGGAACAAATGGGACATTTTTGAGGATGGAGGGAGAAATAGACATGTTTGTAGGCAGTAGAGAAGGACTCAGTAGGCAGAGAGAGACTTAAGGTAAGTGATACATTAGGAATGACAGAGGAGTAATCTGTTGGAGGAAGCAGGATAGAATGGGATTGCTTGAAGGCAAAGGGGTTTGCTTTGCTAGGGGGTAAGGCCACCTCTTCATGTGAAACAGAGACGAAGATAAATAGTGGCAGAAGGCATCTGAGTGACATGAGATGAGAAAAAGAAGACAAGAGAATAAAAAAGAAGAGAATAGAAGAGAAGGGAAGACAAGACAAGACAAGAGGCAAGGTCCCCAGCTGAGAGGGCAGTGGGAAGGGGAACCCTGGGAGGTTTAAGGATGAAAAGATTTCAAAGACCCTGCTTTGGTGAGTGATATAGTGAATTAATTAGGGAGATAAATAAAGATTACCTAGAAGTAATGAGGGCCCGGTTGAAGTAATGTAACATAAATTTGTAGTAGATCCATTCTGAATGGTTACTTGATTTTCACCTTTGCTCAGTGGCGTGTGTGAAGAAGCAAAGGCAGTTGATGGTGGGAGTGACCCAAGGCTGAAGCTTGGCAATCAGTGATATGATCAGGAGGCAAGAGACTGAAAAGTAGAGAACAGTGTAGAGCTGAATTGGTTCACCAAGAAGTCAAGAAGAGGAAAGGAAGAAAGTGCAGGGGTGATGACCTGGGAAAGAACTGAGGCATTAACAGGGTCAGAGGTCATGTTGTGGATGAAAAATAGGGTTTGGTAGAGAAGGCAGAGGGGAAGGTGGAAAGTAAATAAATTATAATGAGATAAGATAGGAGAACAGATGGGATACATTTGCTCATATTACTATTCATTAATTTTCAAATCCTCTTCTAAATTTGCCCACAATATAACCTACTTTCTATTTTCTAGTAAAGAGATTCTCTTTTGTTTGAAGTCACTTCATTTTGATCCTTATTTTTGGCTTGCGCCTTTCATGCCCTTCTTTATCTCTGTAAAGTTCAAAGTCCATGGACATGGAGGTGGTACACTTGTGGGTGATGTTAAGATCAAGGGTATGAGCATTTTTGTATGTTGCTGAGGTGGGGTGGAAGAGTAGACCATGGGGGAACTGTGAGGTTAGGGTGTTTTAAAGAATATCAGTATATATTCTGAAGTCCTCTAGCTATATTGGGGCAGGAATTGGGAAAGAGAGAGACAGTTAGCCAAATACTGAAGAAAGAAGGAGAGTGACCTGAAGGTCTATAAACAAGAACTACCAGCATTGGTAGAATTGGATTGAGTGGTAGATATAGATTGCCTGGACCTCAAAAAAGAAAGGGGTGATAGTTGTAGGAGGAAAACCTGGAAGGCAATGGTGCTCAAGGAGCATTCCAATTCTTCTACCTTAAACAGTGAGTTGAGGGAAATGAGTCAAAGTGCAGCTGGTACTGGAATGGGTGGTCAGGAAGGCTATTTCATTAGGAGAAAGTCAGGTCTTGTTGCAAGATAGAAAATGGAAGGGGTGGGAAAGAAAAAGATTTAAGTTAAAAACAAATTTATTGCATATAGAGAAGACATTCCAGAGGGCACAGTGGAAGAGAAATGTAGCATTTGGTTGAGACTTCGGTGGGGAGGGGATTAAAATAAGGAATTGGGTAGAGGACAATCGTCAATAGCCAATAAACATTTAAGTGGCTACTATGTGCCAGGCACTATGCTATGCACTAAAGATACAGATACAAAAAAGAAAGACAATCCTTGCCTGCAAGAAGCTTACGATCTAATGGGGGAAGACAACACATAAAAGAAAGCTAAAAAGCAGGGGTAGAAGGAGGACAGTAGAAAAGTCAGAAAAGACCAAAATGAGCCCAGCCAGGCAGGAAATAAGGATGGGGGCTGCATGATGACCTATAGGGGTTCAAAATCAGTGGGATATGCAGGGTATGACCAGGATGGAATTTGTTAATCATTAATTGAAAATTTTAGAGAGATTTTTCAAGGTCAATTGTATTATGACCTAATAATGGGAGAATCCTTCCAAAGTCTTGGGCAATCCAAGTTGAGGTCCAAGAATCTAGAGCAGAGAAAATGGTGATACTCTCCTTCCCTAAGGATTCACTCAGTACTCCATTCAAGAGACAGCCTCTGGGGACAATGCAGCCTGGAGAACAATGAGATATCTTGCCATACATTGCATTTTAAGCCATTCCAAGGGATGAAATGGGAAAGATAAAAAGAGAATATTATATTTAAATCTGAATTTGCCCTCCTAAATGCAACACAAGCCCAATATTATGAGCTCAGTAGCAAGAATAGTCAAAAGCCAGGAGAAGGATGGTATGGCTTCACCTTTCCTTCAGTTTCTCCTCTTTGCACTATTTCTCTGGCACTACAGTTAGGGCACACAGACTTCATTGTCTGCTAGTGTTAGGGGCTTGATGCCCCCTCTATCTGGAAAAGCTACATAAAAATTTTTGTCCCTCCCTTTGTACCAGAAAAGTCTGAATTTTTTATTTTTCTTTTATGGGGTGTTTACAGTATCTTATTGTAAAATTTAGGTTAAGTATTTGGTCATAGGCTCTATGTTGTCTGCTGGCTTTCACATGCCATCTGTGGCTTCTGCAAAACTCCCCCAAAATTCCCATTTAATGCTGACTCATGATAGATTGAAACCATGGTGGGGAAAGTCATAATGTGGAAGGGATAACTACATTTCTCTTGACCTATGAGTTCAATGGTTTACGGATTCCAGTCATAAGAAAATTACACTGTGCCCAGCCTGCTGCACCCTCCTCAAAAGAACCATAACTAACACAGAGGGAACATTCAAATTCCTTTCACCAATGCAGTTTAGTGACTAGTCTGTAACTTACACTTCAAGAGGTGTCTGAGGCACCAAGAGGTTAAGTGACAACCAGTCACACAGCCAGTGTGAGAGGCAGGACTTGAATCCAGGTCTTCCAGACTCCAAGACAAGCCTTCCATTTATTATGTCATAATGCCTCTTGTTTATACATAGTACATACTTAATTTGTGTTTGTTGAATTGAATTCCTTGGGTCTAGTCTCCAACCTCTTGGGAAATGATAATGTCTACTAGATTTTCCACAAGTATCATTGTCTAAATAGAGAGAACAAGGACTTTCTGTTGAAATAGTTCTCCCAAAAGGCCCATCTCAAACAGTTTTATAAATGTGCATTTTTATTTTGAAAACCAACTGACTTTCAGTTACAATATTCAGTATACAACATTTTGTACCTGTAGTCCCCCACCTCTCTACCTATAGGAGAGAAGAGGTAGGTTTCACTGTTTGATCACTTATACCAGATTGGTTGTTATAGTCATTCAGAGTTAAGTTTCCTTTCAGTGTTCTTTTCCTGAGCTTTATTGTAGTCATTATGCAATTGCTCCATTACATCTCCTTACTTCTTTCTGTATCAGTTCATACAAGTCTTCCTATGGAATTACTCCTATTTATCATTTTTATTACTCAATAATATCAAGAAGGTATTCAAGCAAATAATTAACCTTGAGATAAAAAAAAATTGTGAAGAGAATCACAACTCACAAATTTACTAAATGTTTTTTCCCCATGCTATGGGAATTAGCTAGAATTCATTTTAGATAGAACTTAAATATGTCCTCAATTGAAGCAAGAGCATTTCCACAGGACTGTGGTTTTTTTTTTTTTCCAGATAAAAATGCTCATTAATCATTCTAGTAGTTTTCCCTTGAGTTTAACAAATAGTATTCAACCCAGAATATAAAAGCAACAGACTAATGTAAGAAATTCAGCCTGGAGCAGAGTAGGAGATAGTCAGTCACACTGTTCTGAACTCCTAACCCTTGACCAAGGCTTCTCAAAGTAGGCCTATCCCCTAGAGAATCTAAAGAAAAGAGAGGTCTTAAAGGAAAAAAAAGGGAAAGAGAGGAGGTGAAGGAAGTCACCAATTTTGGCAAAAGCAGCAAGGTGAACAATGAAGCAACATGCAGTTTGAATTATGAATCACATTTCTCAAAGGCAGATCATTTCTTCTAAACGGAGATATTTTACTTATAGACAATAGATGGAGCTATGTAGCGACTCCTTTGAAACTTATAATCTTGTATTTGCAGAGAGCTACATTTTTGGTCTTATTGGTTGTCAAATCACATGGGAAGTATTGACTTTATTGCATTTGTTTTATTGATGACTAGAAATGGGAAATACATTTAACCTTTCTGAAATAAGGATTTAATAAAGGAGTAAGCTGCTGTCAACCTTGAATTTAAGACTTTAACTACACTAAACTTTCAGATCATTTTAAGCACCTTTTAATCTTAGGGTCTTCTGCTGAAATAATTCTCTAAGGTACAATCCCTTGCTGTTTCAGTAATAGAAATACTTTTCTATCCCATGACCAAAGCACAAGTCTTTATCCAGCCATGTGCTTGGAGAGTTTCTTTCAGTCTATGCCTAAGTTTATTTCTCTTGTGCTAGAGGTTAATTAACCTGTGAACCCAACTGAATTTTATCAGGGATATAGGTTTCATCCCACAACAAGCAAGCCAGCACATTTAAACCACTTAGAAATGTATTAAGGTCATTGATGTGTAGCTACATGATGTATATAGAAAGAGACCAACCGGCCTACTAGCATCCCAGGGGAGTTGCACCCTGTTGGAATGACTAGAGTTCCAGGACTTAATCCTCAGTTTTACAAATTCAGAAACTCAGTTTTATCAATTTTGTCAGTTTATCTGTTCAAGCCCTAGGAAACAAGCTCAGGAGAGAGGGATTTTAAAATCAAAATGTCAATTTATTCATTTGCAGTGGGAGCCAGAGTTGTAACTAGCAATTTTGGACCTGGGGCAAGTGGCATGAAATGTGCCTGAGGCAGACAAGAGAAAACTTACCGTCATCAAATTTTTAAGAAAAGTTCCATAGTGGGTATGGGAAGCGGGGGGAAAGAGGGGTAGGAAAGAGGAGACCCTTGGACAATGCTCTGTGAGAGACAGATACCCTGGGACTCTGCTCCCTGTGTACTAAGAACCCCAAGTGCCACTGAATGAAGAACTACATGGGTAGAAGTGTATTCTATAATTCTATATTTTTGTGCCCTGGGACAAATCCCTAATTGCTTCATCTTAGTTATAGATTATAGTGAGGGAAGATACCATTCCAATAGCTAGAGGCCATGTTTCTACATGGAATAGTATCTCCCTACCTTTGACAGTGTTGATAAGTGCTGATGAACTACTACTCTGTTAGTTTTGTTTTTCTAGACTCCCCATAACCTACTCCCCTTTTGTTGTAACAATATTGCTTTAGATACACTGCAATTAATTAAATCACAGGCTACTTTATGTTAGTTAAACTTAATCTCTTTGACAAATTGATAAGTGCTGTAGGCTCATTAGCAATCCAGTCACAAGCCATCTTTTTGGATACTGTGATTTCTGCATAGGGCTAATTATAAGCATTTTATGTTGATATTTATTAGCTTCTATTTCACAGGGTGACACTTAAATTGTTCTATTCCCCTGTTTTGGTGGCAGGGTCTTGTTTAGAGTAATCATTATGTAAACTAGGATAATTTGGGTATAAAGTTCATAGATCTTGTAATGTCACATATATACATACATACATACATATATGTATATGAAATATACATATATATATATATATATATTTATATATATATTTCTAGGCTATTTTGAGCCCATTTTGTGTAAAGTTCATGGATCTTTAACTTCTCACTTTGGGCTCATTTTGTCTCCATTCAACCTATTAAGGAAAAGTTGTTCTGTGTAAAAACAACTTTTATTTAAGGTCCAACCACTGTTGTTTATTTCAGGCTTGGTTTAGGTGTGGTTAAAATCATTAACAGTTACTAGGTTACTACTTTTATGTCCTCAAACCAAACTAACCCTTCTATCTCAGGTGCTTCAGTAGAGGTCTAGTGGAATAAGCATTGGATTTTGAGTCAGAAGACCTTAGTGCGAGGCTCGGCCCTGGCCCTTTTTAGATAGGTAATGTTGGGCAAGTCACCTAAACCTTGGTCTCTTCATTTATCCATTTGTTTGTTTAATTTTCTATTTATTTATTTATTTTTGACAATCATTTAAAAAATTTTGAGTCTCAAATTCTCTCCCTCTCTCCAGCCTCTCCTCCACCTATTGAGAAAGCAAGCAATATGGTATCAATTATTCATGTTAAACCATGCAAAATATATTTCCAGATTAGCCATGTTGCAAAAAAACAACATCAACAAAAATCCATAAAAAGCAAGAAAAATAAAGTGAAAATAAATGTGGTTCAATCTGACCTCAGAGTTCATCTCTTCTCTCTATAGAGGTAGATAGCATTTTTCACAAGTCCTTTGAAAGTGTCTTGGATTGTTGTCTTGATCAGGGTAGCTAAATCTTCACAGCTGATCATCTTTGCAATATTACTGTTACTGTGTATGATCTTGTTCTGGTTCTCCTCACTTCACTTTGTATCAGTTTATATAAGTCTTTCTAGGTGTTTTCTGAAATGATCTTGTTCATCATTCTTATAGCACAATAGTATTCCATCACAATTATACAAAACAACTTATTCACCATTCTCCCACTGATGGGTATTCCCTCAATTTCCAATTCTTTGTCACCACAAAGAGTTTCTATAAATATTTGTTTGTGCACATAGGTCAATTTCCCTTTTCTTTCATCTGTTTGAGATAAAGACTTAATATTGGTATTGCTGGGTCAAAGGGTTTCTTTCTACTTCTTCCTGCAGGGTTTTGTTGATAGTATATAGAAATGCTAATGATTTATGTGGATTTATTTTATATCCTACAACTTTGCTAAAGTGATCATTGTTTTGTTATAGTTTCTTAGTTGATTCTCTAGGGTTCTCTAAGTACAACATCATGTCATATGCAAAGAGCAGTTATTTCCTGTTGCCCAATCTTTTTCATTCAATTTCTTTTTCTTGTCTTATTGCAATAGTTACTACTTGTAGTGCAATTCTGAATAATGGTGATAATGGACACCCTTGATTCACCCCTAATTTTATTGGGAAGGTTTTAGTTTATCCGCATTATAGATAATGCTTGCTTTTGGTTTTAGATAGATACTACTTATCATTCCAATAAAGGCTCCATTTATTCCTATGCTTTCCAGTGTAATTAATAAAAATGGATGTTGTATTTTGTCAAAAAATTTTTTCTTCATAAATTGATATAATCATATGAATTTTGTTATTTTTTGTTATTGGTATGGTCATTGATGCTTACAGTTTTCCTGATATTAAACTAGCTCTACAAAAAATCCTCCCTGATCACAGTGTATGATCTTTGTGACATACTTCTATAATCTCCTTTCTAGTATTTTATTTTAAATTTTTGCATTGGTATTCATTAGGAAAAATTATCTAAAGTTTTCTTTCTCTGTTTTTTTCTCCCTGGTTTATATATCAAAGCCATATTTTTGTCATTAAAGGAATTTGATAGGATTCCTTCTACACCCATTTTTTCAAATAGTTTATATAGTATTGGAATTCATTGTTCTTTAAATGTTTGGTAGAATTGTAAATCCATCTGCTTGTAAATCCATCTGCTCCTGAGGATTTTTCTTAGGGAGTTCCTCTATAGCTCATTCAATTTATTTCTCTAAGATAAAATTATTTAAGCATTCTATTTCCTTTTGTGTTGATCTGGACATTTATATCTTTATAAATATTCATTTATTGATATTAGTAATTTGGTTTTCTTCTTTCTTTTTCTTGATCAAATTATCCAAATTTTTAAAAAATCAATTTTGGGTTGTTGTTTTTTTTTCATAAACTAGCTCCTAGTTTTATTTGTTAGTTCAATGGATTTTTTTACTTTCAATTTTAATAATCTCTCCTTTGATTTTCAGGATTTCCATACAGGCTTTTACTTGGGGATTTTAAAATTAATTTGTTAATTTTCTAGAGGTTTTTTTTTAATAGGTATATGCCTAATTCATTGGTCTACTCTTTCTCACTTGTATTGATGTGTGTGTTTGTGTGTGTGTGGGTGTGTGCACGCGCGCCTGTGTGTTTTCCCTCTTTGAAACAATTTAGATAAGAGGGAGTTCCATTCATCGTCCATTCCTCTCCACTGTAAAAGCTCTTCCTTTCATGCCTCTTTCCTGTGAGATAATGTTCCTCAATCTTTCTTTCCCTTCCCTTTTCTTTCAGTGCATGCCTCTTTCTCACTTACTCATTTTTTTTAGATCATCCCGACATAATCAACTCACTCATGTGCCCTATGTCTATGTGGAATCCTTCTAACTGACCTAATAATGATAAAGTTCTTAGGAGTTATGTGTATCATCATAAAGTTAACACTTTATCCTTATTGATTTCCTTATGATTTCTCTTTCATGTTTAACTTTTTATGCTTCTCCTGAGTCTTGTATTTGCATGTCAGATTTTTTATTCATTTCTGATCTTTTCATCAGGAATGCTTGAAAGTTCTCTATTTCAATAAATATCCATTTCCTCCCTATTGGATTAAACTCAGTTTTGCTGCGTAGATTATTCTTGGTTGTAATCCTAGCTTTTTTGCCTCCTGGGATGTCATATCCCAAGCCCTCCACTTCTTTAACATGCTAGCTCCTAAATCCTTTCTGATTCTGACTTTGGCTTCATGATATTTGCATTGTTTGTTTCTGGTTGCTTGAAGTGTGGTCTTTGACTTGGGAGCTCTGCAATTGGGCTATAACATTTCTAGGAGTTTTAATTCTGGGATCTCTTTCAGATAGTAATTATGAATTCTTTCCATTTTTATCTTGCTTTCTGGTTCTAGGATGTCAAAGCAGTTTTCTTAATAATTTCTTGAAATATGATATTTAGAGTATTTCTTTGATCATGGCTTTCTGGTAGCCCAATAATTCTTAAGTTGTATCTCCTTGATCTGCTTTCCAGATCAGTTGCTTTTCCAATGAGATATGTCACATTTTCTTCTATTTTTTCATTCTTTTGATTTTTTAAATTGTGTCTTGATGTCTCATGGAGTCATTAGCTTTCACCTGACCAATTCCAATTTTTAATGAATTATTTTCTTCAGTGAGCTTTTGTATCTCTTTTTCTACCAATTCTGCTTTTTTAAGAAGTTATTTTCATCCTTCAAGTTTTGTACCTCTTTTGCCATTTGGCCAATTCTGTTTTTTTAAGGTCTTATTTTCTTCAATGTTTTTGTACCTTTTTTTTTAACCAAGCTGCAAATTGTCTTTTTATAATTTTCTTGCCTTGCTCTTATTTCTTTTCCCATTTTTCTCCTACAACTGTTATTTCATATCTAAAATCATTTTAAATTATTCCAGAAATTCGTGTTGGGTTTGTTTCCAATTCACAATTGTTCTTTTTTCTTTAAGGATTTGCTTGTAGCTTCATTGTAACTTCATTGCCTTCTGAGTTTGTGTATTGATCTTCCTGTCACCATAGTATCTTTTTACAGTCATGGCTTTTGTTGTTGTTGTTGTTTGCTCATTTTTTTACCCTCTTTTGTGATTTTGAACTTTATTTTAAAATTGGGCTCTGTTCCCAATGTAAGGTCAGGGAGAGAAGGGTACTGTCTCAAGCTTCAGGCTTTTTCACACTGCTATTTCAGAGCCAGTTCTCGGGGTTTGGAAGTTTTCAGTGCTTCCAAGGTGATGTGATTTAGGTAGAGTTGTAGTCACTGCTCTCCTGGTCTAGGAAGAACCCCTGACTCCTTGCAGCTGCCATTGATACTGCTACTCAGAACCTCTGCTTCCTTGGCACTAAAAGCACTTCTCTCCATCCTGTAATTAGGACTTGGAAATGAGTTTAGGCAATGGAGTTGTCAAATAGTGCCCAGTCATGGACCCAGTGCTTGTACAGGGGTCTCCTCTTTCTGAGCAGTTGCCTGATCCCCTTACTGTCTCTGGCTGCTTAAACAGTAGCTCTCAAGCTTCTGCAGTTGATATAGCTGTCTCCAAGGCCCACTGCTGGTAATGCCACCATGTGTACCCCAGGCCAGCCCTCCCTCCAACCCTCTGTAGCATAGACCTCTTTTTCCAACCTCCTAATTTGTTTTTGGCTGGAAAAAAATGTCTCACCCTAATCTTTTGTTGAAGCTACTGCTTCAGAATTCAATTTGAGGCATTATTTTAAAGTTGCTTGAAAGGAATATTGAAAGAGCTTGACTTTAGTATTTCCTCCAGTCCACCATACTGGGTCTCTGAGAAGTTGAATTTATTTCTTTATCTGTAAAATGAGATAATGTTTCTTTTGCCACTTACCTTACATGGTTATTATGAGGAAAGGATTTTACAAATCTTAAAGCCGAATATAAATTTGAGCTCTTACTACTTATTTTGGAACCATGAATCAAAATGTTGCCTACTTTATGCTGCAGAATTTAAGTAAAGACATAATAATGTGTCTATAGTAATAGACATATATATGTACATATATGTACACATACATATGTATGCATATGTATATATGACAAATAATGAAAAAAAATTTAACTTACTTGACTCCCTATTCTACATTATATTTTAGTTCAATTATTGCTCTTTATTTTCTTTCAAACTAATATCTTTATCAAAAGTTTGCTGTGATGGGAGCATCCATTAGACTTAACCTAACCATGGAGTCCACTCTACTTAATCTAATGAAACTCTTGGATTTATTCCTAAATTCAGGAGATAATTGAAGAGACAGTGGTAGAATGATAAGTATTTACTCTAGGAACCCAGATGGTATTACTACATTTACATAATGATTTGCATTTATTTCCATGTAATTTCCATAAGTTCATACTCTTTTTTTACATTCAAATTATTTACAATTGTTTAGATATCTTTAAAGACTGAGGAAGGAGAGAGAGAAAAACACAGAAAATAGCATATGATTGTGGGCAGTGCTGAACTTAGGAGTCAAGAAGGATCTACATTAGACTCCTTATATCAGCTTACAAGCAATATGACCTTGGGTAAGTCCAAGTCCCAGTTTCTTCATTTATAAGATGGGGATCTTTGACCTCACAAGGTTGTTGCGAGGACAGTACTTTGTAAATAAAAAAATGCTATATAAATGTGAGCCATTTTTATTAAGAAAAGAATGTCTGAAGTGGCTAGAGATTTCCCTCTCTTTGTTGGCACTACATCACATCCCCATGGTAGATTCCATAAAGGACTGAACTATTTTCATTTAGCTGAAGCATAGACTGATCTTTACAAGCCTGCCCTTGTTTGCATGCACTTTCAACTGAGGAGTGCTTAAATGGTGTCCCTTGCATTTCTGCCCTAGCCTTATTCCCATAGTCTACCATTATTAAAATGAGAGTCAGATTGTCTGAGGACAGTTGCTTAGAGCACAGTGCTAATGAGCTGAAGTTTGTGGGTTTGCATCCCATGGGGGTCAATTAGTTTTGCTCTGTTCCATGACCATAGGCTGCTCCAGTAAACCTGGCTAGTCCTCTTGTAAATGTGTATGGATGGTCACAAGGGGCAAGAGAGAACAGATGCATCTATCCATGATCCTGAAAAAAACAACTCTAAGTGCAGGCCCTAGTGATGGCAAGTATAGAGTGTCACTTTCATGGACAGAAAAATTCATTTTTTATTTCCTAAGGGCCTAAGTGAAAGTTGTTATCCTAGAGAGAATACATATTAAAAATATTGGTATCTATAAGGTATTATATAAGTGTAAGCTAGACAGGAGGAATAAGGAAAGGAAAGAGACAGAGTAGGGGTGGGGAGGGAAGGAGGGAAAGGGAGAAGAGGAAGAAAGAGAGGAAGATAAGATAGAAAGGAGGAGAAAGAGGAGGGAGAGAGGGAGAAGGTTGAAGAAAGGAAGAAGGTAAAAGAGATAACAGAAATAGAGATGGGGACTGGGTGCAGTTTCCAGGAGTTGATAGTCTGTAAGTTAGAAGAAAATACTAGATAGATAGATAGATAGATAGATAGATAGATAGATAGATAGACAGAAAGATTAAAAAGTTATATAATAACTTTATCATATATTTAAAAGGAATAGCAAGTTGTACAGAATAGATTTGTAGTTTCATATACAATCATCTTTTTTTTCTATTCTACTATGTTATGGAAATGCTGGTTTTATTTCTTAAGTTCAGAATAAAATAAATAAAATTTAAAAAAAAACAAACCAGTCTTTGTAGATATAGATTATATTGAGAGACAGAGAGAAAATGGGAAAGAGGGAGGAGAATTAGGAAAGACCTGATGTAAGACACAACATTTGAGTTGTTATTTGAAAGAAGTTTGGGATACTACAAAGCAGAAAAGAAGAAGGGGCTCATTCCAGGCATAGAAAACCATTTGTATAGAGGCCAAAGATAGAATATTATAAACAGAGAGTAACTACTAAACCAGTTTAACTGGAAAAGAGAATGTGTGAAGGGAATTAGTATGAAATAAAATCAGAAAGTAAGTGGAAGCCAGATTATGGAGGGATTTCAATGTCAGGCTGATGATTATTCTATACGCACTAGGGAGCCATTGAAAATTTTTTATGAAAGAGAGTGACATGCTCAGATCTATGTTTTAGGAATATCCCTCATTCTTGTCTACTATATCAAGAAAATCACCAAAGAGTCTAACACATCTACCACATAATTCCCTCTTCTATTCATCCCTTTAGCTTCATGCTACCAAGAAATTGTGTTTTCCTGGTTTTTTTCCCTCCTGTCAAATAAGATTTTATCCAGACTCAAAATCTCTGAGTCAACTTGAGTCTTTCTTCTCACTTACCACTCTGCCAATGATTCAAAATATCTTATATCCATCCTTTCCTTTATTCCCACTGCTCTCATTAACTCAGACTCATTAACCCATTGCCTAGCTTATTGCAATAGCCTCTTCTTTGCCCATCTAATCCTGCATTCAGGCACAAGATAGATCTTCCTAAAGATGATCTTTAAGGTCCTTTCCAGTGAGATAATGACAGCTACCCTTTGGGGAGTGTTTTTATTATTCATTTGTTTCAGTTTTACAGATGAAGAACCGAGGCAAACAAGGTGACTTGCCCAAGGTCACAGAGCTAGTAAGTGTCTGAGGTCACATTTGAACTAAGGATGATGAGTCTTCCTGACTCCAGGCCCAGCACTCTATTCACTGCACTACCTAGCTGCCTTCTTGGGGAGTGTTGGATACTGATACTTGGAAGTTTTATTTGGGTAGAAACTGACAAAACAAAAAAGAAAAAAAGGCCATTCTTCAGTGTGCCTGAGTTCTCCCAAAAGGGAGCCACTAATACAAGGTATGTATATATGTATATATAGTAAATATATACAATCCACAAACAATAAATACAGTAACATCTTGTATGCCCTGCATATTTTTAGGAAAATAAACTCTTTGAAGACAGTAATTGTTTCACTTTTGTCTTTGTATCCTTAAGGCCTTGCACTGTGCCTGTTGTATGGGAGGCACAAAATAAATGCTTGTTGGATTGAATGCAAGATGCCATAGAAATATTGGTTGTGAAAGCCTACTTGTGCAGCAGCAGCAGCAGTAGCACTCTTGGTATATGTGTAAAAATATTCCCATAAAATGTTATAGGCATGAATGAATAGGCATGAGGGTCAATTGTTAGTGATGTTCTTTTAATGATGTTTTTTTGTAGTGTCACCTTTCATGATTCTTACCAATCATTGAGTATCTTCAATCTTTCAGACATTTGATCTTTCAATGCTTTTCAAATTGTTTTGCCTTCAGTACAGATTTCTTCTCTGAGTCCTGCACTTAGTCTAGCCTGCCTTTCTCTTCTTCATCTTCTTTAGTGCCAACTGTGATTCATCACATAACATGAACATGAAGAAAAAAGGTAAAATAAAAATGTGGCAATTGCGTTGTTATCACTGATAAGAACAATACAAATGCTGACATATATGGTTCATGTTTTAGCTTTTTTTCCTCCTTAGTTTCATCCTTAGTTAATCTTGGAATGGTCTAGCTTAATTGGTTCTTATGCCAAATTTTCTACAGACTTGTTTTTGTCATCACTGTCCTTTTCTGTTTTGTGATGAGTGGCTGCTCATAATCTTCTTCTGTCCTTCTCCATAATGTTTTACAAACAAATTCTCTTCTATGTGGGTGTTGGTCTCGGCTGCATTGTCTCTCCACTTGACAAAGAGACCAAGTATTTGTTGGTTGAGCTAGATTCTGTGCTGGTCATTACTTTCCTTCAGTAAAACTTCTACGAGAAATGTTTATAGTGTGTACAATATCTTTTGTTTTATCCATTTCTTGTTTTTCAGTGTCAACACCTTATCTGCTTTAAATAAACTAGCATTCTTTGAGATTGTTTTGGTTCACTATATTTTCACTTTAAATATTTGAGAGTTTTGTTTATAAATTTTCTATGCTTTGTTTATAAATATCTGTGAATTTGCCCACAATGACAAGCTGTTTAATAACATACATCACACAACTACAAGTTAATCCAAAATAGAGCAACTTATTGTTATATATCTCTTCTGTATATATTTGGAATCTAATACCCAGGCTAAATTCATGGATAATTGTTCTATCATCAGAGTCATGATTATTAATGTTTTTGTTTTCTTGTCTCTTCAAATTTCTTGATTTTTTTTTGCTTTTTCATTTTTTAAAAACTATGAATACTTTTTGTATCAGTGCCCTTAATAGAGAACTGGGTAAAATAATTAAATACAGGTTTTCTTTTTGTCATTGTCATTTTATAAGTTGTTCTCCTGGTTCTGGTCACTTCAGTCTGCTTTCTTTATAGAAGTCTTCCCAGTTTCCTCTGAAATTAACCATTTCATTATTTCTTATGGCATTATAATATTGCATTATATTCATATACCATGATTTGTTTAGCCATTGCCCAATAGATGAGCACCCTCTCAGTTTCCAGTTTGGGTCTACTGTGAAATGAGCTGCTATAAATATTTTTGTCCATATGGATTCTCTTCTTCTTTATTTAATTTCTTTGTCATACAACACTAGTAGTGGTATTACTGGTTCAAAGGCCTTGGGGCTAATAATTAACACCAACTATTTCACATATACTCAGTACTATCTCTCATTCCTTCCCACCTCTGAACTTGGTCAAAGGCCCATCAAAAATTAATACTGGGCTACTTCTATGGCACTGATTGAATCTTCCCCAATTTGAGACCTGATGGAGCATTTATAACAGATGTGAGTTAATTTTTTTAATGAACCTTCAGGGTCAAGAATTGGACAAACAAGTACTGGAGCTGAACAGACCAGAGGTATGTGATGCCAATCAATGATAAAATGAGATAAAACTAGGATCAAAAGCAGAAAGCACAGCAAGGTTGAAGAGGAAGGCTAAGGAGAGGAGAAGCCAAAGATTCCACACTGGGATTATACACGAAAAGTTTCCAGTATTATGCCAATTTTCATATGCTGAGAAGTGACCACTATTGAGTGTTCCAGTAACCATAGACCTAGATGTCTTTTTTTAAAAAGTGAGTCCTAGATGCCCTGTACCTACTGGGATGTAGAGAATAAAGATTCCTTATGCACCTATAAAGAGAACAGGTTCAGATAAGTGGTGATAACAGAAAAACAGACTAAAACAACAGGATGTAACAGAAGGTTAAGCACATAGCTACTTAGGGGGTGGACTCTTTCCACCACTATGAATTCTGAGGGTAGGGATATCTTTAAAATATTATTTTCTAGTGAAATGAGCAGAACCAGGAGAACATTGTACACAGTATCAGCAACATTGTGCAATGATCAGCTATGAACAACTTAGCTCTTCTCAGCAATACAATGATTCAAGACAATTCCAAAGGAAGCATCGGGGAAAATGCTATCCACACCCAGAGAAAGAATTGACGGAATCTGAATGCAGATCAAAGCATACTATTTTCACTTTCTTTTTTTTTTCATAGTTTTTTCTTTTGGCCTGCTTCTTTTTTCACAACATGACTAATATGGAAATACGTTTTACATGATTGCACATACATAACCTATATCAAATTGTTTGCCACTTAGGGAGGGGATAGTGAGAGAGGGAAGGAGATAATTTGGAACTCAAAAAAATTTTAAATGAGGGTTAAAAATTGTCTTAACCTGTAATTAAAAAATAAAATACCATTAAAATATTATTTGCTTTTAAATCTTTTTCTAGTTTAATTGGGCTCCATGAGCATCTCTGGCATTGTCAGTTAAATTGTTGTGCCAAAAATCATTATGAAGGAATCAAATATTTTCTTTAAAGACTGGAAGAACTTCTTGTGAGAGATGGAAAGAGACACTTTTAGGGTGGATGTTGATTCTGACCTGCTCTTTCTGGGTCTGAGAAGTATACACTGAACTCTCATAGGCATGTTAAACCCAATTTCTTTCATTCTGGCTCATCCAATGTCAGGCTTAGCTTTCAGAATGGCTAGTTATATCCAAAGGGTAAAACTGCTAAGCCTGCAGTCAGTCTTGTTGAGGCTGCCCTTTGCCAGGGAGGGAAAACAATGGGGAATAAGTTAGGAAAGTCCTGGCACTACCTTCCTGTGACAATTTTCCAGTCTTTCCCACTGATCCAATTCATCCATGGGACTTGATGTATTATTCATACATAGCATTCAGGGCACTCTGGTAATCAGTCTGCTACCTTTGCCACTTTGGTAATCCACAAATATGAATACAATATACAGATGACTTTTGGTATCAGTTTTGTCTTCTAAGTCAGTGAGCCTGCTTCGGTAGAAATGTTAATACCAGTACAGAATAGAATGGGGGTCAATAGTAAAAGTAACTACAATCCTATGTGGTTCTTTCCTATTATAAGGTTTACCATTTACAATTATTTCATTTACATATATTTCATATATATAGACAGGTATGTATATATATGCATGTATATATGCAATATGTAAATAAATATTAATAAAATATTATATATGCAATATATAATATGTAGGGCAGCTAGATGGTTTAGAGCGCTGGTCCTAGAGACAAGATGAACTGAGTTCAAATTTAGCCTCAGATACCTAACTATCTGTGTAACCCTGGGCAAGCCATTTAACCATTTGCCTCCATTTCCTCATCTGTAAAATGAGCTGGAGAAGGAAATGGCAAACCATTGCAGCATCTCTGCCAAGAAAAGTCCAAATAGGGTCAGAAGAGTTGGACATGATTGAAATGACTGAACAATAACAACAAATACATATCATTAGTGTAGGTGTTAAACTTACACAAGTGATACACTGATTCAAGCTAATTTGATTCAGATTTGTATCTCCGAACTGACCACTTTCTGATTTCACAATTGTAACTTAAACATTCCACATGTATATTAGTCCTGAGATTTGATGAAGCAGTTATGTAGTACAGTAAAAATGTAAGAGCAACAAAGCTGTCAAGAGGTGGGGAGGGATGGGTATTGCATGTTCTAGATACAAGTATCCCAAATAATTAAATTTGACAATCCATGGTGATTGCACTTAGAAAATTTGTCACATAGAAAAATATGAAAGTTAGTGCACAGAATAATCATATTAAAAGTTCAATTTCTGTCCCATTTTAATTTGCAGCAAACCCATTGAATTCATATTTTTTAAAAGGCCATGCCTGATTCCTTGATTCCTTCTGTGTAGGGAAATTTTGATTCTGCGTCTTGAATTTGGCCTCTCATTTAATGCAATGAATTATAAAAGAAAGAGATTTCCCCTCCTCCCTTCTCTGACTAGCTAGATTAGAGGAAAAAGCAGTGGGGGAGGGGAATTACCAAGGTTCACATCCCACTTCCAATACTTATTAAGTCTGTGACCATGGACAAACCTCATCTTCTCTTAGTTTCACTTTCCTCATCTATAAAATGGGACTATATTACCTATGGTGTCCACTTCACAGTCATAAAAAATAATTTTTAAAAAAAGATAATACATGTGTAGTGCATTTCAAGACTTAAGAGTATTAAATAAATTTTAACTATTATTACTGTCATTGCATCACACAATACAAGAATACACTTTTCTTCTCCCTTTGCCTGCTCCTATATCCATCACTCCTTCCACCCCTCCTTTCTTTCCTCTCTCCTGTCCCCAATCTTATTCAACAAATCCCATAGGATAGGCATTGTTTTCTCAAGTGCTTATATCACAAAATCATCTAACTTCTCCAGAATCCAAAAGAATTCCGAAAGAATTATCTTCTCATGAAAGCTATTCCAGGTCAGGATAATGTTGCTAATAAGATATTGTAAGTATGTATCATGAAGAGTTAGCTCTATCAGTTTTTGTTCAGCTAGCAGTCAAATAAGGGAGGGAGCACAGGAAGAAGAGGGGAAGATGTAGAGACAGGAAGGGAATGAGGGAAGAGAGGAGGGAGGGAGGGAAAGAGTATAGGTACATTAGGTAGGTACAATGGTCCTCAATGAGGAAATAGAAAAATATTTTGTGGACACTCAGAAGAAGAAAACTATGCCATAAATGTGGAGGGAGGAAGAGACAGAGGGAAGGAGGGAGAAAGCGAGAGAGAGAGAGAGAGAGAGAGAGAGAGAGCGAGCAAACCAGCAAGCTCTGGCTGTGGAGTCAGAAGCCCTGAGTTAAAGTACTATCTGCAACATTTAGCATCTGTGTGATTTTGCACAAGTCACTTAGTCTCTGGCCTCAGTTTCCTCATTGGTAAAATGAGGGAGTTGGACTAGACAGCTTTGGAGGTCCCATCCAGCTCCAGTTCTAAATCTATGCTCCTAAGAGCTAAGAGGTAGAATAGGATTTTATATTGACCTGGGCTTGACCACCTCTGACGGTGCACCAATGTAGAATGCAACAATTTCAATATGGTATAGTGGAGAAGGTTTTGGAGTTGATAGACTTAAGTAAAAAAAAAATCCATTTCTAGCATGTATATCTGTATGACCTTTGGAAATTGTAATTTAACGGACTCAATTTCCAGTAAAATGAGGGTATTATACCAGATAATTTTCCAAAGCTCCCTGGATCTCTAAATCTGATGGTCCAATAAATAAAATCCTTGTAATAGGAAACACCAAGGTACCCCATTATTAAGAACTCCTCCTAGATTTAAGAGAAATATAATGGAATAGAGCAGGTGCAAGCACATTTCCTGCTCATTCTGAATGTCTCCTTCTTGTACTCTTTGAATTACACACCCCTACAAGAATGCTACCTAAAGTGATGTGGAGCTTTCATTTGAAATCTGGCCCTTCCTTTCCTCCACAACTCCTTCTTCCCCCCATTTTCCAATTCACTATATAAATCCAATTTACTGTATAAGTTCACTATATAATATATATTATATGTATACTATATAATATATATATATATATATAATTTGTATAAACTATATAAATTCACTATATGACCTGGGAAAGGCATGAAAGATGACACTCATATTCCTTACCTCATGCAGTTTGATGGCCCAAGTTTTAGGGTTAAGAGAACAGACTTCATGTGGGAATAGACTGAATCATGTTATTGACCGATGGACATCATTGAATACTTTTTTGATTTAAAAAGATAAAGTATAACCTCCAAAGACATAAATCATCCAATAATGTTAAACTAAAGCTCTAGGATCTTCACAACTCCTGATTTATGCTTTTCTTTTCTTTAGTGGTACTAGTTGCTTGCGCTATTTAAAAAAAAATCATTTGCCTTCATTATGGCACACTAAATCTCGTTGTTGTCATCATCAACAATAGTATGCATTTATTATGTGCCAGGCACTGCACAAAGCACTGGAGATACAAAGAAAGGCAAAAACATAGATTCTGCCCTCAAGGAGCTCACATTCTGATGGGATGAGCAACATATAAACAACTATATACGAACAAGATATATACAGTGTAAATGGAAGATAATCTCAGGGAAAAGCACTAGTAGGGGGATGTGGTGGGTGGAGGGAGTTCCTTTCATGTTTAAGAAGGGGTAGTCTAGGAACTCTTTCCTGAACCAGACCACTTGAAGGTGGTAGAATTTAAGCTGAGTCTTGAAGAAAGACAAAGGAGCCCAAGAGACAGAAATGAGGAGAGGGAGCATCGAGGCATGGGAGACATATGGTAAAAAAGCTCAGAGTCAAGAGGTGGAGCATCTGTGTGAGAAGACCAGTGGCTCCCAACTTCAGAGAATGTAAAGGGAAATAGGGTATAAGAAGACTGTAAAAGAAGTTCCTCATGCCTTCACATGCATTCTCTCTTAAATAATCTTTGTATCACTTACTGGGACAGCTCACAGCACCACTGCTACACAAATAAACTTTAGAGGACTTTTCTCATTCTCTATTAATGCCATGCAACTGACCCAGCAAAGCTGAAGAATATCACAATGAGCTCTATTCCCCTGATGATACATTTCAAAACTTGAAACTTTAGCATGTCATTTCATATGGATTATGTTGTGCATGTGTAACTACACAAATCTGCTGATGTGAGAATGATAGACAATATTTGCCTTACTATTATATCTCAGATACTAGCAGTAGGGATATGGAGTGGTGTCACCAGGACAGACTATAGCTCTGAGATGAATCTAGAGCACAAAGTCATTATTAAGAAGGAACAGACACATCAATTGACTTTATTAAAATATTCTTGATCTTTCTAGATATTCTTAAATTCTGGGCCTTCTATTACCTAACTTCCCCAATAGTATAAGCTATATTCAGACTCTGGAGGAGCTATGTAGATCATTTGAGGGATATAGGCAATGCCAACTCACCTAGCCAACTCTCCCAAATTAGAGCACAACCAGAAGTGCACGTGGACAGAGAGATAGAAGAGAATCCAGGACTTCCAGACCTTTTCACCATATCCACAAGCCCTATTTGGGTTCTGTCCCTTAGAATTAATCAGGTTAAGTACCAACATTAATCTATGTTCCTTTAGGGCTATTGCTACAGTAATAATAGCAATTCACATTTATATTGCACATTAAAGTTTGCCAAGGGCAAAGCCAAGATGGCAGAGCAAAGGTAAGGCCTTCTCTGAGCTTTCCTAAATTCTCCACCAAACAACTTTAAAATGACATCCCAAAACATATTCTGGAGAGGCAAAACAAGCAAAAGGATAGAGTGAAATAATTTTCGAGCCCAAGACAACTTAGAAGGTAGACAAAAAAGGTCTGTCTCGGGGCAGAGCCAAGATAGCGGGTGGAAAGCAGGGACTTGCTTAAACTCTCCACCAGATCCCTCCAAACACCTGTAAAAATGGCTCTGAACAAATTCTAGAGCTGCAGAACCCATGAAATACCAGAGGGAAGCAGGGCTTCGGCCCAGGAAAGCCTGGATGGTCACTGGGAAGGGTCTATCCCACAGAGCTGGGAGCAGAGTGGAGCACACCCCAGTGTAGGTCACACCAGGACCAACCAGACCAGGAGCCGGGCGGAACAGGCCCTAGAGCCCTGAATCATTGAGCTGTGGCAGTTACCAGACTTCTCAACCCACAAACACCAAAGACAACAGAGAAGGTTAGAGGAAAAACTGGTAGATCAGAGTGAATGGAGTGCATGGTCGGCCCTAGCCCTGGGGGTATGGAAGTGGTACAGCTCTAGGGCTGCTTCCAGAGCTCCAGGTATGGTTGCATCTGGCCCCAGGCCCACCTTGTGGGAGGAATTAAGCGGTGGATGTGAGCAGGAGTGCAGAGCCTACTTGGATTTGGGTCGAGGTTTGGGCTGGCAGTTCTTGGGGGAGGAGAAGTGCTGGTGTGGAAGAATTTGCTGTGTAGAAGTAGCTCTGAAAAAAGCAGCACAGACCCTAAAGCTTGGGGAAAAGTACTCTCTACTCTACAAGCAGTCATAACCCAACAAAAAGCTCAAGGGTCAAGTAGTTGGCTGGGAACATGAACAGGCAGCAAAAAAGGACTCAGATTCAGACTCAGACTTTGGAATCGTTTTGGTGACAAAGAAGATCAAAACATATAGCCAGAAGTCAACAAAGTCAAAGAGCCTACATCAAAAGCCTCCAAAAAAAATATGAGTTGGACTCAGGCCATGGAAGAGCAAAAAAGGATTTAGAAAAGCAAGTAAGAGAAATAGAGGAAAAATTGGGAAGAGAAATGAGAGTGATGCAAGAAAATCATGAAAAACAAGTCAATTACTTGCTAAAGGAGGCCAAAAAAAAATACTGAAGAAAATAACACCTTAAAAAATAGAGTAACTCAAATGGCAAAAGAGCTCCAAAAAGCCAATGAGGAGAAGAATGCCTTGAAAGGCAGAATGAGTCAAATGGAAAAGGAGGTCCAAAAGACCACTGAAGAAAATACTACCTTAAAAATTAGATTGGAGCAAGTTGAAGCTAGCAACTTTATGAGAAATCAAGATACTAGAAAACAGAACCAAAGGAATGAAAAAATGGAAGACAAGGTCAAATATCTCATTGGAAAAGCCACTGACCTGGAAAATAGATCCAGGAGAGATAATTTAAAAAATATTGGACTACCTGAAAACCATGATCAAAATAAGAGCCTAGATATCACCTTTCAAGAAATTATCAAGGAGAACTACCCTGATATTCTAGAACCAGAGGGTCAAATAGAAATTGAAAGAATCCACCAATCACCTCTTGAAAAAGATCCCAAAAAGAAAACTCCTAGGAATATTGTCACCAAATTCCAGAAATCCCAGGTCAAGGAGAAAATATTGCAAGCAGCCAGAAAGAAACAATTTGAGTATTGTGGAAACATAATCAAGATAACACAAGATCTAGCAGCTTCCATATTAAGGGATCAGAGGGCTTGGAATATGATATTCCAGAGGTCAGAGGACTTACGATTAAAACCAAGAATCACCTACCCAGCAAAACTGAGTATCATGCTCCAAGGCAAAATATGGATTTTCAATAAAACAGAGGACTTTCAAGCTTTCTCAGTGAAAAGACCAGAGCTGAATAGAAAATTTGACTTTCAAACACAAGAATCAAGAGAAGAACAAAAAAGTAAACAAGAAAGAGAAATCATAAGGAACTTACTAAAGTTGAACTACTTTGTTTACATTCCTACATGGAAAGATGATGTGTATAATTCATGAGACCTTTCTATTAGGGTAGTTGAAGGGAATATACAGATATACATATACATATATATATATACATATATGTGTGTGTGTGTGTGTGTGTACATATATATATGTGTGCGTGTATACATAGACAGAGGATACAGGGTGAGTTGAATATGAAGTGATGATATCTAAAAAATAAAATAAAATTAAGGGATGAGAGAGGAATATATTGAGAGAGGGAGAAAAGGAGAGATAGAATGGGGCAAATTGTCTCACATAAAGTGTCAAGAAAAAATAGTTTGTTGGAGGGGAAGAGGGGGCAGGTGAGGGAGAATGAGTGAATCTTGTTCTTGTCGGATTTGACTTGAGGAGGGAATAACATACACACTCAGTTGGGTATATTACCCCACAAGAAAGAAGGAGGAAGGGGATAAGAAAGGGGGAACGATAGAATGGAGGGCAAATAGAGGGAAGAAGTAATCAAAAGCAAGCACTTTTGAAAAAGGACAGGGTCAAGGGAGAAAATTGAATAAAGGGGGACAGGATAGGATGGAGGGAAATATAGTCTTTCACAACATGACTATTTATGGGAGTGTTTTGCATAATGATACACGTGTGGTCTATGTTGAATTGCTTGCCTTCTTAGGGAGAGTGTGTGGGGAGGGAGGAGGGGAGAGAATTTGTAACTCAAAGTTTTAAAAGAAGATGCTCAAAAAAAGTTGTTTTTGCATGCAACTGGGAAATAAGATATACAGACAATGGGGCATAGAAATCTATCTTGCCCTACAAGAAAGTAAGGGGAAAGGGGATGGGGGGAGGAGGAGTGGGGTGACAGAAGGGAGGGCTGACCGTGGAATGGGGCAATCAGAATATATTCCCTCTTGGAGTGGGGGAGAAGGTAGAAATGGGGAGAAATTTGTAACTCAAAATCTTGTGGAAATCAATGCTGAAAACTAAAAAATATTAAATAATAAAGCATGGAATTCAACAACAACAACAAAAAGTTCTGTCTCCCTGGGGTGAGAGTGGAGTACAGTGAAGCACAGGTGTCATCCCAGAAAACTAGCACAGGCCTTGGAAGTGACAGAATTGGCATTAGGGATTCTGGAGCTCCCAGCCCACAGTAAGGAATGGATGGGGGAGGGTGGTGGAGGGGAGTGTGAGCACCTTCTCAGAAGGAAGCACTTTGCTGGGATCTGGATCACAAACCCAGGTCACAATCCCAGGGCTCCCAGGGTGAGGAAAAGCACTAGCACACTAGAGCTTGCAGTCACAGGGGAGTGAATACCCTGGTCATAGTTGCAAGGTGGAAAAGAGTGCTTGTGGTTACTAACAAACCAGAGCACAGGCCCAGAAAGCATTGACCACACTTCTCCTTAGAGCATAACACCGTGGAAGAACTGAGAACTCACAGGTTTTCAGAATTAGCTCTAAAAAAGGCAACATGAAGCTTGGGACAGTGCCCCCTCCACCTGAGAAGCAAAGACCACTCTAAGATAAAGTTAGAAGTCAAGAAAAAGGCTGGAGAGACTTCTGGGAACCAAGACAGCAGAGTAAATATTAAATCAGAGTAACTCTCCCATATTCGCTTCCACACAACCATAAAATAATGCCCAAAAACAAATCCTGGAATAACCAAACCAGCAAAAAGATGAAGTAAAACAATCTTTGAGCCCAAGAAACCTGGAAGATCAGTAGGAAAGGTTTGTCTCACTTGGGTAAAAGGAGAGTACAGTACAGGACAGGAAGCATCCCAGTAAGCCAGCAGCAAGCCCCACCTCAACAAACCTGCAGTAGATCCTGAGCTCCAGTGTGGGGGAGCAAACAAACACCAACACCAGGACCCCCCACATGCCTCAGTATAGCCAGGGGAATGAGCAGACTCCAGCTCTGAGACCCACCATATGCTTCAGTGTAGCCCCATGCAAACAGACATGGCCAGACCTCCACAGGCTTCATTGTAGCCCAGGACAAATAGGTAGACACCAACCCTAGGGGTGCCTAAACAAACAGGCAGCCATGAGTCCAGAGCCCCACCACAGGCTACCAGGTGCTTCAGTGTATTCCCCGGGGAAATGCAGAAATGTCTCATCAACCTCAGCACATGCCAGACACTAGCACTATGACCCTGGCTCAGCACCAGGTAAGACTCCTATCACCTCCAGAAGTACAACCCACTCCTACCCCTTTGTCTCAGCACAGCACCACACATGAGGGTCCCCTGTGGGCTTCAAGGCAACATCAGGTAAACAGCCAGCACTTTGCAGCTCCTGTCACAATTAGCTGGAGACAATGCCCCTTCCATCAGGGGAGGAGAGCTCAAATTTAAAAGAAAGGAAAAAGGCCAAAAAAAGATGAGCATAAAACAAACATAAAAAGAAGAACCTGATCATAGAAACTTATTATGGTGACAGGGAAGATCAAGACACAAACTCAGAAAAGGACAACAAGGTCAAAACAACTCTGGACAAAACACCAAAGAAAAACTGGAAGTGGTCCAAAGCTCAGAAAAAATACTCATGGAAAAGCTCAAAAACAAGTTTAAAAATCATATAAGGGAGGTAGAAGAAAAATTGGAAAAATAAATGATAGCGATGCAAGAGAATGAAAAAAGAGTCAAAAGCTTGGAAAAAAGGAAACAACTGCTTACAAAGTATAATGTGCCAAATAGAGAAAGAAAGCACAAAAGCTAATTGAGGAAAACAACTCCTTAAAAGTTAGAATTGGACAGAAGGAAGCTAATGACTCTATGAGATGTCAAGAATCAATCAAACAAATTCAAAAGAATGAAAAAATAAAGGAAAATGTAAAATACTTCATGGGAAAAAACAAATGACTTGGAAAATAGATGCAGAAGAGACAATGTCAGAATCATTGGACTACCTGAAAGCCATAATCAAAGAGAGGACCTGGACAGCATCTTTCAAGAAATTACCAAGGAAAACTGCCCTGATGTCCTGGAACCAGAGAGCAAAATAGGCATTGAAAGAATCCACCGATCACCTCAGAAGAGAGACCCCAAAATAAAAATTCCAAGGAACATTACAGTCAAATTACAGAAATATCAGGTCAAGGAAAAAGTACTGCAAGTTGATAGAAAGAAACAATTCCAATGTCAAAAAGCCGCAATCAAGATTACACTGCTGCAATATCAAAAGATCAGAGGGCATGGAAATGACATTCCAGAAGATAAAGGAGCTAGGACTATGACCAAGAACCACTTACCCAGCAAAATTTAGCATAATGCACCTGGGGGGGGGGGGGGGAATGGTCATTCAATGAAATAGAAGGAATTCAAGATCTCATAAGGAGAAGACCAGAATTGAACCAAAAATTTGATCTCCAATATCAAGACAAAAGAAGCATAAACAGGTAAAAAGGGGAAAAAAACATAAAGGATTCAATAGCACTAAACTGTTTACATCCCTACATGGGAAGATGATACTTGTAATTACTAAAAACTATATCACTAATGGTATATCTGGAAGGAATATAAATAGAGGTTGTGGTTATAAGGTGAATTTAAGCAAATGACATTAAAAAAGACTAAGGGATGAGAATGAGGAGTACACTGGGTGCAGACGGAAGGGAGAGGTAGAATGCGGTAAATTATTTCACATCAAGAGGTGCAAAAGACCTATTACAGTGGAGAGAAAGATGGGAGGGTGGGTGATGGGCATCGCTTGAACCTTACTGTCATCAGCATTGACTCAAAGAGGGAATAATATACACAATAAGTTGAATATGGAAATCTATCTTACCTGACAGGGAAATAGAAGAGGAGATTAAGTAAAAGGAGATGGGGACTGATAGAAGGATTTTTTCTTCTTGCCTACCTGCTCTACAAACTCAGGAAAATCATGTCTTAACTTGTGTCTTGCCTTGTGTCCTGTCTAGTGTCATACATAAATCCTTCTATTTTACAATGTGACAATCTAACTCTAAGGTCTCCCTGAGGATACTCACAGATAAGATATTTGAGCTTTATGGCCCACCCACTGTGAAATATTTTTCACAGTGGAATTTTTATACTAGGGACATTCCTACCTTATAGTTCCCTGAGAAAGTATCCTTTGACTTACAGAAATTAGTTTATTTGAGAAGAGGAATTGAGATCAAACATTCCCACCAAATAGATGCTTGCTTCCTCTGGTACAAGGTGAAAACTAAAAAGAAGATTCAGTCTACTTTTTGTAGCTATGAAGAAAATGAAAGAAGGCTGAAAGAAGAAATGACCAACTTAAAACCTCAATTAAAGGCTTGAGAGGTTGCCACTGTTGTCAGTTGCCACTGAAGTCTGTGAAGCACCTATTCCATGCAACTTAGCTCCTTGTCCATTCTACACCATGCTCTCTAAAGATCCTCCCCCACTCTCTGAGGACCTCCCGGATCAGTGGTCAGAACTGGAAACAATAGCTCTCTCTCTCTCTGTAGAGTCCTCTACTCTTTCAAAAAAATGGAGACCTGGGAAATTATAAAATATAAGGGAACACTAGGTGACATATAGAGACCCTTTCCTTTACTACTGTCTTTGAGAGTTCCTACAAAATGTTTTGCATGAATGCACATGTATAATCTATATCAAATTGCTTGCTTTCTCCAGAGGGGAGAGAGAAGGGAAAGAAAGAGAGAATTTGGAATTCAAAATTTTTAAAAATGAATGTTAAAAAAGTTTTGCTTACATGTAACTGAGAAAAATAAAAAGAAACAACATTTAAAAAAAAACTTAGAAATAAAAGCAAAAAAAACCTGGTCACTTTGACTGCTTATCTTCTTAGTTTCCTGTTGCCACTGTTCCTGGGATACCTAGCGCTCCTCTGCCTCACTGTGGCCATTTAGTGACTGTGTGATAGCCCAGCCAACTGCCCAGAGACTGAGCAGACAATTTGGAGGAAGCTTGGTTTGTTCTCTGATGACACCAGTATCTGGGTTTCTAAACAAGGCTATCCAGAGACCTATTTTGATTTCTGGGAGCCAAGATGGTGGAGTAAGCAGCACCCTCTCTTATTGAACTTGAAAAACTCAAAGAATATTGTCCCAGGAAAAATCCTGAAATAGTAGAACCAGCAGAAAGATGAAGTACAGCAGTCTTTTAGCTCAGGAGACTAAGGGGGTTAAGGGAAAGATCTTTCTTGCTGTGGCTGAAGGAGAGCAGTACAGGTCAGGAGGCATCTCAGTAAGCAAGTGGGAAGCCCCATCTCAGCAAACCAGTGGGATATTCTTAACCCTAGGGTGGTGAAGCAGGCAATTGCCAACACCAGGCACACACCAGCCACCACCACTGGCTCCAGCTCAGCACAAAATATGTTACCATCCTCCAGCTGCCAGCACCTGAGGACCCAGCACACAAAACCAGTAACCAGGCCCCTAGTCCCCAGCACAAGAAGCCTGGGACAGTGCCTTATGCCCTAGAAGCAGAGAGCACCTTTAAAAGCCAGAAAGAAAGGCAAACAACATGAGCAAAAAGCAACAAAGAAAAACAATGACCATAAAGAAGTATCTTGGTGACAGGGAAGATCAAAATACAAATTCGGGAAAGGACATGTCAATGTACCCACATCCAAAGCCTCAAAGGAGAATATTCCTTTAGGGTAGATTTGTTTGGTGGAATATTGGAATATGAAACCCAAAGAGCCTTCTTGAAAGAGCTCAAGAAAGATTTTAAAAGTCAAATAAGAGAGAGGTAGAAGAAAAATCGAACAATTTCTTTAAAAATACCATTGACAAGGCTATCCAGAGATCTCCATGCTCTTCTCCATTCCCAGGTCAGATTGTCCACCCTGTGGTCCATATGAACCAAAGGGGGCCAAGTGGAGAAAATTTTGAGGAATCAGAAGGCTCCAGGAGTTATACAAACAGCTAAATTAGTCTGTCAACAATGCCTTATTTGCATACAAGACAATTTAGAGATTAGAATTAAGACCACCCCAGGGACCCATCCTTTATCTTGGGAGCCCTTTGTTAACATCCAGATGGATTTCATTGAACTTCTCCCTAGGGAAGGGTATAAATATGTCCTGATTGTGGTAGACATGTTTTTGTGATGGATAGAAGCATTTCTGTGCAAAAAGGCTTATGCTACCACTGCTGCAAAGAAATTTCTCATGGAGTAATTTCATCTGTAGGTTTGGAGTCCCACTGGTTATAAATTCAAATAGGGGACACATTTTGCAAGTCAAAATATTTCCCAGATAGAAAAGAGCCTGGGTATAAAACAGAAGCTGCATTGTACATACTACCCCTAGTTATCAGGAAAATTCAAAAAGAAAAACCAGGATATTAAACAGGATTATCTATAATATGTGAACAAATAGGGCTTAGTTGGGTCAAAGCCCTACCACTGGTCCTTATGCAAGCTCAAAATCTGGCCAACAGAAAAATGGTACTATTTCCCCATGAAATTCTCTTTGGAAGGCCTTTGTGAGTGCCTGATACTAGACTTACCTTGAACGTGTTGGTATTGGATAATGACTCTTTGTTATCCTACTACTCTGTTTTATAGACTGCTCTTAAGGACATCCACAGTCTCACTATATATCCCATGAACCTATGCCACTCCCTGAAGCCAGAAGACCAGGTGTGCATCAAGTAATTCCAGAGGAAGCATGTTCTTGAGCCCCACTAGTCTCAACTGGCTCAAGTGAGTTTCACCACTCATATTGCATTTACAAGGAATACTCAGTTAGGTACATGCCTGTTACTAAAAACAAATCTACCCTAATCCCAGACATATTACATCAGGTTCTGACCTTGCAGTCAGAATGAAGAGGGTTTGGGGTGAGGGGTGCTTGACACCCCAAAGTACCGACACACCGGGTCCTGCCGAAAGAATTCGACTCAAGCTTTCTCAGCCAAGGGAAAAGATAAAGTTTATTAAGAGTTAGCCAATTAGGCCTGCCCCAAGAGATCCCACCCTTTGCGACGCCTGTAAGGAAAGCCGGCCAGACCAATCTGAGCTAGATTGGATCTGACCAACTTCATGGCGGCAAGATGGAGATTATATACAAAGATTGTGGGAGGGATTGAGGGGTGGTCTGGGATGATGGAAATGACAGACAATAAAGGGCTAGGGTAACAGAGCTAGGGTATAGATATTTTGATCAGGATTAAGGATGGGAAACAGGATTAAGGGTGGGAGACAGCTGGACAATAGAGGACTGGGCAAGGTAGGCATTTGGGCTTAATGGTTATAGCCTCAGGCCAAGGCCAGGTCGAGTGGGAGGATCAAGATAGGCATTTGGGCCTAATGGTTATAGCTTCAGGCCAAGGCCAGATCAAGTGGGAAGATTCAAGGAGAGTTCAAGGGTTCAAGGGGTTCCCAGAGACTGTGCCCTCATCAAGAAGACAAGGCCTACCACCCCTGCAACCTGTGTCAGATGAAAGATCTCTTCCCATGTCAGCCCTTCAGTGAACTAAGTAGAAATTGAAGACTAGGTGTGGGACCTATTCAGACTGGCAAGTATACCACTGGGTGGAGACCTGGGAGTGGGTCATAATCATTGTGTCCCTCTTGGGGCTCATCCTTCTGACAGCAAGGAGTGGGAAATCTGTCCTGAGGGGTAGTAAGTGCTAAGATTATGCATAGACTCTCTTGTAAATGTAAACTCTGATTAATAGCCCAGTTACTCATCATGGTTCTCATTAAGATTGTTATTATGATTGAGAAATGCTTCATCCAAGTAGGACAAAGGATTTACCATCACTCTGAAGAATTGTCTTTCCTGAAAGGAAATATATGGGTCATGCTGTCTAATAGAATTTGAATAGCAGTAACTTCTGTCTACAAGGAGAATTTTTGGCAAGCATTATCACGACAATGTGTTTATTATTGAACTGATTAAAAACTAGGAGAAACTATACATTTCTCTGGGGTTTTAATTATAACTATTCCTATAGAAATTTCTACGATTTAGACTCTATTACTCCATTCTAATATTTTAATATTAGAGCAGTAGTTGTTTCTTCCATCCAAAGTGAGCTGTGCTGAATTATGTACTGAATTTGTGAATTAATACCAAGTCTCAACCATACTAATAAGGATATGAATTATAAGCAAACTATTGGGGTCTCCTTCACCCATGCCCACATTTTTCTTCCTCCTGTGCAGTAGGATAGCTTATACCTATGCTATATCAAATAGTCCCAGTATCCTAAGGACAGTTATGACACTACTCTCCCCTATCCCAATAGAGGCCCTAATACCACCATGTCACCATTTAGGCAGAAAAGGAGCAGAAAAGAGTAATGAGGATGAAATCACCCTCCCTTTCAAAGCCAAGTATGTTTCATTAGCTTTGTCTCTTGTTGGCATTCAGGGCTTATCCATAATTGCACCCATTTGACCAATCTTGCCTATGCCCTGGCTAAGTCTATAAATCTTATAGCCACCGTGATCTCTGCTCTGCATACAGAATTAGGGAGGTCAGATAGATGACTTTAGAGAATAGGGCAGCCATTGATTACCTTTTGCTCTATCATAATAACCATGGTTGCCAAGACTTTCGGGGAATGTATTGCTTTAACATTTCAGATAATAGTCATCTTATTGAAACTCACTTAGGGGACCTATAGAAAATGCCTTTAGGTATTCAACAGTCCTTTATTGGCAATACTTGGTAAACTTGGTTATGGTCATGGCTGCCTGGCATTGGATGGCTCACACAGATTCTGAAGGGGTTCGTGATATTCATGGCTATATATGTTTTTCTGTGTGTTCATTGTCTTCAATGCTTGGGAAATCTCCCTGTATGGTACAGTATACTTGTTTCCCAATACATGTCTAAGCCCGGTGAAAAACAAACTCTGATGCTTGCTCAATTTGATTTTCAGTTTGATGATTCATTGGAAAAACCTCCCTCCTTAAAGGAATTCTATCAAGCTCTTGATAATATGTGCTTCTGCTGGTTTGACTTATTTTAATGAACTTCCTTTTAAACTTTCACCTAACTATGCTTCTGAAACTCTGCTAGAATTGGATATTAGGCTTTAGAAACCCTTAAAAGCATGGGGATGGGGGAATGAATTGTGGCCTTTGTTCTCAGCCAACACTTGTATGGTTCTGGAACATCCACAAAGTCTGAAGGGATCTGACTCCACTTAGGTGGGCTGTTTAATGTCCTTAGGTGACCAAGAAGCCACATAAATATGGCTAGAAATTCCTAAGAAGCTGCATTAAGGGAGGTACAGCTTGAGCCTTAGAACATCATGCCAATCAAGTCCTAGGAACAGTTTTATCACCTTTTAAGGGTAAATACTACCACTTGTTTCAGTGGCTAGGCAATCTTTTAGGTCCCTTTTCAATCATGCTTGTGAATTGGTGGTTGATTCTTCTATAGGGAATCAGGGAATCAGGATTGTACCTAGTGGCCTGTAGGATAACACACTCTTGGGAGGGGGTGTGGGAAGACACAGAGAGAGAGAGAGAGAGAGAGAGAGAGAGAGAGAGAGAGAGAGAGAGAGAGAGCACTGGGAATTGAGTACAGAAACAACTCTGGCTAATGAATCTGTTCATCTTGTTCTACAAAGATTGTTCAGTCCTACAAGTTGTGAAAAGCTGTTTGACCTTGAGATCTTCCTAAGGAGGAGGATTACCTCTTGTGTCTCAGTTGTAGATAGCCCCTAGTATTTGAGAGAAAAGTCTCACTAATCTTTCTAGTAAGGTGGTTGGCTTTCTGTAGCTACAGACCATCAATCAATTCACATACAGATTTGTGATTCCAAATTATGATAAATTCCCAAGCATACTTACTATGAATGTTTACTATGCAATAGAGATCTGGAGTGGGGCGTTACACACAGATCCTTACTGATTGGAATGGGGTTGTTAAGATTTGTAATTTTCTTTCTCTTTTTGACAGTTCAAGTTAAAAAAAATTACTGGAATGTTAAAGTTCCTTTCCAATGGCTAGGCTAATGGACCAATTGCCTCACTTTGGAGCAATCTGTTTCAGAAAAAGAAAATCATTTTGTTAGAGGTTTTTAAGGGCTCTTGAAAACTTCAAGCAACACTGTCAAATAATATATTTATTCATGAGAAGATTTATCCCTTTGCTCTTTTTAATTCACAGAAAAAAATAAAATATTTATCCTACCAATTTGGTTGCTTCTAGCTGGCAAACACTGAGGTGTTTTAATGAAGTCAGAATTAGCATTGCTCTCTTCATTCAGCTATAAATGATTTCCCTTTTTGTGTTGGCCTTGAAACTGATTACCAAGTGGGAATCATGCTTGTTAGTTAACAGTCCACCACCAAAACCCAAATTCTCTAAGCTCTGGAAAAACAATGTCTATCTTTGGCACGTCTCAGCCATAGAGCAAGGGATTTAAACACAAAGAAAAGTAGATATTTGAAATCTGGGCTTCTTTCCTGCTCATAATGTTGCTGTTACAAAGTAGGTCAAATGCTGTTGCTATAAATCTTAACAACATTTCTCTTAAATACTTTCCCTTATTGGGGCAGGGGAGGGGGCAGTGGGCCTGAAGTGGGGAGGAAAAACTCTGCTTCAATTAACTAATAAATGAAAAATTGCAGTTGGGAAAAAATTCACTGCAAGTGCTGATGACATCTATCCTTATACCAAATAAGTTGTATCATTAAAAATTATTAAGAAAAGGAATACTGGTAGTAATACAATCATTTTTAAATGGATGCCATGGTAGCTTGCCATGGTTGACCTCAGGTTTCCATTTTCCCTTGTAGTGGGTGATCAGGAGGCAGACACAGTTCATGAGTGGAGTCAGGAAAACTGTGGCCAGTAAGAGCATCCTGTAATGAACTTCTTGCTTTTCCTTGGCACTGAGTCCCTCCCTAGCAAGCTCTAGAGTACTGACTGTCAAATTGATTTTGTGGAAGCCTGAAGTTGGACAGAAGTAAAATAGGGCTCTGTGAGGTAATCTGAAAGTAGAATTGGGCATTTGAATTGTTTCTTCAGTTAGGATTCAGTGAAGACAGCATTTCTAAATCCTCTATACCTATCACAAAATGTCAGGGAGTGTAAGGGATTTCCAGTGATTCTACCCATAAACTGTTCCAGAGAAATAATTCTCTAAGTTCTACTGGAAAAGAGATCTTTTATGCTTAGACAACTAAACCTGGGATGAAGGACCCCAGGCTCTTTATAATTGTTTGCCTTCTTGAAGGTACTTCTTTACTTCTCTGCCTTGGGCTAAGGTGATCTCCTTTTTTCAGTCTTTTTTTAGGTCATACCTTCCAATCCCTTGGTATTTTTTCAAATATTTTGGGTTTTTTCTGATTACATGTAAAAAAATATAATTCATTTTTTTTGAGCTCCAAATTCTTTCCATCCCCTCACCCCTCCTTGAGAAGGCAAGCAATTTGATATAGATTATACATATGTAGTCATGCAAAATATATTTCCATATTAGTCATGTTATGAGAAAAAACACAGAACAAAAGAAGATTTAAGAAAGTAAAAAAAAAAATCTATGCTTCAGTTCTTTCTCTAGAGATAGATAGCATTTTCATCATGAGTCCTTTGGAATATTATTTCATTTTGTTGCTGGTAGTAGCTGTCATTCATAGTTGATCATCATACAATATTGCTATTACTGTATACAATGTTCTCTGATTCTGCTCACTTCACTTCGTATCAGTTCATGTAAGTCTTTCCAAGTTTTTCTGAAAGCAACCTGTTCATTGTTTCTTATAGCACAATAGTATTCCGTAACAATCATATAGCACAATTTATTCAGCCATTTCCCCTCAATTTCCAGCTCTAAGCCACCACAAAAAGAGCTGATATAAATACTTTTGAATAACAAGTTCTTCTCCCCTCTCTGTTTTAAAATATCCTTGGGATACAGGCCAAGTAGTGGTATTGCTAGATAAAAGGTAATGCACAGGTTTATTGCCCTTTGGCACTATTTCCAAATTATTCTCCAAAATGTTTAGATTCAGTTCCACAACTCCACCAACAGTGGAGTGTCTCAACTTTCCTTTTTTATCATATTATCCAATATGATGGATGTGAGGTGGTACATCAAAGCTGTTTTAATTTGCACTTCTCTAATCAATAGTGATTTAGAGTATTTTTTATGACTATGGATAGCTTTGATTTCTTCCTCTACAAACTGCCTGTCCATATCCTTTGACCATTTGTTAATTGGGGAATGATTAGTATTCTTATAAATTTGACTCAGTTTTCTACATATTTGAGAAATGAGGCCTTTATCAGAGAAACTTGCTGTAATGTTTTTTTTTCCATTTTTCTTATTTCCTTCTAATCTTGGCTGCATTGGTTTTGTTTGTGCAAAACCTTTTTAATTTAATGTAATCAGAATTGTCCGTTTTACATCCCATAATGCTCTTTACCTCTTGTTTGATCATAAACTCTTCCCTTATCCAAAGATCTGACAGGTAAGCTATTCCATGCTCCCCTAATTTGCTTATGATAACACCCTTTATGTCTAAATTTTGACCTTATCTTGGAATATGATGTGAACATTGGTCCATACGTAGTTTCTGTCAAACTGCTTTCCAACTTTCCTAGAAGTTTTTGTCAAATAGTGAGTTCTTGTCTGAAAAGCTTGGATATTTGAGTTTATCAAGCACTAGCCAATCCCTTGCTAATTAATTAGCTCCATTTGGCTTTAGGGAGTGAGCAAAAAGGTTGACTATACAGACAGATAAAACAGCTTTTTTCTCTCATTCTCTAATGCATCCAGATTCTTTGTTGTGTGGAATCTAGCAGATAGGAACTTAGTCACACTTACATCTCTAACCTATTCCCTTCAATTCAACAAATTTTTAATGGAGTCTTTACCATGTGCCTACCTGGTATTGTAGGCACTGAAGAGGGAGAATACAAATATAGAGATAGGAGGCTTTACCCATCTCCAGGTGTTTATAGTTTAAGTACTATATTCCTGCTAATAATTATACTGTTTCCAGTAAGTGTGGCTGGAAGAATCACCACATGTGATGCCTGTTGGCCCTATTTGGCCATCCCAAACTGCCCCAGCCTAAGCCTCTTTGGCTTTTTCACAACTAATAGGATCAGACAACCTTTGAAGAGCAAGATGGACAGATCCATTAGGCAGAGTTTTTTCAGAACTCAATTCACAGCTCTCCCTTGCCCTTTTTCTCCCCGCAGAGGACAGATTACCCTACAGGCCACCAGGCCCAATTATGATTCCTTATTGGGGGAAAAGAGTCAACAATCAATTCCCCAATGTCATTGAGCAGTCTAGACTCATAAACTCCTAGACTCAGAATTGGAAAGGAGCATAAAGATCACCTAGCAATGAACCAAGTGCTAGGCTAGTGCAGGGGGAAGAAGAAGGAGAATACAAAACAAGAAAAATACACAGTCCTTGCCTTCAAAGCATTTATAATTTAGTTTGGAAACAAGACATTCTTATACATCAAAGAGTAGCCAAGAATATAATGCAGTTCTAAATTATTCTTGTATCTCAGAGAGAGATCAACATGGGCTGGAATGATGGAAAAGATGGGACTGGAGCTGGACTTTGAAAAAGGAATAGGATTTGGACAGGTAAAGAACAGTGAAAATAGGAAGAGAACCTAAGGGCAGGCATTTCAGGCAGAGAAAAATAATAAGTGAAGAAGTATCACTGTTACCATCTCAAGGAATGCATAGCCTAGGAAATTCTATACTATTACACATGAAAAGAAAAAAAAACAGCATTTTCCTGGAACCAGTTCTAACCAACTTGCAGAGCCATTGTTAAATTTTCAGTGCGAGCATCTGCCCCTGAGAAATTGGCAGTTGCTACAAATTGGGGCTTGATTTATTATTTTGTTGATTATTTAGACTTAAGAATCTGCTAATAAAACAGATTAAACTTAAAGGGGGTAAGAATACATTCCCCCCAGTCCAGTTTGTTAAACATTTACTAGCACACCCCTATTTTATTCTACAACATTGCATAAGTGCAACAGAGGTACAGTAGAAGACTCAGGGAATGGTGTCATCGTCAAATTGTAGGCCAGATGACTCAAGGATGATGATGATGATGATGGTGATGATGGTGATGATGATAACTGGCATTTATGTAACACTCTAACGTTTGCAAAGTACTTTACATCCATTATCTTACTTGAGACTCACAACACTCCCAGAAAAGAATTTCTCCAGACTGAGTTGCCTCAGATTCCATTTTTTCCTCCTTTCCAGACTCAGGCTCATTGCTTTGTATCTTCCTTCCGAAAGTCAGCTTGCAAACCCCTGGGTCTTTTTGTTTGTTTGTTTGTGTATGCTGTCTCATAAGCTTCAGGGGAAGGGGGAAAAAAAGCATAATAATTCTTGTAAAGAATGGTTAATGACTTTCAGCTGATTGTTTTTAGAAATTGTACTTGTAATCCTGTTGCGGTCATTTCTGTGTCTTTGTAGATACCAGAGTACCACTGGGCATAGAACAGAATGTGATTGTATTTGGGGGTACTGGATTTGATTTTGTGTGCTGCTTAGAAATTCAGAATCTAAGAACAAAGCTATAATTTAGAGAACCACAGTGGCAGAGAGATCTTCTGATCTAGTTGGCAGAGAGCTAATTTTTTTCTGGATATCCCATATGCATTCTGCCCCTTATTCACGTCATCTCTTCCCCACCCCGCTCCACCCCACCCTTGCCTTGAATAACTGAATCATGAATTCTCAGAACTATAAGGGACTTCAGAGAGGATACAGTTCAAAATGTGCCTGCCTAAAAATCTCTTCTCTACCACTTCTGGGTCTGTATCCCAAAGAGCTCACAAAAAATGGGAAAAGGACCCACATGTACAAAAATATTTATAGCAGCTCTTTTTGTGGTGGCCAAGAACTGGAAATTGAGGGGATGTCCATCAACTGGGGAATGGCTGAACATGCTGTGGTATATGAATGTGATGGAATATTATTATGCTATAAGAAATGATGAACAGGAAGACTTCAGAAAAACCTGGAAAGACTTATATGAACTGATGCTGAGAGAAGTGAGAAGAACCAGGAGAACATTATAGACAGTAACAGCAACATGGTATGACGACTAACTTTGATAGACTTGGCTCTTTTCAGCAATGCAAGGATCTAAGATAACTCCAAAACAGTCATGATGGAAAATGCTATCTACATCCAGAAAAAGAGCTATGGAGTCTGAATGCAGGTTGAAGCATACTATTTGCTCGCTCTCTCTCTCTCTCTGTCTCTCTCTCTCTCTCTCATTTTTCCTTTCTCCTGGTTCTATTTCTTCTATACAACATGACTAATGTGAAAATATGTATAAATTGAATGTATATGTAGAGTCTATATCAGATTGCATGCTGTCTTGGGGAGAGAGAAGGGGAGGGGGGTGAGAAAATTTAGAACTCAAAATGTTATGGAGGGGCAGGTAGGTGGTAGAGTAGATAGCGCACTAGCCCTGAAGTCAGGAGGACCTGAGTTCAAATTCAGCCTCTGATACTTACTAGCTGTGTGACCCTTGGCAAGTCACTTAACCCCAATTGCCTCACCAATAAATAAATAAAAATTTAAAAATCTTATGGAAATGAATGTTGAAAACTAAAAATAATTAATTTTTAAAATAAATTAAAAATAAAAATAATAAAAATTTTAAAAATAAAATAAAAATCCCTTCTCCAATATTCCAAGTGGTCACTCAGATTCTCCTTAAAGACTTCCTATGGAAGCTCATTCCACTTTTGAAGAGTTTTAATTATTAGAAAGGTTTTTCCTCATGGCAAAATCTAAGTCTGACTTTCTGCAACTTCTACCTATTACTCTTAGTTCCATCCTTCTGGGCCAAGCAGAACAAATCTAATCTCACTTCCACAATAGCACCTCTTTAAACACTTGAAGATAACTATTGTGAGTCTATGAGTCTCCATTCTCTTGGATAATATCTCCAATTTTCTTCAACCAATTTTTTTTACTACAGTTGGTTTTAATCTTTCATACATTCAGAAAGATATATGAACTTATTAGGAGCTTATTTTGTCTTCTGTTCATGCAAGAACAAATTGCATACATTGATTTCTAAGAGAAGTATCTGTATTCCTAGTTTGTGACTGATAAGGAAAATTGTCGTGCAATCAAAAAAATTAAGCCCAAACTGAGGTAGAACATCTATTTTTCTCATGTGAAGAATAAAAGAAAAATGACCTTTAAAGAAACAATAGCCACTTAGATTATATTTGGAAAAAAAAAATCAGGTAGGGGTATGGACTGGACCTGTGATTTCAGTTGAGTAGAGAATGGGTGAGGAAACTCCCTCTACCAACACAAGTCAGTACTTCCTCTGTAACTTAGAGTCTTAAAAAGTTTCTGAGAGCATCGAAAGAGTAAATTGCCGTAGGTCACACAACTGTTGTGCCTTCATCTAATCCTTAACTGGCCTAGTCCCTAAGCCCTTTACCCTTCTGGTCACCCTCTCTGTTTACTCTAGAATTTGTCAATGTCCTTCCTGAAATGTGACTCACAGAGCTGAACATAACAGTCTGGAGGTGGTCTGACCAGGGCAGCATCTAGAAAGACTACACCTCTAATGAAGACAAAGGTTGAAATTACTTTTTCTGGCTTCCTTGTCATACCATTGACATACCATGAGCTTGCAGTCTACTAAAAACCTCAATTTTCTTTTTCACCTAAACTGTTGTCTAGTCATTTCTTTCCCATTTTGTACTCAGCAAGTTGAATTTTTGAACCCACATTCAGGATCTGGGTTTTTGTTTATTAATTTTTATTTCATGATATTGACCCTTTGTTCTTGTGTGACAAAGATATTTTTGTATGTTGTCATTCAAAATATCATCCATCCTTCTCAGTTTCGTGTTATCTGGAAATTTGATAAAAATTCCACCTCTTTCTTTATCTAAATAATTGATAAAAAAAACTTAAATGACACAGTCAGTCAACAAGCATGTATTAAGCACTTACTATGTGCCAGGCACAGTGCTAAGTGCTAAAGATAGAAAGAGAGACAAAAGACAGTCCTTTATGGAACCCATAATCAAATAATGGAGACAAGTGAACGAATATGTACAAACAAGCTATATGTGGAACAAATATGAAATAATTAATAGAGGGAAGGCACTAGAATTAGGAGGGACTGAGAAAGGTTTCTACACCTCAGTGAGTAGAGATACCTGGGGTGTGCCACAGGGCATCTTCCTATGGGAATTGATTCAAATTTACCAAGAAAAAAAGTCATTTTCCAAATGAAAATTGTTCTAAGCATATAAGCAGATAGTTCACAAGGTTATCAATAGCCATATAAAAAATTGTTCCAAATCACTAGAAAAATACAAATTGAAGCAATTCTGAGATTCTGCCTCATATCTATCAGAGTTGATTTCAAATATCCACTATTGCAAAAGATCTATGTCATCAATATAATTATTTATTCCAAAGATGAAAAATGTGGCTAATCCATGCTTACTCTTCCTATCTGACACTCACCCATGAAATCACATAAATTCAAAACAGGGAGTCCACCCAATATGGGGAAGGGACTTTCCTCAAGTTCTTATTGAATGGATACCAGTGGAGCATTCTAGCTGTCTCCTTGCTCTTACTCTGTAACCAGCTCATTTTTAATTTTTTTTTCCAGTTCTACATTTCTTTGATGACATCCTTCTCCTGCATAATTCCTTATTCACAATGTGTTGAAGTCTGCTCCTGCCCAACCTGTGCCTCACCATTGCCCTTTGGTTGATCCCAAGCGTTAATTTTTCAGAGACTACGGTACTCCATGGATCAGAGCCAAACAACATCACAGGGAATATAAGAATATTAAAAAGATAAATCTTTAATTTCTAAGGGAAGCTTGTGTTCATTAAAAGAATTGTGTGATTTTCCCAAAGGCAATCCAGCCCAGTTTATTGTCCATTTGCAGAATCTCTCTAAGGCATATGTACTCAAGGATGAGCTCTGTAAGTTGTCCATCCAACTGAATATCATAATCTGGAAAATAGGCATTCTTCATCTGCTAACAACACAAAGAATGAAATTGATTACATTTGAATACACAGGGAAAAACTTATTACAGACATAGAAGTTATCCTTGAGTCAGTTATTTGTGCAAATCAGACCATGGACTTTTCAGAGCTAAGATCAGAATTTATAAACAAGAACAAAGAATAGCAATAAAAAAAGATACAACATGCAATTAAGAAGATTTAATGCAGAAAGAAATGGACAACAGGAATTGCATCAACATCAGCATAGTTTTTTTTTCATCTAGAAGTTAAACTACAAATTAATTGCTACAAGAAAACTAAAAGAACCCCCAAAACACTCAAGTCAGAAAAATTTGACTTATTTGCCAGAGAGAGATAGATAACTGAAAAAAGAAAATACTGTGTCAAAATAAAAATCATCTATAAAATTTTACAAAGAAGGATGATTGGTTATTATGAACAATATCATTTTATAGAGCAAAGAGAAGTAGAGGGTAAAACAAGTTTAAAGAAAGTTTGGCAAGATGACTAATGATCCATTCCAAACAAATACAAAGAAAAATAGGAAGAGGAATGCAAACAAAAGAAAATTGAAAAGATTTGCAAAAATTATTACAGCAAATTATTTCCTTTAGCAAAGGTAGTGGACCATCTGAACCCTAACATCACATTGCCTGAGATGCTTACAGAGCAACTAGAAATGGTACTAAGGAGAACAAAGATTGGAAAAGTAGATAGATTGGATCAAGTACACATAGAGTAGATCTATTCTAGAAACAACCAAATTGTTAGGGTACTGAGGGATCAGGTGGCAGGGTATTCAAAGGAGAAGATGCCAAGGGTATGGAAAAAACACTAGAGTTTTGATGCCAAGGAAAAGTAATTAAAAAACTATCAACTACCAACCCATATGCTGCTCTCTCATCTATAAAAAAAAAAATCTTCAGGGTGGAGCCAAGACGGCAGCTGGAAAGCAGGGACTTGCTTAAGCTCCCCCCCAGGTCCCTCCAAACACCGATAAAAATGGCTCTGAACAAATTCTAGAGCTGCAGAACCCACAAAATAGCAAAGGGAAGCAGGACTCCAGCCCAGGACAGCCTAAATGGTCTCTGGGATGGGTCTATCGCACGGAACTGGGAGCGGAGCAGAGCACACCCTAGCATGGGCCGTGCCAGGACCAACCAGACTGGGAGCCGGGCAGAACAAGCCCTAGAGCCCTGAATCAGTGAGCTGCAGCAGTTACCAGACTTCTCAACCCACAAACACCAAAAACAACAGAGAAGGTTCCTGGGAAAAACTTCAGGGACAGAGTGAAAGGAGTGAGCAGTGGGCCACCACCCCAGGGACAGTGGGGGGTGGTGCAGCTCTGAGGCTGCTTCCAGAGCTACAGCTGCATTGCCTCTGGCCCCAGGCCCACCTGGTGGAAGGAATTAAGCAGCAGATTAGAGCTGGAGAACAAAGCCTGCTTTGCCCTGCCTGGATCTGGGCCACAATCCTGGTTGGCGGTTCTTGTGGGAGAAGGAGCACTGGTGTGGCAGAGCTTGCTGTACAGCAGTAGCTCTGAAAATAGTAGCACAGCCCCTCAAGCTTGGAACAAAGTTCTCTCTACTCTACAAGCAGTCATACGCTGACAAAAAGCTCAAGGGTCAAGTAGTTGACTGGGAACATGAACAGGCAGCGAAAATGGACTCAGATTCAGACTCAGACTTTGGAATCTTTCTTTGGTGACAAAGAAGACCAAAACATACAGCCAGAAGAAGTCAACAAAGTCAAAGAGCTTACATCAAAAGCCTCCAAGAAAAATATGAATTGGTTTCAGGCCTTGGAAGAGCTCAAAAAGGATTTGGAAAAGCAAGTAAGAGAAGTAGAGGAAAAATTGGGAAGAGAAATGAGAGTGATGCAAGAAAACCATGAAAAACAAGTCAATGACTTGCTAAAAGAGACCCAAAAAATACTGAAGAAAATAACACCTTAAAAGATAGAGTAACTCAAATGGCAAAAGAGCTCCAAAAAGCCATTGAGGAGAAGAATGTCTTGAAAAGCACATTAGCCAAATGGAAAAGGAGGTCCAAAAGACCCCTGAAGAAAATACTACCTTAAAAATTAGATTGGGGGGAGGGGGTGGTGGATGGCACTATGAAAGGAAGGAACTACCGGAGTTCTCTTACAAATTCTGTCATATAAATCTAAAAAAGTGAATCTGAACAGATTTGAGAGAGTTAGAAGCCACTAGTAGATTGAGAGGGGTTGGAGCACCAGGCACATGGATTGGCACCAGACCAAACCAACCGGGAACAGCAGAGGAATCCAGCCAGTGCACTGGGAGAGCGCTGGGTGAGCAAAATGCTAGAGTAGGAACAGGCCCAGGGTGGAAGTACTGGCTACGGCCACAATCGAGCCCCAGGCCTCTCAGCACAGGTTGGGAGTCTGTCAGAGCGCAGAGTCTGCAGCAGCTGGAGCAGCTGGAGCAGCTGGAGCAGCTAGCCCAGAGGCCTCCAACCCACTGTCTAAAGGTTTAAACTCACCTTCTTGGACTCCCAGTAGCCAGGATGTGCAGGTAAAATGGCTCATATCCCTCCCTTGAATAAACACAGAGAATAAAACTTCAGGAGAAACAGAGGAGCCAGAAGGAGGGCTTCAGTAGTGAAAGAAATAGGGGAGAGAGCCCTTCCTGTGGTGGCAGAAGGAGACTAGTGCAGGAAGAGAGGTGTCCCAGCAGCCCTCACCTTAGCAGAATGAGAGTAACTGAGCCCCAGGGGGTGGATCTAACTAACATCAATGCCAGGACCCCAGACTTGGCTTTGCACAGCCAGGGGAAGTGGCAGACACCAGAACGGACAAGAACTGAGACCACCCATTCTGTAGAACAGTCCTGGGGAAGAGAAGACCCCCCAGCAGTCAGACCACCCCTCCCTCATACCTCACAAAACCAGAGGCCATAGCACATAATGCTATATCCCCACACAAGAAACTTGGGACAGAGCCCCCTCAGCCCCAGAAGCAGAGATCCACTTCAGAAACCAGGAGGAAAAAAAAACACCATGAAAAAGTATAGCAAGAAGCTTTCAATGACAATAGATTCATGTTACGGAGACAGGGATGATCAAAATACCAATTCAGAAGAGGACAGCATAGATGCTACACCCACATCTGAAACCTCAAAAGGGAAAGTGAACTGGTCTCCAGACCTAAAAGCATTACTGGAAGAACTCAAGGAGGACTTTAAAAACCAAATTGGGGAGGTAAAAGAAAAAATGGAAAAAAAATTCAATGAAGAAAACAAATCTTTAAAAGGTAAAATCAGAATATAAATGGAGAAAATGTCTCATTGAAAAGTAAAATCAACCAAATGGAAAAGGAGATAGAGAAGATAAAGGAGGAAAAAAAAACATTAAAAATTAGAATTGGGCAAGTAGAAGCTAATGACTCTATGAGACATCAAGAATCAATCAAACAAAATCTAAAAAATGAAAAAAAAAATAGTAGAAAACATGAAACCTCTGATTGGAAAAGCAAATGACCTGGAAAATAGATCCAGGAGAGACAATCTAAAAATTATTGGTCTACCTGAAAGTTATGATGAAAAAAAGAGCCTGGACAGTATCTTCCATGAAATCCTTAAGGAAAATTGCCCAGAGGTCCTAGAACCAGAGGGTAAAATTGTCATCAAAAGAATCCATCGATCACCCCCTGAAAAAGATCCCAAATCGAAAACTCCAAGAAATATTATGGCCAAATTCCAGAACTACCAGGTCAAGGAGAAAATCCTGCAAGCAGCTAGAAAGAAGCAATTCAAATATCACAGAACTACAGTCAGTATCACGCAGGATCTTTCAACTTCTACCTTAAAAGATAGGAGAAATTGGAATACTATATTCTGAAAGGCAAATGAACTTGGACTACAACCAAGGATCAATTACCCAGCTAATTTGAGCATAATTTTCCAGGCAAAGAGATGGACATTCAATGAAATAAGGGAATTCCAGACCTTCCTGATGAAAAGGCCGGAGCTCAATGGAAAATTTGATCTCCAAATACAAAACTCAAGAGAGACATAAAAAGGTAAATGGGGTGAAAAAACCTTAGGTAATCAATAAGGCTAAATAACTACATCCTTATATAGGGTTGTTTTGTTATATATATATATGTCAATCTTGAGAAAAGTGTACTTATTATGACAATTGAAAGGGATATTCATAGATTATAGATGTCAGCATAAAATAACTGATATAATGATAAAAAATTTAATTACAGAGATGTAAAGGGATGGTTCTGAGAGAAGAGGTAAGGAGGTAGTAGAAAAGGGTAAATTACATCACATGAAGAGGCACAAAAATATATTGTAGTAGAAGGAAAGAAGGGAGGGAGAAAAGCAGTATCTGAGCTTTACTCTTATCAGATTTGGCTCAAGAAGGGAATAACATACCCTGATAAGTACAGAAGTCTAACTTGCCCTACAGGCAGTAGGAGAGGAAAGGGGGAAAAGGGGAGGGGTTGGTCAGAAGGGAGGGAAGAAGTTACAAGTGGAAAATGGGAAGATAAGGGAGGGGAATCAAGAGGGAGGGTAAACTGAGGAAGGTGGCAGTCAAAAGCAAAATGCTGTTGAGGAGTGGAAGGGAAAAGGGAGAAATAAAAGCATAAACAGGGGGGAAATAGGATGGAGAAAAAGGCACAGATAGGAATCATAACTGTGAATGTGAATGGGATGAATTCTCCCATAAAATGGGGACAGATAGCGGAATGGATTAAAAACCATAATCCTATAATATGCTGTTTACAAGAAACACATTTGAAATAGGGGAATACACACAGGGTAAAGGTAAAAAGCTGGAATGGAATATAGTGTGCTTCAGCTACAGTAAAAAAAGACAGGGGTAGCAATCCTAATCTCAGACAAAGCAAAAGTAAAGACAGATCTAATTAAAAGAGATAAGGAAGGACACTACATCCTGCTAAAAGGCACCATAAACAATGAAGCAATATCATTGTTCAACATATATGCCCCAAGGGGTATGGCATGCAGATTCTTAGAAGAGAGGTTAAGGGAATTGCAGGAAGAAATAGACAGCAAAACCATAATAATGGGAGACTTCAACTTCCCCCTCTCTGAACTTGATAAATCTAACCTCTAAATAAACAAGAAAGAAGTTAAGGAGGTGAACAGAATTTTAAAAATGGCAGATATGATAGACCTCTGGAGAAAACTGAATGGGGATAAAAAGGAATATACTTTCTTCTCAGCAGTACATGGCACATACTCAAAAACTGACCATGTTCTAGGGCATAAAAACCTCACAATCCAGTGCAGAAAGGCAGAAGTAATTAAAGCATCCTTTTCAGATCATGATGCAATAAAAATTATTTGTAATAAAGAACCAGGGAAAAATAAGCTAAAAATTAATTGGAAACTAAATAATCTAATTCTAAAGAATGAGTGGGCCAAAGAACAAATTATAGAAACATTTAATAACTTCATTCAAGAAAATGACAATAAAGAACCAACATACCAAAACTTATGGGATGCAGCAAAAGCAGTTCTTAGGGGAAGTTTTATATCTCTAAATGCTTACATGAATAAAATAGAGAAAAAGAAGATCAATGAATTGGGAATACAACTGAAAAAGCTAGAAAAAGAACAAATTGAAAATCCCCAATTAAATACCAAATTAGAAATACTGAATATCAAAGGAGAGATTAATAAAATTGAAATCAAGAAACCTATTGAATTAATAAATAAAACCAAGAGCTGGTTTTATGAAAAAACCAATAAAATTGATAAACCTTTGGTCAATTTGATTAAAAAAAAGAAGAAAATCAAATTACCAGTATCAAAATTGAAAAGGGTGAATTCACCTCTAATGAAGAGGAAATTAAAACAATAATTAGGAATTATTTTGCCCAGTTGTATGCCAATAAATTTGACAACTTTAGGGATATGGATGAATATCTACAAAAATATAAATTGTCCAGGTTAAGAGAAGAGGAAGTAAAATTCCTAAATAACCCCATCTCAGAAAAAGAAATTGAGCAAGCCAACCATGAACTCCCTAGGAAAAAATCTCCAGGGCCAGATGGTTTTACATGTGAATTTTATGAAACATTTAGAGAACAATCAATTCCTATACTTTATAGACTATTTGGGAAAATAGGTGAAGAAGGAGTCCTACCAAATTCGTTTTATGACACAAATATGGTACTAATACCCAAACTAGGAAGAGTCAAAACAGAGAAAGAAAATTATAGACCAATTTCTCTAATGAATATCGATGCAAAAATTTTAAGTAAGACATTAGCACAAAGATTGCAGCAACTTCTCTCTAGAACAATACACTATGACCAGGTAGGATTTATTCCAGGAATGCAAGGCTGGTTCAATATTAGGAATACTATCACCATAATTGATTATATCAACAACAAAACTATCAAAGACCATATGATCATCCCAATAGATGCAGAAAAAGCCTTTGACAAAATACAACACCCATTCCTATTAAGAACACTAGAAGACGTAGGAATAAATGGAGCCTTCCTTAAAATTATAAATAACATCTACCTAAAACCATCAACCAGCATTATTTTTAATGGGGATAAGCTAGATGCATTCCCAATAAGATCAGGGGTGAAACAAGGATGTCCATTATCACCCCTACTATTTAATTTGGCACTAGAAACATTAGCTGTAGCAATAAGAGAAGAAAAAGAAATTGAAGGAATTAGAATAGGCAAAGAAGAAACTAAATTATCACTTTTGCAGATGATATGATGATTTATTTAGAGAATCAATTAAAAATTTATTTGAAATAATAAACAACTTTAGCAAAGTTGCAGGATATAAAATAAACCCACATAAATCCTCAGCATTCCTATACATTACTAACAAAGCCCAACAGCAAGAGATAGAAAGACACATTCCTTTCAAAGGTACTGTAGACACTATAAAATATTTGGGAGTCTATCTGCCAAGACAAACTCAGGGCCTATACGAACATAACTATGAAACACTTTTTCACGCTAATAAAGTCAGATCTAAATAAATGGAAAAATCTCAGTTGCTCATGGTTAGGCTGAGCTAATATAATAAAAATGACAATTTTACCTAAATTAATTTATTTATTTATTCAGTGCCATGCCAATTGAACTACCAAAAAATTATTTTACAGGGTTGGATAAAATAATAACAAAATTCATCTGAAAGAACAAGAGGTATAGAATATCTAGGGTATTAATGAAAAGAAGTGTTAGGGAAGGTGGCCTAGCCATACCAGATATTAAACTGTACTATAAAACAGCAGTCATCAAAACTACCTGGTACTGGCTAAGACTGGCTAAGAATGGCTAAGATTGGCTAAGAAACAGAGTGGTAGATCAGTGGAATAGGTTAGGTACACAAGATGCAGTACCCACCGACTATAGCAATCTACTCTTTGATAAACCCAAAGAATCCAGTTTCTGGGCAAAGAATTCACTATTTCACAAAAACTGCTGGAAAAATTGGAAAATGGTAGGGCAGAAACTGGGCATAGACCAATATCTTATACCATATACCAAAATAAAACAAAAATAGGTTCATGATTTAGGAATAAAGACTGATACTATAAGCAATTTGGGAAAGCAAGGAATACTTTACCTATCAGATTTATGGAAAAGCAAAGAATTCATGACACAACAAGAAATAGACAGCATTACAAAATGCAAAATGGATAATTTTGATTATGTTAAATTGAAAAGTTTTTGTATAACAAAAGCCAATGCAACAAAGATTAGGAGGGAAGCAGAAAATTGGGAGAAAATTTTTACAACTAGTGTCTCTGATAAAGGCCTCATCTCTAAAATATACAGGGAACTGAGTCAAATTTATAGGAATACAAGTCATTCCCCTATTGAGGAATAGTCAAAGGATATGAACAGACAGTTTTCAGAGGAAGAAATTAAAGATATCTATAGGCATATGAAAAAATGCTCAAAATCACTAGTGATTACAAAAATGCAAATCAAAACACCTCTTAGGTACCACATCTCTCCTGTCAGATTGGCTAAAATGACAAAAGAGGAAATGATAAATGCTGGAGAGGATGTGGGAAAATTGGAACACTGTTACATTACTAGTGGAGTTGTGAAGTGATCCAGCCATTCTGGAGAGCAATTTGGAACTATGCCCAAAGGGCTATAAAAATGTTCATACCCTTTGACCCAGCAATACCACTTCTAGGGTTGTATCCAAAAGAGATCACACAAGTGGGAAAAGGACCCATATGTACAAAAATATTTAAAGCAGCTCTTTTTGTGGTAGCAAAGAATTGAAATCAAGGGGATGCCCATCAATTGGGGAATGGCTGAACAAGTTCGGGTATATGAAGGTAATGGAATACTATTGTGGTATAAGAAATGGAGATGATATGGACTTCATAATAACATGGAAAAACCTACATGATATAATGCTGAGTGAGTGGAGCAAAACCGGGAGAACATTATACATATCCGCAGATATATGGATTCTGTGATGACCAACCCTAATAGACTTTGCTCTTCTCAGCAATGCAAGGTGCCAGGACAACTCCAAAGGACTCTTGATGGAGAGCGCTATCTACATCCAGAGAAAGAACTATGAAGTATGAATGCAAATTGAGGCACACTGTTTGCTCTCCTTTTTTTGTTTTCCCTTTGGTTTTTTTTTCTCTCTTTTGTTTGTTTTTGGGTTTTTCAGTTTTGTTTCTTCTTTCTCCTGATGTATTCCATTGATCATAATTCTTCTTTACAACTTGACTATTATGTAAATAAGTTCAATGTGAAGTTATATGTAGAAGATATATCGAATTCCATGCCATCTTGGGGAGGGGGGGGCGGGGGGAAAGAAAATCTGGAACTCAAAATTATGTGGAACTGAGCATTGTAAACTAAAAATAAAAAATCTTAATTATTAAAAAAATTAGATTGGAGCAAGTTGAAGCTAGTGACTTTATGAGAAATCAAGATATTCTAAAACAGAACCAAAGTAATGAAAAAATGGAAGACAATGTGAAATATCTCATTGGAAAAACCACTGACCTGGAAAATAGATCCAGGAGAGAGAATTTAAAAATTATTGGACTACCCGAAAGCCATAATCAAAAAAAGAGGCTAGATATTATCTTTCAAGAAATTATCAAGGAGAACTGCCCTGATATTCTAGAGCCAGAGGGTAAAATAGAAATTGAAAGAATCCACAGATTGCCTCCTCAAAAAGATCCCAAAAATAAAACTCCTAAGAACATTGTTGCCAAATTCCAGAGCTCCCAGATAAAGGAGAAAATACTACAAGCAGCCAGAAAAAAACAGTTTGAGTATTGTGGAAACACAATCTGGATAATACAAGATCTAGCAGCTTCAACATTAAGGGATCAAAGGGCTTGGAATATGATATTACAGAGGTCAGTGGAGCTAGGATTAAAACCAAGAATCACCTACCCAGCAAAACTGAGTATCATGCTCCAAAGCAAAATACGGATTTTCAATAAAATAGAGGACTTTCAAGCTTCCTCAGTGAAAAGACCAGAGCTGAATAGAAAATTTGACTTTCAAACACAAGAATCAAGAGAATCATGAAAGGTAAACAAGAAAGGGAAATCATAAGGGACTTACTAAAGTTGAACTATTTTGTTTACATTCCTACATGGAAAGATGAAGTATGTAATTCGTGAGACCTCAGTATTAGGGTAGCTGAAGGGAATATACATATACAGATATATATATATATATATATATATATATATATATATATATATATATATATATATGTGTGTGTGTGTGTGTGTATGTGTGTGTGTGTGTGTGTGTGTGTGTGTGTATACATATACATATATATAGACAGAGAGCACAGGGTGAGTTGAATATGAAGGGATGATATCTAAAAAAATAAAATCAAATTAAGGGAATAGAGAGGAATATATTGAGAGAGGGAGAAAGGGAGAGATAGAATGGGGTGAATTTTTTCACATGAAAGTGGCAAGAAAAGGCAGTTCTGTTGGTAGGGAAGAGGGGTCAGGTGAGGGACAATGAGTGAATCTTAGCATACACACTCAGTTGGGTATCTTACCCCACAGGAAAGGAGGAGGAAGGAGATAAAAAGGGGGGATGATAGAAGGTAGGGCAGATGGGGGAGGAGGTAATCAAAAGCAAATACTTTTGAAAAGGGACAGGGTCAAGGGAGAAAATTGAATAAAGGGGGACAGGATAGGAGGGATCAGAATATAGTTAGTTTTTCACAACATGAGTATTGTGGAAGGGTTTTATACAATGATACATGTGTGGCCTATGTTGAATTGTTTGCCTTCTTAGGGAGGGTGGGTTGAGAGGGAAGAGGGGAGAGAATTTGGAACTCAAAGTTTTAAAAGAAGATGTTCAAAAAAAGTTGTTTTTGCATGCACCTGGGAAATAAGATATACAGGCAATGGGGCATAGAAATCCATTTTGCCCTACAAAAAAGTAAGGGGAAAAGGGATGTGGGGTGGATTGGGGTGACAGAAGCGAGGGCTGACTGGGTAACGGGGCAATCAGAATATATGCCATCTTGGAGTGGGGGGGAGGGTAGAAATGGGGAGAAAATTTGTAGTTCAAAATCTTGTGGAAATCAATGCTGAAAACTAAAAATATTAAATAAAGAATAAAAAAAACTTCATGAATCATCTGCATACAGACTAAGGGCATCCTCAATAAGACCATTAATAGGACACAAATAGACTTATGTGAATTATCACTAACCACATACCCCACTTTGGCCATTTCACAATTGACTGAAAGATGTAGAGAACATTCAAATCCATTACCCTTATTGTTTCTTGATTTTGAAAAAGCATTTAATTTGGTCAAATGAAACAATATCATATAGGCTCTTTTACAATAAGGTGTTTTCTGTCTATAATGCAAAATCATTAAAAATCCAGTGGAAGATGTAACAACAAAAATAAGCTCATTCAATAATTCTGTTCATTAAGCAAGGCATAAAACAGAGAAAAGTATTGGCCACTATGATGGAGGAGGGATGGCACAGAGTCCAGATCAAGTAGTATTCTCTGTGGATGATGGGGTGCTCCAGATGCTCCTTTTTGCAGAGGACATTGTGCTGGCTGCTTAAATCCCCAGGATACTGCAGGAGCTTCCTTGAAGGTATGTATAATCACTGAAAGTAGTTTGGCCTATCCACCTACACAAGAAAGACTAACAGATGAAGAACATTGGTCAGATTTAACATGCATCTGAATGGACACCCTGTACAGCCTGTCTGACTGTCTACCTATCTATCTACCTATGTACATATACACACATTTATGCATATATATGCACATGCACACATATAAATATGTGTGTATGTACACATACATAGACATATGACTGATGGACAATGAATGAGATGAGCCTGGACTTAAAAAAAGAGGTGGACAGTGGGGTATATTGCTTTAAGAAAGCTACAGTCACTTTTACCAAACCTCAGCTTTAGCAAAGGCCCATCTTTTCATTACAAACATTTTCCAGGTATTGCATGGCAGCAGCTAGCCAGACATAGTACACTATTGCCTCCAAGAACTAAAGATTAGCAACATGCAGAGGGAAATGGAAAAGCATATGGAGGAGAGAGGGGTTGCAAAATATAACCAACAAGGAAATCTGTAGAACAGAAATAAGGGATGTCATCGAAGAATTGTGTGGCAGAAAGAGAAGATGGACTGATCACACAGTGTGAGTAAAGGATGAGAGGTGGCCAACAAGAGACTCCACTGGTATCTTTGATGTGTGAAAGCCAGAAGGGAATAGCTGGACCCCTTATGGCAAATTTTTGGGAGGAAGTGAAGAGGAATGGGCAGGCACAGATGGGTTATGATCTATATCATTAGAGGGACTCCAAAGCAACAGGCTCACAGATCCATTTGATATTTAAGTAGGAATTATCATTTAGGATGTTTATAATGTTCTGAGATTTGATCAATTTAGCACATCATCTGTAAGCAGGGGTATATGGAACACTTCATCATCGCAGAGAATCTCTCTTTGACTCAGATTCTAGGACTAATCTCCATGACTATAGTGAATGCTTTTAATATTAATAGCAAGACAATCACCAAACAAAAATTATCTTTGTTATTACATCTTTAAAGGAATCTTATATGATTTTATAGGTGCATGGGAGCTCCTTTATTAGAAGAAAGCTTTTAAGGAAGGCATTCTTAACTTGAGGTCTATGAATATACTTTAAAAGTATTTTAATAGCTGTATTTCAATAAAATTGGTTTCTTTTGTCATTTTATGTATTTTATTTTATACATTTAAAAGCAATACGCTGATATGGGGTCATAGGCTTCACCAAAGAAGGCCATGGCCCAAACAAGATTAAGAACTCCTGCTTTTAGACAATGTTTTGCTCAGCAGAATTCCTGGAGAATTATTCAGGTACATTGCCAACAGTTCGTAGAATCTTCCACCATTTAGGAAACTTTGAATCCTTAGAAGAAAAACAAGGAACTCAACAGAGGACTTTTTCCTTGGTCATCTTTCCTCCCCTTCACTATTAGAGCCACTATCCATGGTGCTAAGTCCCCACCACTTCCCACTAAAAATGTTTGGAGAATCACTCATTGCACGGCTCCTTCAGCTTGATTAGCATAGATTCCAAGATAACCTGTTCATTGGAAATCCCCAGATCCCTGTATTTCCCCCACTTCCAGCTCAATTCTTGTGCCATTAACAAACAAGACTTTCACTGTCTACCCCCACCGTGTGGATACTGTCAAAAAAGAGAAAGAGACTGTTGTAGTCTGGTAGTTTTAAAAGATGTAACCCATTCCTTCAGCAGTGGAGAAAAGACTGTTCTGACTCATGTGGTAGGGGAATATAGGTTGTCTTGTTCTAGAAGCAGGTCCTTGCTTTCTCTCAGATGGGTTTCTCACCTTTTGGTGATCTGAGCATGGACCAAAGTCAAATTACAAAAGATAATTAATAACACAAGTTAATAATCAGTAAGTGACAAATGAATGGTAGAAACAATGAGTAGTAAAAGAGTTCAGAGGAGATAGAATCCATAGTTATAATAGCAGTGAGGAAAGGCACGATATAGATACAACGTGAGCTGGGCCCTAAATGATCAAGAGAATTTGGATACATGGTAAGAGAGGAAGTTGCAATTATTCTCCTCTTTGTGGACGAGTTAGAGAGGTGAGAGCTGGATAATAATACACTTATAAGGATACAGAATTATATTCCATATACTCCTGCTTATAAATGATATGCTAATTGCATCAAATCTCAGATCACAAAACAGCATACAGAGAACAGAAGAGGCTGAGACAAAGTTTGCCTTTCTTCCATCTGCAGTTAACTGGGAAGAACACTCGACTGCTTTCTGCCTCAGTTTTCCACATGTATAAAACAAGGATGAGACCATCTGCCTCTATATCTGTAATTAGTATCATCCTTATTTCTCTGTTTCTGTGGTACTATGTTGTTGTATACTTTTCAATGTTTGCCAGCTTTCTCCTTAGGATATGAGCTCTATAGAGAACATACATTTTGATTTTTGTAGCAGCATCCCCCAACCCCACTCCAGCCCAATAGCCTGTTCCTAGTATAACACTCTGCATGCAGTGAACACTTAAATGGTATTGACTGATTAAGAGGGTTGTTGTGAGCATTACTGGGGTAGTCATACCATCAAAATGCTTTTAACACCTTTGAGGAAGAAACTACACAAACGCAGAGTACTGTCTTGTAATACATTCTATGCCTCACACCAGCAATTTATGTTTCCATATTACCAATTAGATGGACTGTTGGCTGGCCATGACAATGGCATAGAAAGGAACAAGTGTCCCTATCTCTCAGAAAAGGAATCCCTATTAGGACTTTCTTTTCTTTCCCTTTCAAAAGTTCTAATAGGTTCAGCAATGAAGAGAAGGAAATACCGAATAAGAAAAAGGAAAAAAAGGAATCTGCACAAATTACTCACGATCCCTGTGGTAGAAGCAATATCCTAACCTCCCCACTTCCTCTCATGTAAGTTAGACTTATTTTTTCTTAAAAGGTATTGAGATCATCTTTGAAATTTGATTGGCTCAGGGTACTAAAGATTCAGGCAGTGGTATCACATTCTAGTTGCCTGAGTACAAGACAACCATAGAGAGTTCCAGGTACCTTCTCTGATGCTTGGCTGGTGGATCACCGTGGGCAATAGTCAAAGTTGTTTCACAAAGCCTAATCGACTTATAGTATCATCAGGGCCTATCCTTATTGACTAACCACCTACTATTCCTAAGGAAATATCTTTTTGTTAGCTGTTGAATGTTAATGTTTCCTTTTTCCCCATTATCTAATCTAAACCACCAGTACTGGCTTGAATCAGACCCATCCCAAACCAAACTCCTAGTGAAAGAACTACTTTGTACCATCACAGCTCTGTGCTAACAAATAAATATGCTTTCTGTACCTGTACTGAATTCTCCTAGATGGCTGGAATTGAGAAAGTCAAGGAAGAACTGCTTGGGGAATTCCTAACCACAGCCTCTGTGTGAAATTGGAATCATTCATTGCTTTTTGTGTCCTGAACCGGCCAATGCACCTCTCACTTTTGAAAGGTTCCCTTCTTAAGAAAAAAGTGCTTATATCAAATGTAGTACGTTATAATCCTTTCTATTTATGTGATTAGTTAAAAGTTTTGTTCAAAGTATATCATAAATGCCCATAACCTCATAGCTTACCTGTTAAAATTCAGTCTCTCCCCACCCCCATCCCCACTTTGTTACTCTTCTAAGAAACCTTCTTTATGGGCTTTGCCCTACCACTTTAAGATATGGTAGCTTATTCAAGGTCATGCCTAGGAGAGTTAGGATAATCTGCAACGCGTAGGCTACCCACCCTGCAGTAATAGCAATCTTTCAAGGTTAGTAAATGTATGCCAAGGTCAAGATGCTCAAAAGATCAATCATGAGTTTAGAAAGACTGTTCATGAGTTCAGCCACCTGTACCCTAGCCAATCAACATCCAACATGTCTTCAATACCATATCAAAAGTGAAACTTTTTTCATAAACTACAACAGAAGCATCAGAAGTTGGAACTTTAAATCAGTATGGAGAAATAAAGGCTCATCGTAGACCTGGAAGGGACAACAGAAGCAGATACATTATAGCACCATTCTTTATCATCTTGAGACCTGACCAGCTATACTATACAATAAACTTACTTGAATCCTTAAGTTGTATATTGAACTCTACTTTCACTTTTTTGGCAGTAGGCGGTAATATTTGCTAAATAACTATGCATTTAGAGATGCTTGATGCTTAATGTTAGGGAATGAGCCAAAGTGATTCATCATCTCTCCAGACTCTGAAATTAGTCCCTTTAATGAAAGAAAAACTCTATATGGTGTTAGAATACTGATCTCTGAGTGGTGTGGAGTTTTTAGGAGGGTTTTCCTCCATCATTCAACTGAAGCTGATCCTACATATTCTTTTCAGTAGCATGCCATCTATCACAAGGCATCACATAGCTTAACGAACCAACTAAGATAAGTGTACCTCATAGTGGTGTAATGCTAAGCTATTTGTAAGTAGATACATAATCCAGGCAAGAAGGAAGTAGGGCAGAGATGAAGATAAGAGAAAGCTCAGTTGCTAAGTATCTTGGCTTCTATTCTGGCTTCCACTATTACAGCTGGAAGACCTCTTATTTCCTGCAACATTTTGCAGATATAAAGGGTATATTTGTGTGTGTGTGTGTGTGTGTGTGTGTGTGTGTGTGTGTGTGAGAGAGAGAGAGAGAGAGAGAGAGAGAGAGAGAGACAGAGAGAGAGAGAGAGAGACAGAGAGAGAGAGACAGAGAGAGAGAGACAGAGACAGAGAGAGACAGAGAGAATGAGAATATGAGGACTATTTCTATTTTAGGTAACAATCCATAATGAAAGAAACTGACTTTTTGATAATACTTCTAAGCCATCTGTGCAGACAGAACAAAACAACTTACAATTTCCCAGATTCAACCTCCAGGCAAAAAAAGAGAGCTGCAAGGCATCTGAAGATGATGGCAGGGATGTTAAAGAATATGGAGCGCACATTCAAGGGATATGGCTCCCTTCAAATCCTGAAGTGTCAAAAGGGTGGTGCAAAGAAGAGTGTAAAAGAAAGGCCTTTAACCTTGTCTAAATTATAGTATAGGTAAAGATAATCTTTAGCACCCTCCCATTTTAGCACCTCTAACACCTATCTTGCAGCATTCTCTTTTCCCCTTATGAATCACCCCTCCAGATGCCCATGCTGCCTTAGGTACTCCCTAGGACTCCCCAATGAAGAGTTTTTTCCAAGTAGGCTTTTGCTAGGTATTGGTAACCCAAGGCATATGCATCAGAGATGAAAGGCTGAATTGCAATGACCGGAAGACCAACCACTGCCACCACACGCTCCTACTCATCACTTGGACATCTACTTCTTTTTGCAAGACTTGCTACCTGTCCCTGATCCTGCCTTGAGAGAGTGAACATCATAACAGTTCTCATTTTTGTGTATGATCACTGACACTTAGCAGTCAGAAAAACAGCAGTTGGAATCGTGGCACAATAATTTCAAAGTGGTGTCAACCCCAGCTTTACCCCTTTCCTTAACCAACCCAACAAAACTCATCTGATTCCAATTCCTTCAGATTTTGCCCTTTGATAAGTGAACAGTCAATGTCATATACTAAAGTTAAGCTTCGGGTTAATGTGTTACTCCTCTCTGGTAATGTATTTTCATTTTGACAAACATCTCCTGAAACCAAATGCCTTTTCTTTTGCATCACAACACAACCTCTCCAACTCTGTGTTCCTCTCCCTATATCTCTTTGTCTTTTTTCCTCTTTCCATCTCTCTTTCCCCTTTTCTTTCCTCTCCTTTCCTACTTCTTCTGCCCTTCCCTCCCTACCCCCTTTCCTTTTCATTCCATCACACTGTGTTTCCTTCAATTCTTCATATTCATTATTTATTTCCACATAATAGTTATAGTAATAATGGCAATAGTTAACATTTATATGGCACTTTAAATTTGCAAAGCTCTTTTCATATGTTATATCATTTGATTTTTGCAACAACTCTGTGAAGTAGATGCTACTATCCCCATTTTGCAGATGGGAAAATCAAGCCCAAATGAAGTGGTGATTCACTAGAAGTTGAGGTAGCAAATGGCAACAAGAACTCTAATTTGTATGTCCTGATTCCAAGATACTACACCACAAAGGGTATTATTATGCAAGCATCCATAGTAATTATTTAAGAGTCTTTTTATAGGTCTGCAGAATAAGAAGGAAAAGAAAAAAATGAGGGAGTGCAACGGCTATCCAGGGTAAACCTCTGCATTGGCCAGGGAACCAATATCTTGGGGAGAAGTAACTCTGCTCTGCGTATTTATTTAAGATAGTGATAGCTTCCTCCACTGTCATTAATAGTTAATTTAAACCTAAACCATGGAAAACAAAAGACTTTAATCAATTAACTAGCCTCATTCTGCTTTGTTTCCTCAAGCACAAAACATCCCCTGTGGATTGTCCTTTACCTTTAACATTATTTTTTCCACTTTATTTTGAGTATTGTTATGGGATTTTTTTGCTATTCCTTAATGGTGTGAATAATTGTTTTATCTCAGAAAATGTTCAAATTAAGCAGTGGGATTTAGTGATCCCATCCCTGTATCCTCCTTAGAGGCTGTGGGCAATGTACTTGAAATGAATTAGTTGAAAGGGAACTCTTTCTAGGGTTATGCTGAATGCCAGGGTATGGCTATCTCTTTATTCTCCTTCCCACATCACCCCCCTACTGAGGCTGGATTCCAGTTTTAGAACACTTATCAAATCTTGAGAAAGCGCTGAGAAGAGACGTGTGTGTAGACACCCAGGACACATTCTTTTGGCATTCCCTAAAGTCTACAAAAAAGTTTCTGTCCTGCAGCAGGCAATGAGCAGTTGATACTTTCCATGAAGCTTCACAGGGTTGATTCACTGCATTTTGGACAGCAGTATCCAATATAGACCAGTTCTGGGTTGTTGTTTTTCTAAATCCAGAGTTCACTTTTTAAAGAGTTTACTTCCTGAAACCATTGGTTGTGTTTTGCATCCTGGCAATGTTCAAATAGCCACAGGCCTATTCATAGTAATCTTAAAATTACTTCATTAGAATAAAGACTATACAAGATTAAGAGCAAACTAACTCAATGTATGTCATTGGCCGGATCACTTAAACTCTTTAAGTCTCTTTTGCTTCATTTATAAACTGAGGATGAAAATATTGACTTCAAGGCAAGAGGTGGGCCATATTGATGATCCTCAAAATCCTTCCAGTTCCAAGAACTATGATTCTAGGAACTTAAAATATAGTTTGGTTGTTTTCTTTGCTATAAAGGAAAGGTGAGGTGAGGTGATGAATGGATAGAGCGCTGGATCTGGAGTTAGAAAGACTTGAGTTCAAATGTGACCTTAAACACTTATTACCTGTGGGACTCTGGGCAAGTTATTCAATTGCCGTTTTCCTTAGCTTCCTCTTCAATAAAATGAACATAATAGCACCTCTGTCACAAGGTTGTTATAAGGATGAGACAATATTTGTAAAATGCTTTGCAAATATTAAATTGTTATATAAATGTTAGCTATCATTTTTACCTTGAAATGACTTTAATGTCAAACAAAAGGCAACAATAAAACTTTTTAAAGCTTAAAAGATACAAATTTGGAAGATTTATAGTTTCTAAGATACTAGGTTAGATCTATAAATGTACATTGAGTTAATAGATCATTACAGTAACACAGCTGCTTGTTGTCCTTCTTTCTCTAAGAGGATCAAAATGACATGGCTCTGCTAGCGTCAAGTTTCGACGTGTCTGATTGTGGCTGATCAAACCAGTATGAGCTCAGAATGCTCTACCACAGGTTGGACACAAATAGTTCAGGTGAACATTTGGGGTGGATTCTCCAAATCTGAGCATCTCTCATTTCTTTTGCCCTACTTCAATTCTGCTTTGCTCGCAGAGCACAGCCCCTTCTCTGATGAGGGCACACCATGCTGGGTGGCCCTGCGGCAGCATCTCCCATGTCACACAATCAGTTCCAAAGTTCTTAAGAGAGACGTTTGGAATATCTTTGTATCACTTTTTCTGACCACCATGTGAATGCTTGCCCTGTATGAGTTCTCCGTAAAATAGTATTTTTATTAAGCATACATTTATCATTAAACAATGTAGCCAGCCCATTGGAGTTGTGCTCTCTGCAATAGAGCTTGAATGCTTGGCAGGTTAGTTAGATATTACTTTGAAAGTCAGTGTCTAGTATCTTATGCTGTCAGGTGATCTTCAGAATCTTCCTAATACAGTTCCAACGGAAGTGATTCAGTTTCCTGGCATGGAGCTGTCCAAGTTTCACAAGCATACAACAACGAGGTCAGTACAATGGCTCTGTAGACCTTCAGTTTGGTAGGCCATCTATTACCTTTTCTCTTTCACACTTTCCTTTGGGGCCTCCCAAACACCGAGCTAGCTCTGGCTATGCATGCATCAACCTCATCATCTATGTTTACATCCCTGGAAGATATACTGCCAAGGTAAGTGAACTTACCTACAGTATTCAAGATTTCTCCATTTGCTGTAACTCATGGTTCCATGTATGGGTGGTATGTTGCTGGCTGGTGGAGAACCTATATTTTCTCAGTAATAATTCTTAGGCCAAAATTAGCATAAGAAGCAGAGAACTGATCCACACTTTGTTGCATCTCAGCCTCAGAAGCTGCATGGAGTGCACAACCATCACTGAACAAAAAAATTATGCACCAACTCTCCCTCCACTTTAGTCTTGGCTTGTAGCCTTTTCAACTTAAATAATTTACTGTCAGTGAGCTATTCATCCTCATTGTAGGCATCTGGCAACATTGCTGAAAACATCATGCTAAAAGGCACAAGAGAAAGCACACAGCCTTGGTTCACTCCCAGTCCCAATTCACCAGAAGGGAACAAGCCCTCCCTAGTAAGAGAAGGTAAAGACCTAGAAGAACAGAGGGAGTAGCAGCTAGCAGAGAAGTGGCCCCTCTCACCAGTGAATTGCTGTACAGACTTTCTGAAGAGGATAAAGGACTTTAAGGCCCACAGTCCAGAGCTTTGTCCCTGACTCGTGCCTTCTTGATATGGTTCTTTAAGTTTGTGCCCACTTTTGTTGGTAGGAAAGTGTGTTGTCCATTTATCAGTAGAATATTAAGTTATAATTATTCTTGCTTTGCTTACCATTTAGTAAATGTTTCTGCTTAAGAGGTAATGGCATTATTTGGGTTGATTTGTTAAATGGGTCACAACAGTGAAGGCTCAGGAGTTACAGTTGTTGTGGGTAGAAAAATAGCTTCTTCCCCAATAGGTTAACCACTAGGACCTTGAGCGAATTGTAGCAGCACATCTCCCCTCCCCCCCCACCTGACATGATGAAAATGTAGGTTGGGAAGATTGAACCAAAAAGGGCAGGGGAGAGAGAGAGAGAGAGAGAGACAGAGAGAGAGAGAGAGACAGAGAGACAGAGAGAGAAACAGAGACAGACAGAGAGAATATTTTTCTCACAGCTTTCATTTTTGTGATGATGAGTATGAAATAAAGATGATTGAAATGGTTTATATTAATAAGCATCTTGCTTACTGCAAAGTATTCAGGTGCTTCCTTGGGTCTGAGGAAATTATATGTGGGAAATAAAATGTTCAAGAGCATAACAAGGAAGAAGGCTAAATGAGCTTTCAACTCTCATAGAATCGCAGTTGTTTTTTTTCTTTTTTTAAGCCTAGATTTCCCTATCTTACCCAGGTAGAAAGTGTACTCACTGGCCTGATCCCACTGCTGATTGGCACTGGAGCTTTGAGCCAGCTCAGGGCCAATTTGTCTTCCTTGGGCAATTTCCAGCTTCCAAGGGCACTCCATATTGATATTGGATTGACTTGGTGCAGGCATCTGACCAGCTTGACCAACTACAGCTCAGAACTCCCAAGCATAAGAGCTCTACCAGCCTTATCCTCCCTGGTAGCTGTGATCACAATGTTTCGCCAGGCACAGCTAAGGATCACAGTATCATTAGATCATTACGATCCTTTAGATTATAAGCTCCTTAATGACATGGATTGTCTTTTGCCTTTTTGTTTCCCCAGCCCTTGGCACAGTGCCTGGCACATAGTAGGTAGCTTGTAGAATGTTATAGGTAAAAGGGAATTTAGTAGTCATCTAGTACAGCTCTCTCATTCCTTCCATGAGGAAACTGAGGCTTAAAAAGTGGAAATTGCTTGCCTAAGATCAAAGAGTAAATTAGTGGTGGCCATTAGGTGGTTGGGAACGTAGGTCTCCTAATTCCTGGTCCAATGCCTTTCCATTAATTTTACACTTATTACCTTCTTCTTTCATGCTTTCTGTTTTCAATTGTTTAGAAGTTGATATAAAAGCAACGTCAGCTCTTTCTAGGGAAAATTAAAGAGGTCAGAACAACGTGCAGTGAATAAATCCCATTTTTACTTACATGCTGAAACGAAGTAGATGAAATTTGCCTGAACCCACATCCTTTGAGATTCTTCTGTTTCCAGGCCATGGCTACTACAAAAGGTGCTGCTATAAATATTCTTGTTCATATGGGACCTTTCCTTCTATCTTTGATCCCCTTGGGATACATAAGCCTGATAGGAGTTTTCTGGGTCATAGTGTATATATGCTTTAGTGACTTTTTGGTTATAGTTCCCCGAGGTTTTTCAGTGTTTGAACCAATTCACAGCTCCACTAATAGTATATTAGTGGGCATATTCTCCTATATTCCCTCCAACAACAGTTATTCGGTCCCTCTGTCATCTTTGTAAATATGATGAGTGTGAGGTAAAATCTCAGATCTGTTTTTAATTTGTATTCCTCTAATTATTAGTTGTTTGGAGCATTTCTTCACATGCCTGTTATTTGTTATGCAAGCCTCTTTCTTGTTCCTTTTTGAATATTGAAATATTTGTTTGTTGATGATTATTAAGTACATTAAAAAAAAGACTTCTGAGTGGCAGACTCTGTGGCTGGGTGGGTCTCTCGTGAATAGGTAGAAACTGACCCAAACACCTGAAGGAGGTAGTAACCTGTACTTCCTGTACTGTCCCATGTGGTAGGAAGAAACAACGTTGGCCTGACATGTTGCATTTTCGAAGCCCATGTTGTAGATAAGACTAGCCTTCGATAATATCATAAATATTGTGAAGCTGATATTCTCAGCCTCTTCATAATTTACCTTTAAACTGCTTTAATTTCGCTTGTCCCAAACCTCACAGAGTCATTGGGAGGCAAGAGTTTTACAAAGTTTAAATGAAATTTTATAACGCCCTCAGTAAACATGACCTACTATTGTTATTACTTTTACTTCCTGGTGCATGGTAGTTCTTAATGCTTATTGACTTGACTATTAAACCTTGTCCTCAAGAAACACTCTCCTACCAGTCTTTCACAGTTTAACATGAGTAAAATATTCTTTCTCCCGGGGGTATTTTCATTTAGACGTCCCTCATTTTGGAGTAAAACTTTTGGGTACAGAGTATGTAATCCATGGTTGATTGGTTAATTAGTCATTCTGGGATTTCCAGAATTTGGAGCAGGAAAGGAAATACCTTGGGGAAAGTGGCCAGAAAGCCCTGACTAATCCTCAAAATGGGGCAACTGGGAGGCAAGGTGTAGTAGGTAAAGTGCCAGGCCTGGAGTCAGGAAAACATCTTCCTGACTTCAAATCTGACCTTACACACTTACCAACTGTGTGACCCTGGGCAAGTCACATCATCCTGTTTGCCTCAGTTTCTTCATCTGTAAAATGAGCTGGAAAAGGAAATGGCAAACCACTCCAGTATCTTCACCAAGAAAACTCCAAATGGGGTCATAAAGAATTGGACACAACTGAAAAATGACTCAACCACAACAACAATTCTCAAAGTGAAGTCCTGTTTATGACGGTCATTCACGTTTATTTCATGGAAATCCCTCACTGTTACAAAAAATCTGTGCTTTTTCAAAAGTAAAGGAGAGCCAAAGGAGAAATGATATAATTTGATAACTTCAGCTCAATAAACAATTAATTACATGCCCACTATGTGCCAGGCACCGTGCTAAGTTCTGGGGATAAAAATAAGAAAAAGATAGTTCCTTCCCTGAAGGAACTTCCGATCTAACAAGAAAGACAACACACAAAAGAAAGTTTGAAGTGGGGTGAGAAATCAGGGAATATGGAGAATAAGATGCCATTATACCATGGTGTTAAAACCAAGCTGAACTGCAAATGGAGAGCAGAAGGAGAAAAGATCTAAGCATAGCTATCATTTCAAGTCAGAGTCAAACAGGGCCATTGTGTAGTCCTGGGGAGGTCGACTTTACTCTTTGGAGAAGCCAAAGAGGCCTCTTAAATTAAAGGGAATTTTAAGAGAAACATCAACTCTTTTTAATGCTCTCTGGGCCTCTCCTTGGCTCTATCCCAGGGAATATAGTTACTGTAACTGAGACATTCAGACTTTTCTTTTTCAGTGTCGTGTGCTCTTGTGTAGCCGAGCTGAACTCTTTACTTATTAAAGGCCTGGGGGCTCTTCAGGCAATTACTAGATGCATTAATTCACATGGTTTAGTTCACTAGACATGAGAACAATCTGAATATTACTAGCTTCAGCAAAGCGTAGCTTATTATCTAGGAATTTAATTTTAAGTCCTGACTTTTTCCTCCTCATATCTTTTTTCATATTTATAGGTATATATAGATATCGCTATCAGGCTCTGCCCTTGGCAAAGTTGGGAAGTAAAATGGTGAATTCTGAGATATCTCTTAATTTTTTCCATCACTTTTCCCCACTTCCTGGAGTCCTGGAGTTTGAAAGGGCACCTATCCTGCTCTAGGCTAGCTTACAGCTAATCTCACTTAAAGTGATAAGCACTAAAAGTTACATCTTGAATTGAACATCTGGTAAGCATCTCAAACTCAACATATCCAAAACTGAACTTCACCATTACTGTTGAGGGTACCACCATCTTCTCAGTCACCCAGCTTAGATATCTATTGATTGCTTACTCCAACTCACATTACATGTTTAGAGAAATGATTATTTTTCTCTTATATTAATCACCAATTATTATTAGAAAGATCCAGGATGTTTTTCCTTACTATTTACTCATTCTTTACTAGGTCATATCAGCCCCTGAAGAATAAGGCTGATATTGAGATTGGATCCTCCTCAATCTTGTTCAGACCCCACCTAAATGGGGAAGCCCATTGTCTAGAATCAAAAGTTCCCAAACTTATTTGGCCTACACCCTCTTTTCAAAAAACAAAATGCTCAGTGCCCCACTGGAAATCTACTTTCTTGAACTCTTTAATTTCTTTTTAATTTGTGTCATTTCAAAAAATATTAATTAAAAAATTAATCTTAAATTTAATAATTTATTATAAATTAGTGGCTTTTTTTCCTGCATTGAAATTTTGATGATGCAATATTGCATCATGTAACCCTATGGTATCATATTGTAAACAAGTCATTATACAGCACATATTTCTGCTGATGCATGCTGGACTTCCTGATAGTGTGCGACATGCTCCCCTGCCAACACTTGCTTATTAAGATCTGTCAGCAGACTTGACCACTGATTGGTTATAACTTGCCTTTTGTGTGTTTATTTGGAAAATAATGTAATTATCATGACTTTAACTCTGTTACAATCAGATGAAACATGTATGAATGGTTTTTCAAAATTTTCTTCTCTTTTTTCCTTATGCTTCCACTGCCCTCTTAATTTTATTCAATGACCCCCAATTGTACCTGAGTCTACTTCCATCCCCCCTATTTTTCCAGCACCCCCCAGGGGGCAGTATCCCCTACTTTGGGAACCTATGATTGCCTTGGCTGGGGGTGGTCTGGGAGTGAGAATGACATAATCAAAGTCACTTCCCCTAGTCCCTCAGTAGAATAAGTCCACCTCTCATTATAATATTCATTCTTTTCATTGTTAACCAATCAGGTTGATTGCCAGAACCCCTACTGTCAGGAACACCCACTCTTCCAAGGGAATATAAGTGTCAAGAGGCCACCATGATCCATCTTTAGTTTATGAAAGAAGGCCAAATAACAATCCTTTTATTAATTGCTAGCCAAAATTAATAAAATGATTAATTACCCAGAAATTATGTCTCTTGAACTTTTTATACATCACAATATCCAATCTGGTGCCAACTCCTGTTCTTTCTTCCTTGGCAACTTTATACACACACACATAATTTTTATTTATATATTCATTTATGTTGTTGTTTATCCTTCATTCTTGAAGAGGACCAATGACATCACAAGGGTGCTATCTTGACTTGTATATGAAACTGGATATGAGTGGGTCAGCCTCACTCTCTCTTGCAGTCATTGAAATCCAGTGGCAAGACAAAGGTCAAGATAACTGGTAACAGTCCACAATGAAGTGAGTGACTTTGGCCTTTATAAATTAAGGTCTTTTCTAAGTCTCAGTTTGTCTAAGGAAACACCCATTCAACACCCAGTATGGGGTTGCAACTCACAGTTTGAGAAGTGGTGGTCTAGGCCAGTGGTGTCAAACTCAAATAAAAATGGAACTCTGAATTAACATGTTGCCTTAAAAAATCACAAATTAATAATATCTATGTTATATTATACTTTTATTTATTTTGTTAAACATTGCCAAATATATTTTAGTTTGGTTCTGGCTGATAGTGATCTTTGACAATGCTAGTCTGCAGCCTTAATTCTTTCCCTTTATTCACAATCTGTAATATGTAATACTCATTTGCATAAGGCAGGGACTCTGTACCTCTTAACCTTTGTATCCTTGGTGCCTTGCATAAAATAACCACTAATGTTTAAAAACAGTTTTAACATGTAATTGGAGAAAAATAAAATATTTTAAATATATATATATGATATATATAATATGTATGTATACATATATGTCTCAATCTGCAAAAAAAATAAATGTTTGATAACTTGAATGTCACTATTTGTTGTACCCAATGATAAAATTAAAATTGACAAAAGGTTTTCTTCGAATTTTCCTATGGACACAAAGCAAAATGTCCAAATTATATATGCAGGCATTTAGTGGTTTATATTTATGTGTGCATGCATGTGTGTATATACATGTATATATATAGATATAGATTTATAGATATAGATATAGATATACACACGTATACATATACGTATATGTATACGTATACGTATATGTATATGTATATGTATATGTATATGTATATGTATATGTATATATCTCCCCTTCTCTTCACTGAAACAGCTGCTATTTTGGTATAGACCCTCAGGTCTGGCCTACTGCAATAACCTGCTGATAAGTCTCCCTTCCTCAAGTCTCTCCCCACTCCAGTCCATCCACCTCGAAGTTTACAAGGTGATCTTCCTAAAGGGCAGATCTGACCAGGTCACTTCTTTCCTCCAGTGGTTTCCTATTACTTCTAGGGAGTAAATGTAAAATCCTCCATTTGCTTTTAAAGCCCTTTACAACCTGTCCCCTTCCTCTCTTTCCCGAATTCTTACACTTTACTGCTCTCCACCTACCCCACCATCCAGCGACACTGGCCGTCTTGCTGACACTCCATCTCCTGACTGTGCCTTTTCACCAGCTCTATCTTACACCTGGAATGCTCTCCCTCCCTACTCACCTCTGCCTCCTGGCTTCCATGGTTTCCTTCAAGCCTTTACTTAAACCCCACCTTATGTCCCTCTGTTAGTGCTTTCCCTTTAAGATTACCTCAGATTTCATATATAATATACATATATGCATATATATGCATACATGTATATACACATACACACATATATGTGTGTATGTATATGTGTATGTATGTATGGTGTATATATGTATTATGTATATATTGTATATGAGTATGTATTATGGTATATATATGTATTGTATATATTGTATGTGTGTATGCATGTGTGTATACACACTTGTACATACATATATATGTGCACATACACAATATAATATATTATATACATGTGTGATGATTTGCATGTCATCTCCCTCAATTAGAAAGTGAGTTCCTGGAGTATATGAACAATCTTCTATTTTCCTTTTATTTGTATCCCCAAAGCTTAGCACAGTGCCTGGCACATAATGACCATTTAATAAATGCTTATTGACTTGACTTATACTTTCCAGGGGTATTTTAATCATCAACTAAACCTCAAAGGAATGAATCTATAATGGTGAAGGTCCAGACATGTGACATGCAGTGAGTGGGATAATTTTGGATGTCGGGTTTTCCTAGCACCCCTCAAATCATACTAAGAGACTATTACTTAAGGTACCTCTCCCTACTCCAATATTCTGATGCTCATTTTCTCTGCATATGGCCTTGGCATATCCTGAATAGCAGTTAGTCAGTCAACCAGCATGTTAGGCGCCTCCTATGCACCATGTACTGTGCTAAGTGATAGGGATACAATATAAGATAAAGGGCAGTCACTGACTTCTAGAAGCTCACAGGAGAGACAACATAAAAACAACTATATACAAACAAGATTTATATAGCATAAACTGAGATAATAATAAAGAGAAGGCTTTACCATTAAAGATCAGTAAAGGCTTTCTGTAGGACATAAGGTTTTAGTAGGGACTTGTACAGTGTTCCTTTCAAACTTCTGTTCCTTGCTGGATCCCCCCAGGGGAAGGTTCTGTTTCAGGATGCTGTGGTGTTGAAGACAAAGGACAACACAGGATATAATATCCCCCAGATAAGCCTTACCTACATCTCTTCTTGATGCATCACTGTTTTCATTGCCATAAATTTCACCGATCTGTATTTACTGGGTTCCCCTAATGTTTCTGACACTGAACTGGGCTATTTCCCATTAATAAATTTGCCTACAACTTAAAAAAAATCAAGGGGATTTTTTTTGTACTGGCCTCAAAGTCTAAAGACTGGGTCTGAATCCTGGGTTTGCCACCTAGTCAGGTGATCTTGACAAGGCAAGCTCTTAGAACCTCATTAACTTTATATATAACAAGGGTTATGACCACCCATATTTTTATGAACTTTAATTCTCACCTCTCTATCAGGATGTAGTTAGTTATTATTGTACTATTATTGGTATTATTGTAGTTGGTTACTATTGGCACCTACATGTGTAGCAACAATTCAGCTAGCAGCTACCGTGGCTGTGTAAAACCAACAACAACCAACACACAGAGGGCTGCCAACACAGATTCTTTGATCTGCTTTACTAAGGAAAGTAACTTTAAGGGGTTAACAATTAGTTTAATCACACATACAAATATCATTCACTTAGTTCAGGGGGAAAGAATCAGCCCCCTGAACTTCAAGGCAAATACAAACAGAAATTACCAACAGAGGCAATATAAACAGACCAAATCACAATTCATAGTTACAAAAGAACCAATGGGTCTAACAAAGCACCAACATCTGGGTTTACAAGCTGGGGAGCTCTTAATAGCTGCCCAGAGTCTCTTCAAGTCACACACCACTCTTCCAGTGAGTGAGAGCCCCAAAAGTCAAACACCAGCCTTGGATCTTATATGCCCATCTCAGGGCCCTGGAGCACTTGATTACCTTAGTGCTGAGAAGTACTCAAAGAACAGTGAAAAATCCCATTTAGGGTATGGGAAAGTTAGTCCCTAGTACCACCACATACAGGCCAATGACTCCTGATCCAATCAAAGAAACAAAGGCCAGACTCTTCAAGGGCACTTGATTAAATAAGTGTAAAAGAGAAAGCAGTAAAAGAAAGTCCCACCTTAATTACCAATACAACATGTTTTATCTTGAATCCTATGTGAGGTAGGTACCTATAGATAACATTTCATCATGAATCCTCTAGAATCAGAGTTCCTAACTCTTTCCAATTTCTTTGTCTTTACAATAATTTTGCTGTTGTATAAATTGTACAAATTATTACTTCATTCTGCATCTCCCCTTCATTTTTTCAGCACAATAGAATTCCATAACATTTATATGCTGTAAGTTGTTCAGGGGGTTACCAATTGATGGACAACCCCTCAGTTTCTGATTCTTTGCCACCACAAAAAAAAGCTGTTACAAATATTTTTGTACATCTTTAGTCAGAATTTGTTTTGCTTAGGGTTAATTGTTCCCTTAATTCTGCCTCCCCCACATTCCTTTTTCTCTCTTCTCTCATTTCCTTTCTGTTTCCTTGTTCAGTCAAATTTATTTCTGTACCCAGCTCTCTATGTGTATGTGTGTGTAGTCTTTCCTCCTTTGACCAGTTCACATGAGAGTTAAATGCAAGTGTCACCTTCTCCTCTCACTCTTTTCTCTTTGTTTATATAGACTTCAACTTGTACATCTCAGTTATGTGATATATTTTCCCCTAATCTTCTTTTCTCCCCCCTTCCCCTCCCAGTGTCTTCTTCTTCCCTTCACTTTCCATTATTTTAAATCATCAAAACATTACAGAACATGCCCAGATTAATTAGACTCCCTCTAAGACCCCTGATGATAACAGGGTTCAGAGAGGACACATATATTATCTTCCCATACTAGGATATAAACAATTCATCCTTATTTAGTCCTTCACATATTCATGTTTACCATTTTATGGTTTTTTGTCTCCTGTGTTAGCACTTCAAAGTTTTTACATAGCTCTTATCTTTTCATCAGGAATGCTGGAAAGTCCTCTACTACATTAAAGATATATTTCCCCCCATAGGATTATACCCAGTTTTGCTGGATGAGTTATTCTTGGTTTTAAGCCCTCTATCCTTTGTTTTTTGGATATCATATTCTAAATGCTTTGCTCCTTTATGCTGGTGGCTGCTAAAACATATGTGATCCTGACTGTGGCTCATAGGTGCTTCAATTCTTTCATTCTGGCTGCTTGCAGTATTTTTTTCCTTGACCAATCTGAATTTCTTTCAGGATATGATACTAGTAGATTCTTTTCTTTCTAGTTTTCTCTCTAGTTGTAAGAGATCTTTGCAGTTTTCTTATATGATTTCTTGAAGTAGTGATATCTAGACTCTTTTTTTTTTTGATCATGGCTTTCAGGAAGTCTAATGATTCATGAATTATCTCTTCTTGATCTATTTCAAGCTTAGTTTTATTTTTTTTATGATATACTTAAAAATTCTTAGGGAGTTTGTATCTTGGGTAAAGATTGGAACCTGATGTGCCAAACTTAATTACATTTCCAATTCTTTCTTTCATAGCTCTCATTTCTACTCCAATTTTTTTTCCTTTAGCACTCTCCTTTTATTTTTAAAAATATGTTTAACAATTGAAAAAATAAACTCTTGCTTCATTTCATCCAAGAATTCTAGTCGAATTTGTACCCAAACTATATAAATATGTGTGTATATAAAAATTATAGCCATACGTCAGAGACATTATGAGTTTGGTTCCAGAGCACCACAAGAAAGTGAATATTACAATAAAGTAAGTCACCTGAATTTTCTTGATTTCCAGTGCATAAAAAAGTTATGTTTACACTATACTATGTATTCTATTAATTGTGCAATAGTATTCTGTCTAAAAAAATGTATACAACTTAATTTAAAATTTTTGTTGCCATTCTCTCATTTTTTGTCATGTCTGACTCTTCATGACCCCATTTGAAATTTTCTTGGGAGAGATACTGGAGTGGTTTGCCATTTCCTCCTCCAGTCCATTTTTATAGATGAAGAAACTGAGGCAACCAGGGTTAACTGACTTTTCAAAGGTCATATAGCTAGTAAATGTCTGAGGTTGGATTTGAACTGAGGTCTCCCTGACTCTAGGACCAGTGCCCTATCTGCTGTGCTATCTATTTGCCCAATTAAAAAATGCTTTATTGCTAAAGAAAAAAAATGCCAAGCAACATTTGAGCCTTCAGTGAGTTGTAATCTTTTTGCTGGCGTTGGGTCTTGCTCCAATATTGATGGCTGCTGATTGATCAGGGTGGTAGTTTCTAAAGGCTGGAGTGGCTGTGAAAATTTCTGAAAATAAGACAATGAAGTTGGCCTCATCAATTGTCTCTTCCTTTCACTTGAACACTTAGAAGAGATTGTAGGGTTATTAATTAGTCTAATTTCAATATTGTTGCATCTCAGGAAATAGGGAGACCCAAGGGAAGTGAGAGAGATGGGAACAGCTGTTCAGTAGAGCAGTCAGAATGCATACAACATGTATTGATTAAGTTTGCTGCTTATATAGGCATGGTTGGTGGTTCCCAAAACAATTACAAGAGTAACATCAAAGATCATTGATCACAGGTCACTATAACAAATATAATAATAATGAAAAAGTTGAAACATTGCAAGAATGACCAAAATGTGACACAGAGATATAATGTGCATACATGCTGTTAGAAAAATGGCACTGATAGACTTGGTCAGTAAAGGGTTGCCACAAATCTTTAATATGTAAAATAAAAAGGTAATATCTGCAAAGTGCAATATAGCAAAGTGCAGTAAAATGAGATACACCTGCACTTGCCTTTCAGGATTACTATATGCATGCCAGGAAATAAAGTATTTAAATTGCTTTAAAACTGTAAAGTTCTATACATATCTAAGGTATCAGCAATAGTAGTAGCTAGGTAGTACAGCAGACGGAGTGCTGGACCTGAAGTCAAGAAAACTTGAATTCAAATATAGCCTTGGACATTTATTAGTAGCTTGCTTCAGTTTCTATAAAATGGGATATTAATAGTACCTATCTCCTGGGGTTGTGAAGATAAAATGAAATAATATTTATGAAGCAAATTTGCAGATTTAAAAATGCGGTAAAAAACTAGCTATTGTTATCATCATCATGAGTATTACTACTATTATTTGTATCTAAATAAGGCTTTCTAAATAAAAGGAATACTGTGCTAATGAAAACGGAAAGTGGTTAATTGAGAAATACATTAAGGGTTTTAGTTAGATACCTTTAGAGCTGGAAGAGGCTTAGAGATCAATTAACCAACCCCCCTGGCATATGTACTAATTCTCTGCATATGAACATCAAGTCACAGGATCATCACCCAAGATTCCTGGGGTTCTTAACATGGGGTCTGTGAACTTTTTATAATAAATATATTTATACTGTATTTCACTAGAATTGGTTTCTTTTCTAATTCTATGCCTTTTAATTATTTAAAAACATGACTGTGAGAAGGGGTCTATAGGCTTCATCAGACTACCAAAGGGATCCATGACATAGAAAACAATTAAGGTCCCCTGTCCTAAATCTAGAGACCTCAGAGGCCATCTAGTCCAACTCCTCTCAATTTACAAATAAGGAAATGAAAACCCATGGAGGTTGAATAATTAGACCAATGCCAACTAAGATTGTGAGGCAGTATTTGAACTCAGGTCGCCAGTTGCAGAACTGATGCTTCTGCAAGTCTTCTTTTGAAGTCATTAGCTAGGTAGTCCACTTTTTTCTTCGCTAACTTTCTCTTTCAGTTGGTTGGTTGTTGTCTTTCTCAAAGAGGAATAAAATGACATCACTATGTTGGGGTCAAAGTACAGTGTGTCCAACTGTGGCTAATCAGACCAATATGAGCTTCAAGCAACATGGTCAGTTGCTCATCGAAGTTGTTCTCTCTGCAGCAGAATTTGAATGCTTGGCAGCTCAGCTTGAAAAAAGGACCTCAGTGTCTGGTGCCTTGTCTTACCAGGTGATCTTCAGAATCTTCCTAAGACAATTCAAATGAAACAGATCAGTTTCCTAGCATGGCACTGGTATATTGATCAAGTTTCACAAGCATACCACAAAGAGGTCAGCGCCAATGGCTCTGTAGACCTTCAGTATGGTATGCAGTCTACTACCTCTTCTCTCCTACACCTTTCTTTGGAACCTCCCAAGTACTGAACTAGTTCTGGCAATGTATGGATCAGCCTCATCATCTATGCGTACATCCCAGGAAAGTACATTGCCAAGGTGAGTGACCTTATCCACAGCATTCAAAATTTCTCCATTTGCTGTAACCAGTGGTTCCATGTGTGGATGGTATGGTGCTGGATGGTGGAGAACCTCCGGTTTTTTGGTGTTAATCAACCAGTAGCAACCAGAAACCCAAAGGCAGAAGCATGTCACCTCCCTACTCAGACCCTTCAGGTTTTGGACCAAGCATAATTGCCTCAATTTAGCACATCTGAGAGATGTCCCAGAATGGGAAAGTAGGAAGTGTTGGCTGGTTACAAGAGGACTTCTGGAGGCCTTTGGGGAATAAAATTGAGAACAAATATGACAGTTGTACCACTACCAAATCCTGGTGTCCTTCCTAAAGCAAAGGGAAATACATTGAATGTATCAAAATCTTCCACTGAATTCTGGGAATTCAAATGGGAGAAAATTTCAGCATAAAATGAAAGATCTTTTTTTAAAGGTATTTATAGTCTAAAGGCATTATTAACAACCTTGTATAATTCTCTGCATTTAATGCTTTACAAGAGTCCTTTCATATGAACCAGTTCACTGAATTCCCAATTTCCTCCACTTCCTCCCACCCCTCCCCTGTCAACCTACCTACTCCTAGACCCTGAGACGTAGGCAAGGTAATGCAAACTCAATTTTTGCCACTTCATTCCATTTGAGCCCATGAAATTTTCTGGAGTCCACGATTTTTCAGAGTCTCACAGTGCCTGCTGGTGCCAGATAAGAGAAATCAGCAGATGAAATAGCCTTGTTAATGCCACTTTATATCTATGTAGAACTTTAGAGATTACAAAGCACATTCACACATACTAATTAATCTCCTTTGATCCCTAAAACAACCCTTTGAAGTAGAAAAGTCTGATTCTCCCCATTTTACAGATGAAGAAACAAGATCAGAGGGGTTCAGTGACTTCCTCAAGGATATTAGGCTTTTAAGTGGCAGAGTGGATACTCAGACCCAGGCAGTTGCCATCATGTCCAGGGCTATTTTCACTAAACTGTCCTGCCTCACTTTAGTAAGAAAATTCCAGAGTATCTGGCTGTGATTGAATGGATGAACTTAGTAGAGCTTGCTACCCTTTGAAGATTTACAAATAGAAGGAACTGTTCTTTACCCATTATCAGTGGGATTCAATTCAATCAACTGACCAGGTGCTTAGTATGTACTAGGAGCTGTTTTAGACACCAGAGATGGAAAAAAAAAAAGATTTTTAAGGAAGGAGCTTACATGCAATAAGACAGCATGTACACAATATAAAATAATATAAATTAAGAGAGAGAGAGAGAGAGAGAGAGAGAGAGAGAGACAGAGAGAGAGAGAGTAACTAATGACTGGGGGAATCAGGAAAGGTCTCCCCATTGGAAGAGTCTTGAGAAATGTATTCTAGAGTGTGGATAGCAATTCATAGTTTTTTAAAATGCCAATACCTTTTGCCCCAGATATTCCATTGCCAGATAGGAAGTCATGGACAAAAAGAAAGACCCAGTATACAACAAAATATAATGCATAGAGCCATAATCCGTGGTTGCAAAAAAATAAACCTGGAAACAACATAGGTGCCCATCAATTTGTGAATAAATAAACATATTACTATATAAATTGAAGCAGAAAAATAATGCATACAATGACTACAACAATGCAAATGGAAAAAAATAAGAAAAAAATAAATGGCTGTTGAAGGAGATAAAGCAGAGACAGTCGAGTAAAGGGAGGACTTAAGCCTATCTCTCGCCAAAATTCCCCTCCAAAGAACTTTAAATAATCTAAGAAATTGAATTCTGGAGTGGCACAGCCAACAAAACATCAGAATGAGCCGTTTTTCCAGGCCAAGACAACTTAGGAGTTCATGAGGAAAGAAGTCTGTGACACTGGGGGGGGCATGCATTGAACACTGCACAGGTAACACCAACTAACTGTAGGCTACAGAGGCTATAGCGGTGAAAGCGGCAGTAGTGACAGCAGCAGTAGCAGAAGTTCCAGAGTTCTTACCACCCAAGGACAGTAATGAGATAGGACAACTGGTCAGAAAGAGATTATAGGTGACTCCTGTGCTGGCACCACGTGCAGAGCTGGGTCAAAGTTCTAGAGCAGAGAGAAAGCAGGGATCCTAGTTCCACATCAGAGTACCAGGTCACAGAAAAGCACTAGCACTTGCAGTGGCAAGGAGATAGGGTCCCTACCTAGGTAACTACCAGAGTACAGTCCAAAAGAAAAGTGATTTCACATCTCTCGGCATCACACCTCCTTGAAAACACTGAAAACTTAAAGATCCCTGAAACTAGCTATGAGAATAGCAACATGAAAAAGCCTGAAGCTTGGGATAGTGATTCCCCTCCCCCACCAGATGAATAGACCCCAACTTTAAAATAAAGTTCAAAGTCAAGAAATATGCTGGAAAAATGAACAAATAACAAAAACCTGACTACTTTTGTGACAGGGAAGCTCAAGATACAGACTCAGAAGGAGGCAACAATATGAAAACATATACAAGCAAAGCCCCAAATAGAAATGCAGACTGAACATGAGCCCAAAATAAAATTCTTGGAGAAGCTAAAGAAAGAGATTTAAAAAGAACAAAAAATGATTTTAAAAATCAAGTAAGAGTGGTAGAGTTAAAAAACAGGAAAAGAAATGAAAACAATGCAAGAAAATTGTGAAAAGAACATTGACAGCTTGGTAAATGAGGCACAAAAGATATTGAAGGAAATAACACCTTAAAAAACAGAATTGGCCAAATGGTAAAAGAAGTATAAAATCCCAGTGAAGGAAAAAAAACTCCTTAGAAAATCATAATTGGCCAAATGGGGGAAGAAGTACAAAAACTCATTAAAGAAAATAATTCCTTAAAAATTAGAATTGAGCAAGTGGGAGCTACTAACTCCATGAGACATGAAGAAACAATAAAACAATGTCAAAAGAATTTTAAAATAGAAGAAAATGGGAAATACCTCATAGGAAAAACACCGGACCTGGAAAATAGAGTCAAGAAAGATAATTTAAGAATTATTAAACTACCTGAAAGCCATGATAAAAAAAGAGCCTAGAAATCATATTTCAAAAAATTACAAAGGAAAACTGCCCCAATATCTTAGAAGTGGAGGGCAAAGTAGAAATTGAAAGAATTGAACAATCACCTCCTAAAAGAGATCCCAAAATGAAAATTACCAGGGATATTATGCAAATTCCAGAGCTCCTGGGTCAAAAGAAAAAAATTACAAGCAGCCAGAAAGAAACCATTCAAACACAGGGAAGCTACAGTCAGGATCACACATGACTTAGCTGCTATCAGAAAAAGAGGAGCAGAGGGCTTGGAATATGATGTTCTGGAAGACAAAAAAAATATAGAATTATAACCAAGAGTGACCTATCCAGCAAAACCCAGCATGATTCTTCACGGGGGAAAATGGACATTCAAATATTCCTAATGAAAAGACAAGAGGTGAACAAAAAATATGACATGCAAACACAAGACTTGAGAAACATTAAAAGGCAAACATGAAAGAGAAATTATAAAGCATTTCATAATGCTAAACTGTTTGCATTCCCAAACTGGAAGAGAATATATGGAGTCCATATAGACAGAGGACATGGGTGTGAGTCTATTTTGTTGGGATGAAAAAAAAGGAAGGGTGAAAAAATGGATTCACTGGAAGAAGGGGGAAGGGAGAGGAAGAATGGGGGAAATGATCTCTCATAAAAGCGACATGAAAGAAAGTTTTTATAAGAAAGGAAAAAATGAAGTGGGTAATGCTTGAACTTCACATTCATCTGAACTGGTTCAAAAAGGGAAGAATATATAAACACACTCAGTTGGTTATAGAAATCTATCTTACCCAATAGGAAGTAGGAAGAGAAGGGGCTAGGAGAAAAAGGCAGGGGTGATAAGAGGGAGGGTAGATTAAAGGAGACAGTGGTCAGAAGCAAAATGGACTTTTGAGGAGAGACAGGATGAAAAAGAGAGGAAAAAAGACAAACAGAAAAAAAATAGTATGGAGGCAAATACACAGTCATCACAACTATGGATGTAAATGGGATTAACTCACCCACAGAATGGAAGCAGAGAGCAGAATGGATTGGAAATCAGAATTCAACAAGATGTTTTTTGTTTTTCTTTTTAATTTTTTTCACTTAATAGTATTTTGGGGTTTTTTCCCAATTACATGTAAAGATAATTTTCAACATTCATTTTTGCAAGATTTTGAGTTTCAAATTTTTCTTCCTCCTTCCCTTTCCTCCCCCCTCCCCCAGACAGCAAGCAATCTGATATAGGTTATACATGTAAAATCATGTTAAACATATTTCCACAAAGAAGATTTTTTTACAGGAAACACACAATATAAAAAGATAAGGTCAAAATTGGAATACGATTTAGACATAAAGGGTGATATAAGCAAATTAAAGGAGTATAGGATATTTTACCTCTCAGATCTATGTATAAGGGAAGAGCTTATGATAAAACAAGAAATAGAGAGGATTACAGGAAGTAAAATGGATAATTTGAATTACATTAAATTAAAAAGGTTTTTGCCCAAACAATACCAATGCAGCCAAAATTAGAAGGAAATTTTGGGAAATTTTTACAACAAGTTTTTCTGATAAAGGTCTCATTTCTCAGACATATAGGGAAATGAGTCAAATTTGTAAAATAAGATGCATTCCCCAATTGATAAATGGTCAAAAGATAGGAACAGGCAGTTTTTAAATAAAGAAATCCAAGTTATCAATAGTCGTATGAAAAAATGCCCAGAATCACTATTAATGAAAGAAATGCAAATTAAAACAACTCTGAACTGCCGAATCACAACTGTCAGATTGGCTAACATGATATAAAAGGAAAATGATAAATGTTATAGGCGATATGGGAAAATTAGGACACTAACGTACTGTTGGTGGAGTTGTAAACTGATTCAACCATTTTGGAGAGCAATTGTTAAGAGTAACAGGATTCAATCAAAGGGCCACACTTGAGGACCCAGAGGGCTACAGGTGGCCTCAAGTGTACAGGTTCCCCACCCCTGAGTTAGAGGAATGCAAATTCAAACAACTCTGAGGCTGAAGTGAATTGAATCATATTGTTTTTAGATTTCTTTATTTTGTCTATTTTTTTTGTTTTTTTGCAACATGACTAGTACAGAAATACATTTTGCATGACTTCATGTGTGTAATAGGTATCGTAATACCTACCTTCTCAATGGGTGGGGGAGGTATTGGAGGGAGGGAGAGAGACAATTTAAAACTCAAAAGAAAAAAAATAAATAATATTTAAAAATACATGTGAACCAGCTGTTTGGTTAATAAAAAATAGACTATTACCATCTCCAGGACTTTACAGACCAAACATATGTACAAAATCACCCTATTCACTAGTGCTCCTATTAGAATGTAAGTTACTTAAGGGCAAAGATTGCCCTCTCTTTTGTATTTTTTGTCCCTAGTATGCAGCACAGTGCCTGCCATATATTAAGCAGTTAATAAATATATTTTCATGCAGTAAAAATAAAATGAATGCTGCAAAACTTTGATGGCCAAACTTAATCCCAAAGAAGAGATACAAGAAGATGCCTCCTTCCTTTGCAGAGAAAACTGTATACAACATCGGAGTTTTTTATATGTTGGTTATTTTCGCTTTTCTTTTTCAGGAAAACAATAGGAAATGTAGGTGATAGAAAAGCAAAAGATACCAATAAAAATTATTTTTAAAAATCCATAGCCCTGAGATGCTAAGGTGATTTTTTTTTCCATAGCTGAACTGCAGTCTGGTGTAGACTTAAGGGAAACTAAAAACATAAAAACTGAAGGCAAGTGATGCAGAAATATGTTAAGAAAAATACTCATGTGTCCAAGTTAATTTGGGCAACATGTTATCATTTACTGTGCTTACTGTGTCAAACTCTAGTCTGAGGAGTAGAGTGGTTTTACATAGCCAACTTAGTCCTGTGGAGAGGTGGAGTTTTTTTTTTTAAATCTCTAGCATAGAGACTCATTTAAACAACACATCTTATCACAAACCCAGAAAGATAGATGGGAAAGTTGACCTCAGCAAAATTTGAACTTGCGTTTCAATCCAATTTAATAGAGCCATACATTGTTTAAAAAGACATCAAATATATGGAAACTCTTAATTTACAAAATTTATTGTTGTAAAACACATTTTATTGTTTTCTTTTGTTTTTGCAATGCCTAAATTTCCTGGTGTCTCTCCTCTTTCCCTTTTCAAGAGCACTATCCCACTGTCTTCATCTATAACATTAAGCAGTAAATTCATACTAATATCCCTTTCAGCACTAGATCTGTGAATCAATTTGACTTGTAGTCCCTAAAGACTTGGTTTGTGAAAATTTAAGTTCTGTTGTCCAGGTATTTCAGCAAATGCATTCACTTTTTAACATGATTTATTATTGTATAAATGTATCCCTCAATTTGTTCACATAACAACAACAATAATGATAATAAAATAACTAACCTTTATATAGCACTTAATATGTACAAGGCACTGTGCTAAGCCCTTTACAACTGTTATCGCATTTGATCCTTAAAACAACCTTGAGGGATAGGTGTTATTTTACAGATGAGGAAACTGAGGCAAAGTTAAGTGGCTTGCCTAGAATCACACACTAGTAAGTGTCTGAGGCCAAATTTGATCTCAGGTCTTTTTGACTCCAGACCCAGCACCATCATCTTCATTTCTTTGTTTACTGCTCCTCTGTGCCAGAGTTTAAACCAACAAAAGAAATTCCCTGTTATTCCACTGTAAGCATGGAGAAGGTAGGGCAGCTTGAAAGAAGTTGAGTAACTAGTCCATTGCGTTCTGCTCAATTAAGTTGTCATGGCTGTTAGAATTCTTAAGACCTATAACCTAGTATGAACTAACAAGATAATATTGCTAGACTTTCCATTCATATGTTGTGATTTGCTTTGGGTATAATCATTATTTTTTAAATTGTGAATTTGTCCTTTAAGTATGTTTCCTTAGACAGTTAACTATATTTTCATTTGTGATTTGAATCTTTTTTGAGACCAACAATTTACCCCAAGGAACAAATCTCACATTTAAGAATTAAGGTTCTTAAGGTTTGAAATACAGAACATTTTCAAGACATTTTTAGAAAATTTCACATATTGTAGGAATGCCAGGAGAATAGATGCTCCTTTAAGGTAAAGACTTTTTTGTCTTTGTATTCCTGGAGCCTGGCATAGGGCTTTGTATACAACAGGTGTTTAACCAACGTTTGTTGAAATGAATGTTTTAATTCTATGTATCGGGAACATCTGTACTGAAAACTAACTAAGTATATTTTGTAACATATAATCTTTATGTACTTTTCATGATTCAAGATGTGTTTGGTGTGTTGCTTATAAGTCAGTATTTCATGTGCTACTTAGAACAGTTTTAATTCAGCTAAAAATACCAATTAAGCATCCATTATGTGCAAGGTGCTGTACCAGATGACTATCCTCAAGAAGCTAATTATCTAATTTTCCAATTGTTTTGCTCCAAACATTCCTTTTATTCCCTCTCCCCAGTTCCTTACCTCTTCCATGAAATTTTCTTAGGCTAATAATCTTCACTTGGTTACCATCACTTCAATCAATGTAGAAACCTTGTTAGCACTTGTGAAATCATCTTTGTACTGCTGTGCTTGGTTAGGATTTAATTGTTTCTGTCATTTTAAAAAAGGGTTTTTTTACATGTGTTTATCTTGTTTCCCTAGCCATATTGTTAGATCTGTTAGGGTAGGAAAAGGAGATGTCTCTGCTTTTTGTTTTAATCACTCTTTGTACCTAATGAATATTGACTAACAATTTTAATGTAGCCTAGATTTGAATTAATTAAATACACAAAATGTACCTTTAAAATAGCAGTAAGGATAATCAAGGACACAGGGCAGAAAATAGAGGCTTATTCTTTAATGTATGATATACAAGGAGAGAACCTCAAGTTTAAGAGGGCTGTGTCTCTCCTATAGGATGGGAATGTCACTCTGTGACTTCAAGGAAGGCAGAATAGACATGTCTAGTCTCTTTTCCCCCAACCCTTCTCCAGAGGAGACTTTCATTCCTATCAAGAGGGGAAGCGGGAGGTTGGGGTTAGAGGTCACTCTGGTCTCCTCAGAGAAAGGCGTTACCAGGCTAGAATTATAATTATTTGCATACTTAAATATTATTAATCTATGACAATTTAATTGAGTTCAATTTAACTTCTGATCACTTTGTCATTTGTTGGGGAAAGGGGAACCCTAAGCTCTATATCCAAGGCTTGACCCCTTTCCTACCTAATACCAATTCCACAATGAACAAGCAGAGCACATAGGAAAAAAGAAATCTCCAAATTGATAGCAAAACAGAAATCAGAGAGGGTATACATAGGAAAATGCACACTAGAAAATAGAGAGGGAAAGAGCTCTCCCACTTGGGAGGAGGGAGATAACTCAGCTCAATGAAGGGTAAGCATCTAGATTTCATCCAAGGGGAAATCCCAGAGTAGCAAGCTAGAGACAGGAACATGACAGAGACTGCCTGCTGCTTTTGTATCTTCCCAGTGTCTTTTTATTCAGCAGCCTGAAGTGGGGCTGGTCAAGCTGGAAACCAGAAGCATCCAAAGTGAGTCAAGGCTCAAACACTTGAAACTTGAAGAGTCCCCACAAGGACTTAAAGCTTGAAGAGTCCCAAAGGGTACTAAAGAACCCTGGAACCCTGTAGCTCTCACCAACTCCACTCTATCTGTCCTTCACAAAGGACAGGGCCTTCATGTCCACCAATAAGGAGAGAGTCCCATACCAGTGGACTTTGGGACAGAGGTTACATGTACAATGCCTTGTATCAGTAAGGCAAGATTCATGACCTCAAGGATGACCATGAACATGGCTGAATGGTTTGGAGTCATAAAGTATGAAAAACTCTCTAGGTAGAAGGCAGAGGAAGTATAACATTTATTTAGACTCCAGAGGATAAAATCCCAAGCCCAGCTACTCCAATTGGATAGAGCAGTAATTACATTCCAAAACCAGTAAGCCCACCTCAATGTAGCAACAAGGACATTATAACACGGTATTATAGCGAGGAACCAAGTCATCCTGTAACCTTCCCCCCTGCTAGGGCCTTCCTATAAACAAGCACTCATGAATGCTAACTCTCCACTCAGCACTCTCTTCTGCAGCTCTGTCAATGCTGACTCTCTCAATATCTGCTCTTCAGCACTCTCTTGATGTTTGCTGCCTCAATGTTTTCTTGATGTCTGCTTCTCAATTCTGCTTCCCTTCAGTTCTGCTTCTCTTCAGTTCTGTCCCTCTTCAATTCTGGTTCTCTCACGCTCTGGGCTCTTCTTATGTACAGTCCTAGCCGGCGTATGATTGGCTAGAACTCAGGTCTCTGATTGTCTAAATTCATGATTGACTAGAACTCAGTGCACATATCGTTGGCTCTGGTCTTAGCAACTCCCCTTAGGTCCCTTAGGGCTTCATGCCCAAATTAGCTTAGTACCTGCCAATTAGAGGCTTTAGGCCTATTTACAAACAAACATATAATCAAGCTTTCCCACCTAGCCTCACCTGAGGCCTACTGAATGGGTGGGGAAGATTTTTGATCTCATTAATACTATATGCCTACAATTACTTATTGCACAGAGAGAGCAATCAATAAATATTTGATGAGCTGAATGAGTCATGTTAATTCAATAAGATTTACTAAGTGCCTACTATGAGCCATGCACTGGCCTGAGCACTATAGATATTCAAGAAAGGTGAAAATCAGGCCCTGCTCTCAAGTGATTCATATTCTAATGGGGGAGACAACATGTCAATAACTATGTACAAACAAGATATACACAGGACACATTGGATATAATATCAGAGGTAAGGTACTAAGCAAGGATTTATTGAGCCCAACCATGTTTTATCATTATGAGAATTTTTTTAAAGTATAATAAATGTGCTCTGTCCTCCAGGGCCATGTAATCTAATTGGGAAAATAATCTTTGATATAAATAAAAACCTCTCTCACCTAAAACCAAAAAACATTGACAAAGCAAAATGGTATATAGTGTCATAGCAGGTCAGAAAAGGAAGTTATGAATATGACTTGAAGCTAAGAGTGGAGTAAGTCATGAAGTTGAACCATGAAGGATTTGGATAGGTGCAAATATTCCAAATGGGTAAAGATCAGAAACAGGAGAGCAGGGGTAGGAATAAAGTAGCCTAAGTATTTACACATACAGTAAGCACTACAGCTTGGCTAGAACAGAGAGTTCATGTTGGGGAGTTGTAAAAGATGAGATTGGACAGATACATTGGGACCAGGTTATAGGATCTAGGATCTTGGAAGACAGACTAAAGAGTTTGGACTACGGGTATCAGCATGTTTTCATGATGTGTAATTTTCTATGGGAGGAATTGGTTAAGTCAGCAATGAGGAACCTGAGGCCTGGAGGTCATGTGTGCCCCTCTAGCTCCTCAAGTATGGCCCTTTAAATTTTACTGTGCCATTTACATTCCATTAAAGGGCCACACTTGAGGACCTAGCAGGCCACATGTGACCTCCAGGCCTCAGGTTCCCCAACCCTGGGCTAAGGCAATTGTAGGCAATATATCTCACCCATCTGGTCATCTTCCCTGCCACTGCCATGCTTCTTCCCACCTGTTACAGCATATATATATATATATATATATATATATATATATACACATATATATGTATATATATCATCAGATAAAATGACTCCACTCACTGGATATGGAATTCTTACCCTGGGCCAAGCTGTTTTGATCAGGGAGTAAGTGAGCACAAACTCAACTAGTCTACAAAACTACCCAACAGATGACCAACTCAGATGACACTCCACATATCTCCCATCCAGTCATACACAATGGCTATCTTATTATTCCCCCCACCCCCATAGCTGCATACCAGTGTGAGATAGACACACATAAACACACACACACATATATATATGTATGTATAGTGACATATATAAAGTTCAGTTTCCACACAGTTAGAGCCATAGGGCCCCCAACCTCCTGACAACTTGGAAGCTGCTGAGATAAGATAAAAGTCTTGACCAATCAATGACGAATGGAAGGGGCTCAGAAACAGCAAACTAAGGGACCCTAGGCAAACTGGCTCAAACCCACTAGGGTTAACTCTGGGCCAGCAACTGTCTGGTAACTGAGCATGCTTAATGAACTTCATGCATATTACCCTCCCTGCCACAAAAAAGGATTAGAACCTCCTTAAGTGAACATGTGCTGTATGACCAGGGTGGGGGAACATATCAAGGAGTAACATGGGATGGGCCTATAAGGAAGACTGGAACCCAGAAGGATCAGGACGAATCCTGATCCAGAAGGGAGGAGTTACAGTTACTAACCCTATAAAGCTTGTTCTTGCTTCTGTACTGGACACACTCTCTCTTACTAAGGGGGTGTGTCCGTTTCTCTGGAGAATCGAAGGGAAAGGTCCTTCAGCCTCTCCAAAATAATAAAAAAGGCCTGAGACACTAACTCTAAAATTGAGTCTGGAGTTTTCTTTATAACACCAGTAAGTGTGACATTACCCTTTTTTGTCCTTTGTCCTCTTGGAGATGAACAACAACTATAAGGGTTCTTCATGAAGGTCTCTACAGAGAATGAGTTAAGCCTTGTCACACATATTTCTTACATGGGTGCCTCACTACTATGATGGTCTAAGTTTAAGCTTATTCCTCCCATGGATATTGTGTGTATGTGCAGGAAGAGGTGAGCCAGGTTCTTGGGAGAAGGAATGATTTTATTGTTGTTGTTTTTAATTTCTCCTCCTCCTCCTTGTTCTCCCTCTTGATTTATTTGCATTAATTTTTTTTTCAAAAAGCTGGGAACATTTACTTTTTGTCCCATGTGGTTCTCATTTTTGAGTTGTTGGAATATAACTCTGAAAAGACAAGCTTTTAGAAGCCCATTGTGTTGTAAATGGAGCTACTTGATTTCTCCTTAAACTCCAAATCACTCTGGCTTTCATTGAATGGCCACAATAGCCCCAGCCTAAGCCTCTATAACTCATTGTTTAGGTTTTAGGTTTTTATTGCTTAGCGTGAGTGTAAATAGCAATTGTTTTCTGCTCTTGCCAGAAACTTGGAGGGCCTTCCACTCCTAGATTGATATCTTTGTGAAGGTGAATTGAGCCATTTTTGGGGGGGTCTCAGGCCCTTAGTCATTGAATGGGTGTGGTCTCAGACAAATGGAGACCCAGGAAAGACTTTCATTTAGAAAGGCTAAGATCACCCACTGCAACGTGGGCCATCACCATCTTGACCTTTGTCTTGCTGCTGGACTTCTACGTCTGAGAAGGAGAGAATGAGGCTGATTGCTGCCTTTCTTAAGCTCTACCTCACATATATCCGATTTAAGCACAAGTCAAGACATCACCCCTGTGATGTCCCTGGTCTTCTTCCACAAGGAAGGACAAACAACAACAATACCAGTAACTCCCATGCCCTTCTTGCTCTAGGTTCAATAATCAAATCAGTGTTGCCATATGTATTTCTGGAAAGAATGTGTCACTGACCTATTCTATCAATCAACTGTTATTCTTATTTCTCTTTCTTTCTGGAAGAGGACTATGGCATCAGGAAAGTGATGACACGACTTGAAAGTGAATGGGATTTAAGTGAGGGAAGGCTGCGCAAAGTCACTAGCCTCACTTTTTCCCTCCGGAGCCAGCTGGGTCCAGTGGCAAGATACAAATCAGGATGACTGGAGATAGCCTGGGATGCAGTGGGAGACCTTGGCCTTTTTAAGCTAAGGTCTTTCCCAAGTCTCAGTCTGATTGAGGCCACGCCCATTCAGTGATTAAGACTAGGTAAGAAATGAGACAAAGTGGAGCGGAGCCAAGATGGTTGCTGGAAAGCAGGGACTTGCCTAGGGCTCTCCTCCAGGACCCTCCAAACACCTATAAAAATGGCTCTGAACAAATTCTAGAACTGCAGAACCCATGAAATAGCAAAGGGAAGCAGGGCTCCAGTCCAGGACAGCCTGGATGGTCGCTGGGTAAGGTCTATGGCACACAGAGCTGGGAGCAGAGTGGAGCAGAGCCCAACGTGGGCTGTGCCCAGACCAACCAGACCGGGTCCTGGTGGAACAGGCCATAGCACCCTGAATCAGTGAGCTGTGGCAGTCACCAGACTTCTCAACCCACAAACACCAAAGACAACAGAGAAGGTTAGTGGGAAAAAACTGTAGGGACAGAGTGAAAGGAGTTCGAGGTTTGGCCACCACCCAAGAGGCAGCAGAGGTGGTGCAGCTAGAGAGCTACAGCTGCAGTTGCTTACGGCCCCAGGCCCACCTGCTGGGAGGAATAAAGTGGCGGATCAGAGGAGGAGCGCAGAGCCTGCTTAAGATCTGAGTCAGGTCCAGGTTGGTGGTTTTTGGGGGAGGAGGAGCACTGGTGTGGCAGAGCCTGCTGTGTAGAAATACCTCTGAAAACAACAAAGCATCCCCTCAAGCTTGGAACATAGCACTCTCTACTCTACAAGCAGTCATACCCCGATGAAAAACTCAAGGGTCATGTAAGTTGGCTGGGAACATGGCCAGGCAGCGAAAAAGGACTCAGATTCAGACTTAGACTTTGGAATCTTTCTTTGGTGACAGAGAAGACCAAAACATACAGCCAGAAGAAGTCAACAAAGTCAAAGAGCCTACATCCAAAGCCTCCAAGAAAAACATGAACTGGTCTCAGGCCATGGAAGAGTTCAAAAAGGATTTGGAAAAGCAAGTTAGAGAAGTAGAGAAAAAATTGGGAAGAGAAATGAGAGTGATGCAAGAAAACCATGAAAAACAAGTCAATGACTTGCTAAAGGAGACCCACAAAAAATACTGAAGAAAACAACACCTTAAAAAATAGACTAACTCAAGTGGCAAAAGAGCTCCAAAAAGCCAATGAGGAGAAGAATGCCTTGAAAGGCAGAATTAGCCCAATGGAAAAGGAGGTCCAAAAGACCACTGAAGAAAATACTACCTTAAAAATGAGATTGGAGCAAGTGGAATCTAGTAATTTTATGACAAATCAAGATATTCTAAAACAGAACCAAAGGAATGAAAAAATGGAAGACAATGTGAAATATCTCATTGGAAAAATCACTGACCTGGAAAATAGATCAAGGAGAGAGAATTTAAAAATTGTTGGACTACATGAAAGCCATGATCAAAAAAAGAGCCTAGACATCATCTTTCAAGAAATTGTCAAGGAGAACTGCCCTGATATTCTAGAGCCAGAGGGTAAAATAGAAATTGAAAGAATCCACCTGAATCCTCCTGAAAAAGATCCCAAAAAGAAAACTCCTAGGCATATTGTCACCAAATTCCAGAGCTCCCAGATCAAGGAGAAAATACTGCAAGCAGCCAGAAAGAAAAAAATTTGAGTATTGTGGAAATACAATCAGAATAATACAAGATCTAGCAGCTTCTACATTAAGGGATTGAAGGGCTTGGAATATGATATTCTGGAGGTCACTGGAGCTAGGATTAAAACCAAGAATCACCTACCCAGCAAAACTGAGTATCATGCTCCAAGGCAAAATACAGATTTTCAATAAAATAGAGGACTTTCAAGCTTTCTCAGTGAAAAGGCCAGAGCTGAATAGAAAATTTGACTTTCAAACACAAGAATCAAGAGAAGCATGAAAAGGTAAACAAGAAAGAGAAATCACAAGGGACTTACTAAAGTTGAACTGTTTTGTTTATATTCCTACATGGAAAGATGATGTGTATAATTCATGAGACCTCAGTATTAGGGAATTAGCTGAAGGGAATTTACATACACACACACACACATATCTATATGTGTGTGTGTGTGTGTGTGTGTGTGTGTGTGTATGTATATATATTATATATATATATATATATATAATATATATATATATATATATATAGACAGAGGGCACAGGGTGAGTTGAATATGAAGGGATGATATCTAAAAAAAATCAAATTAAGGGATGAGAGAGGAATATATTGAGAGAGGGAGAAAGGGAGAGATAGAATGGGGTAAATTATCTCGCATAAAAGTGGCAAGAAAAATCAGTTCTGTTGGGAGGGAAGAGGGGGCAGGTGCAGGGGAATGAGTGAATCTTGCTCTCATTGGATTTGACCTGAGGAGGGAATAATATACACACTCAATTGGGTATCTTACCCCACAGGAAAGAAGGAGGAAGGAGATAAAAAAGTGGGGACGATAGAAGGGAAGGCAGATGGGGAAGACATAATCAAAAGCAAACACTTTTGAAAAGGGATAGGGTCAAGGGAGAAAATTGGATAAAGGGGAATCGGAAAAAGGACATTACAGAAAGACTAGGTATCTTGCACAAGATCACATAGCAAAGCTGGAATTAGAACCTATTTCTTTTAGCTCCAAATTTAGTGTTCTTTCTATTATACTAATCCATTTTTTAAAAAAAGTAAGAGTTTTGTTAAAATCTTACTTTGAACATCTTTATGATCAAACTTATTTACTATTTAGAATTTAATTTCAGCATATCATTATATATTATGTAATTATATAACATTATATATTATAATATAATGTAATATATAATATTATGACTTTAAAAAATAAATTATCTGATTATTTCATGAATGTAGGCAAAACAAAAAAGAAATGAGACAAAGAATGGCCTCTTTTACCTAGTCAAAAAAAAAAAATCAATCTGGTAGGAGAAGACTCTTGTGGTTTCTGGCCAAAACAGAAACAGTTACTATTTACGTTCAACTCTGAGCCTTCTGGGACCAAACAATGACCACTAAGTGGGGCTTGGGCTGGGACTAATTGTTGGTCAATCAATAAAAGCCAGAGTAAATTAGGACCAAGATACCTCGGAAGGTTTCTGTTATCAAAATTTACATTCCTTGCACTTGTAAGTAAGGGTATGATATCCATGATATTCAGTGTGGACAGAGGGAGAGGAAGGAGGGAAGAAAAGGAAAGGGGAAAGGAAAGATGAAAGGAAAGGGAAAAGGAAAGAAAGGTGAAAAGAAAAAGGAGGAAGAAGGAAGGAAGGGAGAGAGGAGCAGCATTGCCCAACTGGAACTGACCAGTTGGGTCTTCAGTGGGGTAGCCTGTACTACTCACAGGTTGTTGTTTGTCCTTTGTTCCTGAAGAGGACCATGGTATCAGGAAGGTGATGCCATGACTTGCAAGTGAATGGGATTTAAGTGAGGGAGGTCTGGGCAAAGTCACCAGCCTTACTTTTTCCTTCAGAGCCATCTGGGTCCAGTGGCACAATATAAATCAGGACAACAGGAAATGGATCCCCATGAATCCCAATACATTCTTTTCCCTTGTCATTACTTCATTTATTTCTTATCTCCTATTGGAATGTAAATTCTTTTAGGTCAGGTACTCTCTTAGATTTGTATCCCTAGCACTTAGCACAATGCCTGACAAATAGTAAATGCTTAATAAATGTCATTTTTTAAGTTATAGTGAAGCTAAAATTTGCAAACAGCAAGCCAGCTAGACAGAATGATGTTAATAAGCACAACAGCATTACTGTAAAATACATCTAAAAGTTTCCTTGTAGCATCATGACATTGCCATTCACAAGTGTGGAATTCTTTAAAAGTTACTTTGTTATTGTTCAGTAGGTTTATGGGACCTTGGATACTGTCTCACAGATTTCCCATGATTAAAGTTCCAATGATTCTTTTTTCTCCTCAATTGGTAAAATATTCACCCCTGAGCATATTGGATGAAAAACTGAATTCCAACCTAGGAAGCGCCTTATTCTGATGATTGTGAGAAGTAACTGATTTTCAGGATCTATTATGTAAATTACATTATCTACTCCCTGGAAAAAGCTACTGGATAGTATTAAACCTCAGGACATGGGTTTTTTCTATCAAAGAAACATTCCATTGTCATTTTTTTTTAATTCTAGAGGCCAAGTCATAGTGATTCTGTTGAGCTTAATTTAAGATTTTCAAATTGGAACTTAATATAAGACTTTCAAGTTTGACCTTAATCCATGACTTCCAAGTTAATCTATGCGCTTTAAATTAGATAGTAGATTATTAATTAGACATGGACACTTTGCACTAGTCTAAGCAATCTACTATTTATCAGAATCCACACCATCTGTATCAAACGTGGAGTGGCTAATGACCACGAGGTGTCACCATTCTACTTCCTCCCTAAATGTGACTTGAGAAAAGCTTGAGATAACTTGTCTATCTTCCTAGGGACTGAGGTAAATATACACTTCAGAACTCAACACATCTTTCACTCAAAACATCTTTTGTTAAAAGGAATTGTTAGAAAGGTTCCCTTGATTTCTAATGAATTCTCTATGGAGACTTGAATAAAGCTAAAACAAAAACAAAAACATCACCCTGGGCAGTTTCTGAATGTTCTGGCAAAAAGAATGGAACACATTTAAAGATGGAAGGAATTTTAGAGGTCATCTAGTCCAAGCTCTTCCATCTACAAATGTGAAAACTGAAGCCTAGGGGGGTTAAATTGAATTAGTCAAGACGATAGTAATTACTTAGTTTTCTTACTCTTGCTTGAATCTCTAAGTATGAAAAGTATAGTCACTGCATCCACAATCTGAGGCTATATGTAAGGGGTCTTGTGGCTCTGGGGGAAGAGGAAAAGGCATCAATTTCATGGTGTAGTGTAGTCATGGACTGAGTGTTAGGAGACCTAGGTTCACTTTTGCCACTGGTAAGCTCTGTTTCATCTTGGACTCTGTGGAGTAAAATAAAGGTGTTAGATTAAATGATCTCTAGAGGTCTTTTATAGCCGTACAGTTTATGGTTCCTAGCCCTTAGTTTAGTTGAAAGCATTTAGGAATGTTTGACTGCCAGAAGGATCATGCTAGAAACTGGGGGATAGAGAATAATCAACAGAAGCAATTGGGCTTCTGTATTATCATTGCACAAAGACCATTAATTCTGGTAGGTGCAACCCAAAGTCCTGTTCCTAAACCCTTTATTACAAAGTGTCAATAAGTCTGATAGCTGAAAGGTAGCTTGGTGAAGTACACAGAGTGTTAGATCAGGAGTCAGGAAGACTTGAGTTCAAATTCTGCCTCAGACATTTAGTTATTGGGTGACCCCGGGGCAAGTAAGTTACTTAACCTGTCTCAGTTTCTTCATCTGCAAAATAGGGATAATCGGCACCCACTGCAGAGTGGTATTGTGAGAATCAAATAAGATTTTATATATATAATATGTATATATACATATATACACACACACATATATATATATACAAACACATATACATATAAATGTAAAATGCTTTGCAAACCTTAAGTCACTATATATAAATGCTAGCTATTATTATATCTTTTGACAGATTTCCCCTGGTACCTGCTGAGATTGTAAAATTTACCATTTATCATCTCCGGTTAATTCATTATGCTATCCTTTTAATGTGAAATACTGCTTATTATTGGTATATTTGTCCAAGATGGTTTCTCTGAAGGCTTAATCGGATGCAATTCCAGTCCATGCTTGTTGGGAGCTTGCTCCTTCCCAAGGAAAGTAAATGTTTCTTCTTCGGAATCTCCTCCAGGGATTTGGGAGACACCGATAATATCCTTGGATTCTAGGAGCTGGAGATCCTCACTCTCATTTCTCGAATGAGTGAACAGAGAACGAGAAAGGGAGAGAGGTTAGGTGACTTACCCAAGGTCACAGATTTGCAGAAGATGATTGTGAAAGTCGGAGTCAGAACCCAGGTCCCTTGATTCTTAAACTATTGATTTTACACTATGATGTCTCCCTCGCCAACACAGGGTTTGAGCCAGTTCAAATTTTCTGTCTGTATTATGAGAGATCCTTGCTCCTGTGAGAATTTGCGAAATGCCGCTAACTTTAGTACCAGTTTAGTTAATTCCTCAATCAGAGGTGTCAAGTGACTCCGATTTAATTGCTGACTTTGGGGTGGTAAAGGGTGAGGGGAGGGGGAGGAGGCAGCGGAGCAGGAAAGAGAGGCAGGCAGGGGGAATGCTTCTCTAGTAAGTTTAGGAATTTGTAGACGGTTCCTAAGCCGAGCTCCCTGGTTCAGAATTGGTTGTGCACAGTGACTGAGAGGGCGGAGAGTTTGCAGATAGTCCCTGGCCGCAATCCAGGTCTTCTTTTGCTATGGCCCAGGAGCCGGCAGAAGTTGGAGAGGTGGGGTGGGGAGGGGAGGGTTGAGGAATTTGCAGAGGAACCCTCGCCCCCAGCCCTTGAAAACCTGACAGTGTATCTCCCTCTCTGTAAAGTGTGTTCGCGCGTTGTGTGCACGGTCCCTGCCAAGTCTGGGAGTTTGCAGACTGTCCCTGACTCGGCCCGTTTCCACAACCCTGCAGCTTTGGCGGCCGCGGCTCGCGGGCTCTGGTTCCATTCCCAGGTAGCTCGCGAGGCAGGCTCAGCGGTCTCTGCTGCTGCTGCAGCCTGCAGGCGGTGTGACCTGCTCGCCCAACCCCGCATCCCTGCACACTGGCTCATATAAGGGACGACGGGTGAACAGCTCCTCCAGGGGCAGCTGCTGCTGCTACTGAGAAGGGAGGCAGCCTGAGAGGTAAGAAGCGTCTGCGATGATTTTTGTTGCTCTTGGTCTAGGGAAGGATGCACGCCCCCATCCCCTCCCCATCTCTTCTGCTTTCAACCCCCAGCACGTCATCCTGCCGCCCCGCTGGAGAAGGGAAGCTCTGCCTCCAGAAAGAGAGGAACGGGGTGACTAGGACAAGCCGAGGGGCAGAGCCGGGTGGCAGCTTCTGAGCCTCCCTGGTTTGCCCTCCTTCTGCGGCTGTCCAGCGCTCGGGCCGCTCGGGTAGGACCTTGGGACTCAGAGTCGGGGCGGGCTGCTGCCCGGAGACCGGCGCCCTGGTATCCCCTCCGCAGTCCCACCCGTGGGACGGGCACCCGATCTTGGGTCTGCTCCTCCCTAGAGAGAGGAGGACAGCTTTCAGGGTTGTTTCAGGCGTGTTTGGGGTGTTGGAAGCCCACGGGCATCACCTTCGGGAGAGAAGTCCAAGGGAGGTGAGCAGAAGGATGAGCGATTAGGCTATTAAAATGGGAGACTTGAGACTGAGCCTTGCCCACCCACGGGAGTCCTCCTGAAGTCGAGGTGAAGGCGCAGGCTCTCCTGCCCCCGGGATGCCTGGGGGCCAGGGGTCTCCTCCTGGTTCCGGGAGTGAGAGAACAGGCTAGGAGGTCTGTATTAGACTCCGGGTGCAAGGAGAATGGGGTTGGGGGGGAGGTGTTGTTGGGAGCGGGATGGTGGGGCAGAAAGCGAGCGCTTCCCACGGAGACTGGGACTATAGATGCAGCGAGCTTGGGGCTGTGGTTAGTGCTGGCCTTTTGCGGCCTCCTCTCTCCTCTACGCCCCAGGGGTACGCTGGCCAGTGCCCACTTAGGGGGTTAGCGAGACCTGGGAGCGCGGTTGCCAAATTGTGAGCCCGCCAGCTCGGGGTGGTTTATGAGTCTGGGAAAAGCGAGAGGCGAGAGAAGGGGGGGGAAAGGGAAAGGAAGGAGAGGAGGGGGAGGAAAGGCGAGAGCATGCTCAGTGGAGCCCAGGGAACTTCCTGCCGAATAGTGAGCCTCGCGAGGCAGGCAGGCACCCTGCCTGCCCGCCTCCCTTACTCAACCCTTAGCAATTCTGAAAGTTGCGAGGGGTGGCAGGGGTGCAGCCTGGGCTCCAGTCGCCTGTCCCGGCCACCTACCCCTCCCTCCCCGAACCTGGGCTCCTCTGGCGCCTTCTGGAGCCTGCCAGCGAGCCACCTTCTGCAGACCTGGGGGAGGGTCAGGAGGGGATTTGACATCTTTCATCTGTTCTTCTGGTGCCCACTCTGGTGCCAAAGTCGCGGCGGCGGGAGGCCTGGGGAGTGGTGATGGTGGTCTCCTTTTGGAACTCAAGGGGCTTGGAACAGAAAGGCAGGAGCGGAGTTTTCCCGTTGGCAATGAGCATAAAGTACAGTCCGTTTTAGTCCTGACTCCCTCCGCAACAAACCCTCTCCACGCAGAAGGATTTGGGAGGCGTGTGTGTACACATTTTTACTCTGTAATATATCATGTAACGTATACTTGTGCTATTTATTAGCTTTATAGCTTTCGCCAGGAATAGGGTTGGGGGTGAAGCCGCGGGTGGAACTTGGTCATTTGGTTAACACCCTGTTTGGAGAGCCCAGGAGCCGCTTGCTAAGCAGCACGAGAACTGTTGGAGCCAGGTTTCTGGGTAAAAGGATGGAGGGAGTGCGCCGGTGAACCTGAACATGTTATATGTTATTTGGTCCTTCCACTGACTCCCTCCTCTCCTCTTCCACTCCTTGTCTGAAGACATCCATCCTTGGGTAGCTTTACAAACTCCCATAGCCGCAGGTGGAAGCCAGTTGGAGGCGGTATTGGGGTTGGAGCGAAAAATTTTCTGCCTGGGACTAGGAAGTTGGGACGAGATTCGGGGAGTGTGCTACCCTTAGAAAGGGGCAAAGAGCATCTTAGAGGGAGCATGCATGTCTTTATTCCTGGTTTAAAGCACACAAACACCTTAAGTTCCAGCTATGGTAAGGAAAAGGTTTTTGGGAGTGGGGTGGAAGTACGGTTGGAGCTGACCCTATCCCGTTTCACTTTTATCCCTGAAACTGTCCCGTTTGAGTTTTTTTTTTTTTTTTAACTTGGGTGAGGTTGTGTGTGACGCACACCCTACGTCTCATCCTAGCTTTAGTGGTAGATTAGTACCCTCTTTGTTCCCCTGATTTGACAGAGCCGGGAGATTTTTGAAAAGGACAAAGCTTCGATTCTGTTTTGACATTATGGTATTATAATAGATATTTTCACAACCGTTCCTTGACCATGATTTACAATTTAAAATGTTCAAATGTGAGATATAATCAAAACACCCCTTCAAACAGTCGACTAATGGTCATTGGGAGAAAAAAACACCAAGAAATAAAAGGGTCCCGAAATAGGAAGTTGGGTCCCTTTGAAGAGGGAGTGTGGTTAGAGTTCTTTCGCTTTATCCCTTCCTTTTTCTCTTTGTCTCCTGTTCTCCCTGTCTTCTCTCTCCCTCCCTCTTCCTTGCTTCCTCCTTCCACCGTTCCTCCCTCCCTCCCTCTCTCCAAATGAGGTTAGATTTATAAAGAGCTTAGCACAGTACCTAGAACATAGTAGGCACTTAAATGCTTATTCCTTCCTTCTCTCACTTATTTTTTCGTGCATTTTTATACTAGAGCAGTGATTCTTAAACTAAGATCTTGAATTTTTTTTTCAGTATAAATTAGGTTCCTTTGTAAACCCATGTATTTAATTTTATAATTAAAATCATTCTGAGGAGAGGTCCCTAAGTTTCACCAGTGAAACCAGAGGAGATGCTGTATCTGTCGGGCAGGGAAGCTTCCTGGATCTCAGCAGTGTTACCTGGGGTATTCTATAAGGTGTATGTCAAGACCTTTTCAGTTGTTTGTTCGTTTGCGTACCCAGCTCCCTCCCTCACTTCCACCACAGTCAAATCCATTGACATAAGTCATTAAAAAAAATGAGTCTACCTTCCTGGTTCATATGTACTTAGAATCCATATGAGTGTTGATTTATAACCAGGATGGAAATGACAAAGATTGCTAAAGGGAATGGTTGGGGGGTGGGGTGGGGCAGTGAAATTAGTGAATGGCATCTGTGTACTTCTGGTCACTGGTACAAAGCAATAAATAATAAGATTTAAAAAAAAAATCTGATCCAATTTTAAATTTCTGGTGTTTTGTGGATTGAAAGTGTGACCTCAGTATTCATTTATCTATCTATTAACATATTTACATGTATAATGCATGCATACATAGTGGTCTTTAATAGAAACATACATCTTGGAACAGGGACCTCCAAGATCTTTCAAAATACTTTTTTTTTCCTCCCTTTCAGTTTAAAAATAACAAATCAGACTTTTACTCAGCTTTCCTCCCAAAGAGTTGAAATGCTGAAGTCCCTACAGTGTCTAATGCTGTGGTGTTACACTGAAGAGCTTCAATTGATGGAGGAAGGTGCCCCATATCAAGTTAAGGGTACTTTGACCTTCCATTCAAATCTTAGTTTTTGCTCCATGCTAACTACCTGCTGATCTGGGTATAATTGAAATATTGAGCTTAGTTTCCAAAAAGTCCTACATTTTTGGATCCTAATTCTCTGTGAAATCACTTCCTTGGAACAGTTTTGGCAAGGTCCCACGAGTAGTGGCTAGATGACAGGACATTTTTGGCTAATTCATGTCTGTTCCTATTTTTATGAGCTTTAATGGATGCAGGTGATTTAGTTTTAGCCAGGAAGTATAAAAAAGCTAGTACTATTTTCTTTTCTGTATCCTGGCCTTTATCTCACATGGGAAGTGTGTACTTTAGGGCTTCTTATCAAGAATTAGGTGTAAGATAGAGTGGTCTCTGTGACATGATGGCTTTCTTGCTGACTGGTGTAGTTTGAGTTATTACCAGTGTTTTCTAGAAAGGCAAGTGGGAGGACTAGAAGAGAAAGTATTTTTAAGATCATGGTATGTCTTGTGGGTTTTGGTCTTTGTGGGTATGTCAGATTTTGGTGAAATAGGAAGAGAGATGTGAAACTTGTCATTACATGTTTTACCAAGCCACCTTTAGTATTAAAAATTGCTTTGAAGACTATACTCTTAAGAAACTTTTACTAGCTAGAAGATGGCTGTACTGTTACAAAATTACATGTTTAAAATGAAGTAAAGCCCTTTTTTTTTAACCCCCTCCTCTTTGTGGTTTCTATTCAGATACATTTCTGGAATACCTCTGCTTGATATTTAGTATTCAATATCTACATGAATAAAAATAGTGAAGTTATGAGGCAGCTTAGAAGAGTAGATACAGTTCCAGGGTTGTAGTCCTGAAAACTTGAGTTCAAATCTAGAATCAGAATTTGAATAGCTGTGTGATCCTGGGCAAATCACTTAATTCAAGTAGATTCTTAAGACTTATTTAGTAAGTAGTCATGGATTGGCTGGGATCTGCCTGGTTGTTGTTGTTTAGTCTTTTTTGTTGTTATTGTTGTTTGTTTTTGTTTGTTTGTTTTTTAGTTATGTCTGACTCTTCCATTTTGGGGTTTTCTTGGCAAAGATACTGGAATGGTTTACCATTTCCTTCTCTGGCTCATTTTATAGATGAGGAACTGAGGCAAATAGGTTAAGTGTCTTGCCTAGAGTTACACAGCTAGTAAGTGTCTGAGACTGGATTTGAATTCAGGTCTTCCTGACTCCAGGCCTGGCATTTTATCCACTGCACCCAACCAGCTGCCCAAAATCTGCCTGGTGGCAGAGGGAATTCCTGCACTGGAATTCCACATACTGAGAAAATCTCAGTGTGTATTTGAGGGGGAAATTAAGTTAGATTAAGATGGAACTAACCATGGTTGCCAGGGTTTCTTTTTCCCGTAGTAATGTTTTTCCTTTTAATTTCTATTTTCATTTTTAATGTAATGTAAATGCATTAATTACATTTTTAATATAATGGTTATTGTATCCAGTCTTCTCTCCTTGTAGTAAAAACCAAGTACTTACCCTAGAAATATATGTCATGGAGGTCCCAGAAGACTGTAGCACTCACTATAACCATTTTCTTAACAGGTAGAATTTGGGGTCTTTTTCCTGTGTTTCCACATTTGAACTAATTTTCATTGACACCACATTGTAGGCATCTTGACATGAAGAACTTTCACTTTTGTCTTTGTATGCCTGCCCAGTGTTTAGAAATAGTAGGTACTTAATAAATGCTCATTGATTTATACTATTGAGTGTATCCCTCCTTTCCATAGAAAGGCACATGTAAAAGTGTGCCTTTCTGGGGTTTGAACCCATCAGTTTTGACAGTAAGACCTTCTACAAGGGAGAATTGGTTATCTCTGTGGCTGTGATCCTCAGGCTCCTTTCTATTTCCAGCTTGGAAAATCCCAGCAATCTGAGTGGGTAAGTGGGAAGGAAGGGAGGGAGGAGGGTCTTGCAGTTGTGATTTTTTTTGTTAGAACCATTGTTTTCCAAAGTCTCACTCGCCTTCTTTATCCATGGTCTAGGACCAGGGGTGGGGAACCTGTGGCCTCAAGCCACATGTGGCCTTTTAGGTCTTGGGGGCCTTTTGACTAAGTACGAGTTTTACAGAACAAATCCTTTTATTAATGGGATTTGTTCTGTGAAGTTAAGACTCTAGGACAGTGGTCTCCAAGCATTACTTACTTAAACATTATGTATCTTTACTACTCTACTAATAATTATGGTCATTATAATACAAATATACAATACTTACACCAGTAGGCTAACAATTATGTACATTATAAGTTTTAAAAGGATAAGGTAAAGATCAAATAATATTTCAGCCTAGAGTCAATAGGGAGTCACTGGAGTTTGACCAGGTACAGTCCAGAGTGACTGGGGGCTAATATAGTTGTGTTGAAGATAAGGCCCAACATGGGTCGGGCAGGGAGGTAGAAAGGATCTTAACTTCTCGCTCTCCTGTACGTTGATTACACACTCCTTCACCCATGAGGATGTTCTGTTGTCCCTGCTTTGGAGACCACTGGAGTGATTTGTTCTTTGACCTCTTATCTGAGACAGCTTACTTGATTAGAGATTATGTAAAGGAGGTCAGTCAGATCCCAAATCTGGTCAGTAAACTATAACTACCAAAGAAAAACATTTTTTCCCATGGCTTGAGGCTCTCTGCCTGAGTCTGGCAAGCTCACAATAAATGTCTACTTTGGTGACCAGAAGAAACTGTAGAGACCGTGGATAGCTTAATATGAATTCTTCTCCACTACTCAAAAAATAATTTAAAGCACATTTGCTACTGACTGGCTCAGGAGCATTTTCCTTGAGGCATAAGGACAGTGTATTATGTTATAGCAGCCTCTCCATAGCAGGTTATAAGAAGTACCTTAGAGTTCATCCCCCTTTTCTCTGGTTTTGCTTTTGAAGTTTGTTTTCTTAAAATGCAGCGGTAGTCTGTATTCTTAATTTGTGAGCTCATCCCCCTTCAGAGCCTTCTCCCTCTGTGGGTTATTTGTCCTCTGTCTTAAAGTGTTTCAGTTTTCCCTGATTGGTAAGAACTTTTGGCCCTGGTTTCTTCTAACACATATTTTTATTCTGTTAAAAGATTTTTAAAAAAGGAAAGTTGAAAAAGAGGAGTAAGGAATGGGGCAGGAATGTCTGGGCAGGGGGTTCCTTTAGGAGATCTGTCGAAGTAAAGATCACCCTGCCTCAGCGGCATCACCAAAGTTCCTGTGGAATCCTAGAAAGAGCAGAAGCCTAGAAAAACATTCTTGAATACCACAGCATCTGACCACTAGGGCCACTTGACTTCATGGAGTTACCATGTTGGAATGCTAATGAACAATTTTTTTCTTCATTTATACTTTTGGCATTGATTCAAACACTACTAATTCTGTCTTTGATTTCTCCCTATTTTATATTTTGCCCTTTCTCCACCATTTCTGCCCATGTTATTTGGTTAGTAAATAATTAGTTAGCAACACAAAGCACCTCCTTTAATACATAGATAAAGAAGAATATGTTGTTTTTGCCTCAGGGTTTTGTATTTTATCCGGAAATGTATAGCACACATAAAATATTTAGAAATGCTTCCAAAGCAAAGTGAAAAATAAATGCAGCTTAATTAAATGCAAACTGACCTCTTGGTGTCTCAGTTTCCTGCTAAAAATAAGGGATTCAGAATAGGTAATCTCTAAAGATGCTTCCCAAAGTTTAGTATTCTCTAATTATATAAGTGACCAGTTGATGTGGAGTAAAAGAACAAAAATGGTTGTGGAAGAATGATCATTGTTTTTCTCCTTCAACAAACATTTAATTGAATTTGTTGAACTGAATTGGATTTTCCCTTGTTGGCAGAGTTGCTTTGGTACACAGTTGAGATACTTTCTCAAGAAGAACCAAATCTCTGTGCCTCATTACCTTTAGGGATATTTTCCCTTGGATATTTTGAAATTAAATTTGTTGTTGCTTATTCTCTGGCTGGGAAATGACTTGGTTTCTCAAGAAATAAAGTAGAATGGTTTTTCTTCCATTGAGAATGAGGTTCAAACAAAAGCGATTGAGCTTTTGGGATTCTTATGGCCATGTGGTATAGTACCTCATGGAAAGAAATGAAATGTTTATCCTGTGAGAAGAATTTGGTTTAGATTTCAGTTTTTGTTTGTTTCTATTTCTCTATATAAGAACTCTAACAGCCATTCTGAAAGAATTGGCCCTCTTCATTCTCTGCCTTGTGATCTCATCTACTCCCCTGGCTTCAATTATCACCACTATACAGATGACTCTCAAATCTGTGTATTTAGCACTGACCTCTAACAGCTTTTTAGAAATTTCCCCTGGGATGTTCCATTGGTCCTGCATACACCCCAGGTTTAAAAGTAAACTGTTATATCATCAGCTTTCCAAAGACTGCCCCTTTTCTTAATTTCCTTATTTCTTCTTATGGCATTTTTCCTAGTTGCAAATCATTCAACCCTTGGGTTCATCTTTACTTTTCTCTTTCCCTCACTCCTTAGATCAAAACATTGTCCTAGCTTTGGCAATTGTACCTCTGTGGTACTTCACCCATCTATCCCTTTCTATCCCCTTATTGCTACTACCTTGGTTTGGAACCTTATTATCTCTTGGCCTGGACATTACGAAATATTACTAAATGGATAATTCTACTATTACTACCACTACAACCTCTACTACCACCACTACCACTACCGATGATGATGATGATAACAACTAACATGTGCTTACTATGTGCCAAGCACTGTGCTAAACACTTTACATAATACTCTGAAAGCTGGATGCTATTATCATACCCATTTTATAGAGGAGGAAACTGAGGCAAACAAGGATTAAATTATTTGCCCATGATCACACGGCTAGTAAGTGTCTGAGGCCAGATTTGAGGTCAGGTTTTCCTGAGTCCAGACCAAGTACTGTGTTCTTTGTGTCACCTACCTGCCCTGATTTCTGTCCTGGAATGGCCCAACTAGTCTTCTTATCTCTTCCTCCACTCCTCTCCTTCCCTCACAGTGTTTCAGTTGCTTCCTCATTCATTTTTTCCTCTTTGTTCTCAGACTTTATTTCTGAAGAAGGTCATTTGTGCTGCACATTTTCAAATAATGCCTAGTGGTTATTAAATAAAATAAAAAATCCCTGATTTTCTTTCCACAATCTGGTCCCAACTTGCCTTTTTATATACTACTCCCCTCCCCACACATACTTTCCATCTTAAAAGATTACTCTTTATTTCTGGCAGAGCTATTGACAAGGAATTTTGCCACTAGGGGCAAATTCAATTGAGGTGGGTCAACTGAAAGGGACATGAAATTTTATTCTCACAATTTTTGGGTGTGGTTGAGGTAGACTGGACTGGTCATGGCATTTGAAAGGTAAAGTCATGAGGAGAACAGATTGTATGAAAGGGGTAGGATTTGGGGGGGAAGGAACACTGTGATCCAGATACTATTACAGGAAAAATAGTGATTTGGAGGGAAATAGATAACAAAAAAAAAAAAAGGATATGGACAGGATTAAGTGAATCTTAGAAGAGAAGAAATGTTTGTCAAAATCAGTGAAGGCAGAAAGCAAGGAGTATGACATCTTTTCCCGTTGGCCCTTTGTGTTTGTAGTAAGTGGTGTCAGAGAAGGGTCCTTGAAGAGAGTACCAAGAGATATGGTGTCTTCAGGAGAAAGCTAGGTTTCAATGAGGACCAGAAAGTGGGAGCAAGATAACTGGAAAAGATCTTGGGTGAATGGTGTTTGTTAACAATAGAAGAAGGTTTCAATGAGCACAATGGAAAGATTGGAAGGATAAGGCGTGGAAGGCCTAAGGCTGAATTTATTGGGGGAAGGGAGCAGGGTAGCAGCCAACCTGTTCTGTGAAACCTTGGGGCAGGGTGAAGGAAACACCTCCTACCCATCAGTATGTTGACCTCTGGATCAAAGCTCCAGATTCCCAGGGTTAATTCCAACTCTGATTTCTGGATGACATTTTGCCCCCCCCCCCTTTTTTTGGTAATTGTGCCTTTATGCACACTGCCCTGCTTCCCAGCCTCTCCCCTCCCCAAATCCTTCTCTTTTTCTCAAGGCCAAATTTAGGTGCTGATCCCAGTAGCTGTCAATGATTTCTCCTTTCGCAAATTTCTCCCAGTATTCTATTTGAACCTCTTCAATCCACTTATCAACATTATGGTTTTTGTATTTGTTTCATATTTCTTACTGAATTATAAGCTTCTTAAGAATGGGATTGTGTATTATTCATCTTTATATTACTGAGCTAGGCACATAATAAATGCTCATTGTTGAAATGAAATTCTAAGTATTTATTCATGTGATTAAGTAGTGTCTTTTTGTGTATTGTATAGTGGAGTCCTTTAGGAATGAGAAGTCAGAAAAAAAATCCTGTTCCTTTTAGAATATTTTTGTGGGCAATTACTCTTTATCTCTTCACCCCTGAAATAGGTCAATATTACCTCTGTGACCTCTGTATTTGAAGAATCATAGGATTTTGGAGTTTGGCAAGGACCTCAGGAGATAATTCTTTTATGCTCAGCCCTCAGCTTAATTCTGCATTAAATCAAACATTGAGAGCTAGAAAGGATGTTAGAGGTATCTATCTTTTTACAAATAAGGAAATTTAGGCAAAGACTGAAGTGATTGGTCCAAAGTTATACAAGTAATCAAGATAGGATTGAAAATTAGGTCCTCTTACTTGACATGTAAACAAACAGGCAAATATAAGGTAATTTGAGGATGGAAAGAGAGTACAAACAGCTAGAGGAAACAGGAAAGGTTGTGTATAAAAGTGGCACTTGAGCTGAATCTTGAAAGAAAATAGAAATTCTCAGATGGGAGAGAGGAAGCTGTGTAATCTAGGTGTCAGGGGCCAACCTATTCAAAGCCACAAAGGAGGGAGATATATGAGATGGTCAGGCAATTCCAGATAAGGACACTTAGTGTCAGATATTGTTAGATTTTAGAGTGTATTTCCTGGAGAATGTTTGGAATTCCCATCCTGGCACTTGGTCTTCTCCCCAGGATGGCTCAAGTTCTGCTCAGTACCTCCTCACTCAGTCTGATGATTCTTTATAACAATCACTGAACCCTGACTTTCTGAGCCCATAGACTTTCTGTGTTTCTTCCCTTAGCAAAGTGCCTTGCATGTAAATACATAATATATAATAATTATATATATTAAATAATAATTTTATGTATAATGTGTATATATACGAGTTGCTTAATAAGTGTGTGGTACTTTTAACTCAATTCCAGGAATCTTATGTTAGAAGGAAATGATTTGGCTTGTAGGATGATTCATTCAATTGAATGGCTTCATCCTAGTCACTGAGAAATGATGCTGTTCCCCCTTCTCTTTCAAAACCTATATTTAGAATATGAAAATGCTCAGCATTTCTTTTCGTTATTTGGAAATTAAGTAAGTGGTAGGGAAAAGGGAAGACTCAAACCTCATGAATGCTAGTATCTATGTGAAAAAATCACATTAATTATTTTCCATTTTTTTAGAAAGATTATGCAGTAAAATTTTAAATTGTATATTTACCCTATTTTCTCCCATCTTTGATATGCTTGGTTATTAATTCTATCAAAAATCATTTAACAAGCATTAATTAATCAATTAGTCCTTGTGTTAAGTCCTGCCCATAGATATAAATGTGAGATAGTCCCTGCTTTCAATCAGTTTACATTCTTTTTTTTTTTTAAATGCAATTTATTTATTTAACATATTTGGTTTTCAGCATTGATTTTCACAACATTTTGAATTACAAATTTTCTCCCCATTTCTACCCTCCCCCCCACTCCAAGATGGCTTATATTCTGGTTGCCCTGTTCCCCAGTCAGCCCTCCCCTCTATCCCCCCCCCCTCCCCTCTCATCCCCTTTTCCCTTCCTTTCTTGTAGGGCAAGATAAATTTCTACGCCCCATTGCCTGTGTATCTTATTTTTTAGTTGCATACAAAAACTTTTTTTGTTTTTGAACATCTGATTTTCAAACTTTGAGTTCCAAATTCTCTTCCCTCTTCCCTTCCCACCCACCCTCTCTAAGAAGTTGAGCAATTCAACCTAGGCCACACATGTATTATTATGTATAACCCTTCCACAATACTCATGTTGTGAAAGGCTAACTACATTTTGCTCCTTCCCAACCCATCCCACTTTATTGAATTTTCTCCCTTGACCCTGTCCCCTTTCCAAAGTGTTTGTTTTGATTACCTCCACCCCCATCTGCCCTCCCCTCCATCATCCCCCCACCTTTTATTTTTTTTTATCTTCCTCCCTCTTCTTTCCTGTGGGGTAAGATACCCAACTGAGTATGTATGGTATTCCCCCTCAGGCCAAATCTGATGAGAGCAAGGTTCACTCATTCCCCCCTCACCTGCCCTCTCCCCTCCTCCCACAGAACTGCTTCCTCTTGCCACCTTTATGCGAGATAATCCACCCCGTTCTATCTCTCCCTATCTCCCTCTCTCAGTATGTTACTCTCTCATCCCTTAGTTTCATTTTATTTCTTTTAGATATCTTCCCTTCATCTTCAACTCACCCTGTGTCTGCTCTCTCTCTTTTACATATATATATACATATATACACATATAAACACATATATATATATACACATACATACATATACACATAGATATATACATACATACACATTCACTTATATATATATACATTAACATATATATACATATCTATATCTATATCTATATCTCTCTCTCTCTCTCTCTCTCTCTATATATATATATATATATATATATATGGATATTCCCTTCAACTACCCTAATACTGAGGTCTCATGAATCATACTCATCATCTTTCCATGTAGGAATGTAAACAAAACAGTTCAACTTTAGTAAGTCCCTTGCAATTTCTGTTTCTTGATTACCTTTTCATGCTTCTCTTGATTCTTGTGTTTGAAAGTCAAATTTTCTATTCAGTTCTGGTCTTTTCACTGAGAAAGCTTGAAAGTCCTCTATTTTATTGAAAGTCCATATTTTGCCTTGGAACATGATACTCAGTTTTGCTGGGTAGGTGATTCTAGGTTTTAATCCTAGCTCCATTGACCTCCGGAATATGGCATTCCAAGCCCTTCGATCTCTTAATGTAGAAGCTGCCAGATCTTGGGTTATTCTGATTGGGTTTCCACAATACTCAAATTGTTTCTTTCTGGCTGCTTGCAGTATTTTCTCCTTGATCTGGGAGCTCTGGAATTTGGCAACAATATTCCTAGGAGATTTCTTTTTGGGATCTATTTGAGGAGGCGATCGATGGATTCTTTCAATTTCTATTTTGCCCTGTGGCTCTAGAATATCAGGGCAGTTCTCCTTGATAATTTCCTGAAAGATGGTATCTAGGCTCTTTTTTTGATCATGGCTTTCAGGTAGTCCAAGAATTTTTAAATTATCTCTCCTGGATCTATTTTCCAGGTCAATGGTTTTTCCAAGGAGATATTTCACATTGTCTTCCATTTTTTCATTCCTCTGGTTCTGTTTTATAATATCCTGATTTCTCATAAAGTCACTAGCTTCCACTTGCTCCAATCTAATTTTTAAAGTAGTATTTTCTTGAGTGGTCTTTTGGACCTCCTTTTCCATTTGGCTAATTCTGCCTTTCAAGGCATTCTTCTCCTCATTGGCTTTTTGGAGCTCTTTTGCCATTTGAGTTAGTCTGTTTTTTAAGGTGTTGTTTTCTTCAGTGTATTTTTCAGTATTTTTTTGGGTCTCCTTTAGGAAGTCATTGACTTGTTTTTCATGGTTTTCTCGCATCCTTCTCATTTCTCTTCCCAATTTTTCCTCTACTTCTCTAACTTGCTTTTCCAAATCCTTTTTGAGTTCTTCTATGGCCTAGGGCCAGTTCATGTTTTTCTTGGAGGCTTTGGTTGTATGCTCTATGACTTTGTTGTCTTCTTTAGGCTGTATGTTTTGGTCTTCTTTGTCACCAAAGAAAGAATCCAAAGTCTGAGACTGAGTCTGGGTGCGTTTTCGCTGCCTGGCCATATTCCCAACCCACTAACTTGACCCTTGAGTTTTTCAGTGGGGTATGACTGCTTGTAGACTTACGAGTTCTATGTTCTACGTTTGGGGGGGAGGTGCCAGCTCTGTCAGAGCCACACTCCTCCTTCCCCAAGGACCCCCAGTCCAGACTGGGCTTAGATCTTCAGCAGGCTGTTGCACTCCTGCTCTGATCCGCCACTTAATTCCTCCCACCAAGTGGGCCTGGAGCCGGAAGTAACAACAGCTGTAGCTGCCCCACCTCCGCTGCCCCCGGGGCTGGAAGCCGAACCGGAACCGCGAACTCCTTCCACTCCCGCAGCTTTTCCCACTAACCTTCTCCGCAGTCTTTGGTGTTTGTGGGTCGAGGGGGGACTGGTAACTGCCGCAGCTCACATATTCAGGGCGCTAGGGCCCCCTCCGCCCGGCTTCTGGTCTGGATCGTCCACGCCGCTCAGGCTGGGCTCTGCTCCACTCCGTTCCCAGCTCCGTGTGGAATAGACCTCACCCAGAGACCATCCAGGCTGTCCAGGGCTGGAGCCCTGCTTCTCTCTGCTGTTCTGTGGGTTCTGGCTTTCTAGAATTGGTTCAGAGCCATTTTTTATAGGTTTTTGGAGGGACTCGGGTACGGAGCTCACTCTAGTCCGTGCTTACCAGCCGCCATCTTGGCTCCGCCCCAATCAGTTTACATTCTAATAGGGACATAATGTATATTATAATATATTCATACATATAGTATATGTTCCTATATAAGAATGGTGGCCAGGTTCAGTCTAGGAAGTCACAAGGATTGTGAGTAAACCCATAAAATAGTGGATTATCATGCCCTTTTCAGGAGTAATGGTTAATGATTCGATTACTGTTAACAGAATAAGAGGTGGAAAGAACAGATGGCAATATGCCTAAGCTGGGGAGGCTCTGGTGTCCTGGGAGATACCTGGAAGGGATAAGAAGTATTGTTGCAGTCCAGTGGCAGTATAGGTATAGTGAGTTGAGGAGAACTTGCACTTACTAATCAATACAGTTTTGCCCCGCCCCTTGGTGGAGTCCCCAAGTTGAGGGGATTAATTAGATTTTTGCTAGGACATGGACCCTAAAGATTGGGTATATGGTTGTGGGGGAGGTAGGAGAAAGTTTCTTTATCTGTAAAATAAAGGAATTGGACTAGATTATCTCTCAGGGTCTTCCTGGCTCTCAAATTTTATGATTTTGTGAAGGGAGCTAAATAACTTTTGTTGGAAGGGTCTAAATATTGAGGGGAAGTTAACTTACTGGTGGTCAGTCTACTGAAAGCATATGAAGATATCCAACACTGTTAAGTACATACAGAAATCTAGGAAATAGGGTCTTTGCCCTCAGGATGGCAGTCTGCTAATAGAGAAAGCACGTGTACACAATACTTTTCTCCCCTCCAAAAAAACCAACCCCCCTTAAAAAAACAGACAACCCAAGAAACTCTTTTATATAGCAATATGCTAACCAATTAGAATTAATCTGGTATAAACCAAGTCCTCTCTATATACATCTTTGGCATATGATGAGATTTTACACTAGATGTCAGCCAAAGAGAATTTCATTTAAAAGTCAGCCTCAACAAGAGGAGTTTTAAGTATAGTTCTCCTTTCATTTAAAAAAATGTACAAAGTATTATTTTTCTGTCTATTCAAAATGGTTTTCACTTTGAAACAGCCACTAACCAAGTATAATAAAACTCTAGTTATCTAAGGACTATCCCTCCAGAACAGTGTGAAACCCAGAAATAGAAACCACTCCTCCTCCTCCTCCTCAACTACACCCCCTTCTCCTCTCTAAAAATCTTTGGTAGTAACAAAAAAATGATTGAGAGAATCCAATAGTTACATCCAAGGCGATAACTGATAAGATTAGCTCCCAGATCAGAAGGAAAGGGGTAGTCTGGCAGGGGATAGCTACACAAGGCCAACTTTTTGGTTAGAACTAGGGAAGTGGTGAAAGGAGACAAGTGGAGAAAAGAGAATTGATAGAGGTTAAGAGTGACAATAAAAACAGGTAAGTGGTAGACATTCTGCTAATGGGTGAGAGATGGACCTAAAACAGCTGGGGAGCAAACTACTCCACCTCAGGAGCTTTTGAAGGCACAGGGTTAAGACACTCTTACTCTGTGTCATAGCAAAGACAAACACCCAGTTATCTCAATAGTCTGTATTACGGTTTTGCATGACTTCACTTGTATAATGGGCTTGCCTTCATATGCACATATACTATATATTGTTTGCCTTAGCACTCGCGTGTGTAGTATAATGAGTGGGGAAGAGGCTGGAGGAAGGGAGAGAATTTGAAACTCAAAATTTAATCTATAAAAATAGTCAAGGTTACGTTGCCCTGGAAGTCTAAAGTCTTTATTCCACCTTCATGTGGAAAGTACACTGAACCAAGAGTAAGAAGACTCGGGTTCTTAGACTTTTAACCCATTCATATTATACATGGAGAAACTGAGGCCCAGAAAATTCAAGTGACTTGCTAACATTCACATAGGCAAATAGTGAGTAGTAGAAATAGGATTTGAACCCAGGATCCTGGATGTCAAGTCCAATCATTTCATTTCACTTTGCTGCCTCTTTAACTTCATTTTCCTCTTGGGTTAAAATGAGGCAGATGGATTAAAGATTCCTTCTGGCTCTAGGAATCCGTTTCAGGTTGACATCAAATAATGTGTATTCTGAACATGGTTCTTCACACAGCTGTGGATCCATTTAACTCATCTTGCCCACCTTTTTTGATCTTGTCCTCTAGGATCTCAGAAGTCTGTGTAATGCCTTGTTGAATGCAGGGCACACTTTCTACGTTAGATTTTAATTTACCTGCCTGGTAATCAGATTTCAATATTTAAACTTATTACAAAAAGTTAATATTATATATTTAATATGTTTAAATCTGGTTACTAGGTAAACTAAAAATAAATAAAGAAATTTATAAAAAAATCTGGTTACTAGAAATATGTTTTTCAGTGAATATTTGTGGAAATATATAAAGTTATCTATATCCATTGAAATGAAGTTACTTTGGTGTGACTTATTTTTAGTGATCTACATTAGCTTGAGGGACCTATCGCATTTTTAAGTGCTCACAAATTACTCTAGTCAGTAATATGTTTTAGAAAGTTGGAAGGGATTGATATTAAGTTTTAAGTTTCCGTAATTCACCTTTTCTCCCCTGTTGTAAAGTGAAGGCAACCATTGTATATCTCAGATCTTCAAGTTTTTTGAACTTCAGACTTCCTCAGGATTATAATGCTAATAGCAGTGAGCATTTAAATGGTGCCTTAAAATTTGTAAAAAGTTTGCTGTACATACAGTATCATATTTGATTCTCACAGCAACACTTTCAAGTGTTCAAGACCTATTAAAAGGTCAAGGTCTCCCACTGCATCTGGGGCTGTCTCCAGTCATTCTAACCTATGTCTTGCCACTGGACTCAGATGACCCTGGAGGAAAGAGTGAGGCTGATGACTTTGCACAGCCCTGCCTCACTTAAATCCAGTTCACTTGCTAGTCAAGACATCACCCTCCTGAGGTCATTCCTCCTCTTCAAGAAGGAAGGACAAACAACAACAACAACAATTATCACCCCCATTTTGTAAATGAGGAAAGAGACTGAGAGAGGATCAGTGACTTGCCCAGGAGCTACTGTCAGAAGCAAGATTTGAGTTCAGCTCTTCCTGACTCCCAAATCTAGTGGTACTTCCTATTTCTCTTAATGGCTTATAAGATCTTACCGTAAGTTCTGTACAAGTTATTTTTGTATTCCTGGTATATAAATAGTTTGGATTTGTAGACTTAAGCCTTTTAAAATATCTGGATGTTAGTTTACCATTTCCTCACTTATCTTTGGTTTTAATTCTTTCTTCATCATGTTTATTCTCCCCTTTCTTGGAGGTTACCAAAGTAACTTTCCTCCTTGAAAGGAGCTGAATTGAAGATTCTTTGTCAGATTGTTTAGAAAGTTGTTGTTTGTTAGTTTTCATTAGAAAAAAAACATACCCTGGAGAGATAATTTTTCCCAGATCCTGATGTAACATGCTACTTTGATAAAGAGGGCATCCTAATAGTGCTACAGTGTTTGGTTAATGTTGAAATGATTCATTACTTACACGATTTTTTTTTCTGTTGCTTTTGAATTTTGAATGAATAAGGGACTGATTTCAAAAAGAAAAAAAAAATCCCAAACTTTCAGGCATTCTAAAGTCAAAGGAAATGAGTTGAGACTATTTAGATGGAAAATGTTTGAACAGGGTTAATTTCAAAAGGTCTCTTGAGTTGTGATTAAGGAACTGTAATTCTTCATGTCTGAAGATGTTGATATGAATGGTACTATTTAATGTGCAGCTGAGGAAGGAGGAAAAAACCCTAACCTATTCATAATATGAAGCAAGCAATATTCTGTTAGTGGTTATAACCATGCATGATTCTGTGGCTTGGGGTCTGTCACCTCCAGGGAATCACAATATTTTCGTTAAAGTCAGCCACTTTGACAGCCATATACAACCATAACTGGTCTCCCATTTTTATCACACATTTTTCCTGACTTCAAAAAGAAATGGAAGAAATAATCACTTTTGTTTGGAAGAGAGGCCAGTGGCAAGAACCCCAGATTTGGATTCAGAATGGCTGGGTTCAGATTCAGCCCAGCTACCTACTGCTGTATACGAATCCTTTAGCCTTTCTGAACTTAATTTTCTTCATCTCTAGAAGCATTTAGGTTAGATCAAGATTTCTTAACCCGAGATCTGTGATCTTTAAAAAAAAATGATAACTGTGTTTCGATGTAGTTGACTTCCTTTGTAATTCTATATTTTATTTTATGCTTTTAGAAACATTCTGAAAATAGGATTAGGTAGACTTAACCGAACTATGCCAAAGTGTGACACAAAAAAAGGTTAAGAACCTCTGGTCTAGATAATTTCTAAGGCCACATCTAGCTCTAAATCATATGATTTCTTGACTTCAACATGAATGAATATAATGGCTTTCCACTTCCCTCCACCGGCAGTAACTTTTGGTTAGTTATAAAGAATCACTTGTTAACTTGAAACTGGTATTTCAACACTAACATTTATGTACTTTGAGCTTTTATATCACTAATAGTAGGACTTTACATTTTATATCTAACATTCTTCTGGAAATTTTTAATTTTTATTCCAATTTGTTGTAGGTTTTACATATGCATGTTTGTTATGTTTCTACATTTAAAAGACAAAGTCAGCAGACCTGGTCTATCCTGGCAGTTTGCAGACAGCATAATGTTATGGGATAAGGAGTGTATTGATTTAACCTCCTACAAAGTTTCAAAGAGACCCTTTTTTGATCCCAAGATATTGGCATCCATGTGATGGATGTCTTCAAGGGAAGAAAAAAAAAACAGTTGAGTCTTTTTAGTGGAAGAAACAGTGTTTCTTTCATATGGAGTGGTACTTGAAAAATATTGCTGATTAAAATATACAGTGAAGCTAGTTTTCAGGAAATGTACATTTCTTGTGTCTCAAAGGAATGTTACAAAGTTACTGAAAAAAATGAAAACTACCTCTGTGGGCCAATAGATTTTCCCCCTAGTCTGCCTCGCTCCCCCTCTTCACTTGTGTCTCTGACTCCACTCTCTAGCATCCACCCTAATGTAGGATCCTGTTCTTTGTTTCTAGCCTTCTCTTGGACCCTCGGTTTCTTAATATGTGAAATGAGTATAGTGCTTTTTAAAACTGAAATTGTTACAAAAATATGAATTAATATTATTTCTATTATCTAAGTATGGGAGAGGCAGGGTCAGGAGTTTTACCTTGATGAGCCATTTCCTCCATTTCACTTTGCTCTTCCATTGAAGTTAAGTATCTTTAGGTCTTTTCTGGGTAAGATTGGTAGATGATATATCTCATAAACACAGTAGGCAGAACCTAACTTATAAGGAATATTAACCCTTGGCTTTAAAATGTCCCCTCTTATAATTACATTCAACATGTCTGAAATTTGTGACCTGCATGGTCAATTTTAGGGTAAACAGGAGACAAAAAAATAAAGATTGCTTGGAGTTATCTTTGTGGATTTTTGCCCTTCCTCAAACTTAATCTTCTCCATAAGCAAGTCTTAATAACACTTTACATTTTGTCAACAAAAGGGGTAGGGTCATCCAAAAATCCATATGTACCTCCAGTAGATAATCCATAATTTCAGAGTCCCAAATAAATGTAGGCATATTGGCTCTGTCAAACTTTGGAATGTATGATACTTATATGACCCATGAAACCAAAGTTGAGTAAATGCTAAAATTTGACCCTAGCTGATGTAAACAAACAAATAATCTACTGATAGGCATGTCATTAAACTGAGAGAAATAACTGAATTTAGAGTAAGACTAGAATTTTTTTGACTCACTTCATCCATACCTACTTCACAGAGGAGTATGTTAAAATTCAACAATAATTCTATAAACATTTATTACACATATACCATGTGTAAGGCACTATACTGGGTACTGGGGATACAAAGACAAAAGGAAAACAGGCCTTACCCTCAAGCAGCTTACATTTCCATAGGGGAATAAACACACATAAGAAAGTGTGTGGGGGTGGGGGGGGATAGTTTGAAAAGAGAGACAGATACACAGAGAAGCAAAGCATTTTGCTCACTAACGCTGAACCTAGAAGAAAGAACTGAAAATTGGAGCCATTTTGCTGGATATTCTAATATAGGTGCCATTTTATCATGCTTTAAGGTTCTTAGGGCACTTTACAGATATATCTCATTTGATTCTCTCTACCGCTCCAGGAGACGGGTGCTATTTTTATACCCATTTAACAGATGGGGAAACTGAGGCTGACAGAGGTTAAGTGAGTTGCCCACAGTCACATAGTAAATGTCTAAGTCTGAATTTGAATTCAGGTCTTAATGATTTAAGGTCAAGTCTACAGGTTTTCTTATCAGTCAGGGAGCATATGAATAGTATATTACCTACATTTTCTTTTTGGTCAGAACTATTGTAGCAGACTCAGTCCAGTGGTTCAAGCTTAATAGACAAAATCTCCTAGAAATTTAGACACAGTCAAATAAATTATACATTTATCAACCTTTACTGTAACTATGTGTGTGTATATATGCTTTATTATAACCCTTTATTCTTCAAAATGACATCAAGCAAAATAGTGAACAAAGAATAGCCATAGAAAACATGTCATAAATGAATAATATCGTTATGAAGGGGTTTATTCACTGTTTTGTATGAATTTGGTTAGAATGTACTAATGATATGGATTTTGGATAAAACCTAAATGAGGCTATTTTTTTTTCTTCTGATATCCAAACTTCCTTCCCTTCATTGATCTCCTAGGTAGTGAGATCCTTCTGAATTTAACTGCTGCTGAGTTTTTAGTTGGTAGAGTGGAAACCTTGAAGACTTATGCTATGACTGATCAAGTATAGCTAAGTCATGAATAATAATAATAAAAATAACTCATTTTTGTTGTGCTTAAAGCTTTGCAAAATGCGTTCCTTGCAACAACCTGTGAAGTATGGAGGGCAGAACCATTTTTTTTCCATGAGGAATTAGGTCACATAGCTAATAGATATTGGAGTGAGAGCTTGAAGCCAAGTCTTCTGACAAGTAGTTAGGCAGCTAGATGGCCCAGTGGATAAGAGTTTCAGTCTGGCCTCTAACACTTAGCTGTGTAAGCCTGGGCAAGTCACTTAATTGCTGTCTGCCTCAGTTTCCTTATATATAAAATGAGGATAATAATAGCATCCACTTCTTAAGGTTATCATCAGGATCAAATGAGTTAACATATTTAAGTGCTTTGCAAACCTTAAGCACTATATAAATGCTGTACATTCTAAGTATTCAGAGGATCTACCTATCTAATTTGTGGTATGGACAGACTGGAGAGAAACTAGGCTGTGATTTATTATGGAGGAGAAATAGGGTCTTTTCTAACTGGCCAGGCCCTTAAAATTTACATATGACCTGGGAGCATGGTAGATGCAAGTTTTAGGCAGTTTGGCAGTTTCTGCAATAATACAGTTTCACTTAATTCCTTTTTTGGCTTAAAGAAATAGAATCCCGTGAATGCTTGCCACCACCAGGGGCATTTATTGAGAACTAAGAATGGGTTTCTGGAAATATCTCACATGAGAATTGAAGAGTAAACCTCTCAACAGCATTACATGTTCTCTGTGTATGTACCCCTCTACAAGGTGCCTACACAGGTGCCCCAAGAGTATGCCTTACAAGATCATGATTGTTTTTGCTTGATCACCCTTCTTACTGAAGATGTGTATATTTGTGGATGAGTGAACTCTAGGCTTACACAGGAATATTTTGCTGTTACTTTGATGACTTTTAGAATCTCTAGTTTCCTTCAAAGCTCAGCTCTAGTAGGCTATATGTTTTGTGAGGGCAGAGACTTAAACAAAACATTGTCTTTCTCTGCACACCATCTACCACAGGGCCTGGCTGGTAGCAAGTGCTTAGTAAATAATTGTTGATTGATTATCATGCTATTTGATTAAATGCATTTTCTTCGAACTAAGTATGTTCTTTGACTGATTAATAAAAACAAATCTTTGGAATATTGTGAACTATGGTTTGGAGAGGATTCTGTTCCACAAAATGGATCAACTTTCTTGAGGTCATTGGGAGAAGGGAACCTGGAGTAATAAAGTAGTTCCTTGCTTTCATAGAACTGGCCTTCTGGTTACTTTTTTTACTTAACTTCTCCACTGAAGGAAAGGAAGAAATTAAATCAGGTTTTCTGTGGGACTCTGCTCAACATGTTGGTTTGAAGGCTTGAAATTATTTTTAGTAGCTGGTTTTTATGTGGCACTTTAAGGTTTGCAAAATTCTATACATGTCATTACATTCAATCCTCACTACAACTATGCGAGATAGATAGTTTTATTGTCCCCATTTTATAAATGAAGAAACCAAGGTTAACAGAAGTTAGGTGACTTGCCTGGGGTTGGTCACACATCTAGTAAATGTCTGAGGTAGAATTTGAACACAGATTTTCCTGACTCCAAGTTAAGTTTGAGAATTATGTGCATGCTATTTTAAGGTATATGAATTGCCCATGTAGGTTTTGTGTCCATATAAGTTTGTCCAAATATGTCTCTTAGGGAGTTGTGAATAGATACCTCTACAATCTCACTGACCCCGCTACAAGGGAAACTGATTCTTACCTGAAGGGTGGCAGGAAATTGGAGCCACAAAGCTGGTTGCTTTTCTTTCTTTCTCTTTTCTTAGAGAGGGCATTCCAGACTACAAATTATATCTATCTGCCTCCCTTAAATATTACTAGCCTAGGGTAACTGACTTTAAAATTGTGCTATTTTCCTAATTGCTATTCTTTAATGGGGAAGGAGTGCTTCAAGCAATATCTGAAGGCTTGACTCCCTTCCCACCAAATGCTAGTTACAGAAAAACCATCACAAGTAGTAAATAGCAAATATCCATTTATCCAAGCTGATAGCAAACAGAACTTGAAAAAGTTATAAAGATTAAAGTATGCCAGACAGTACTCAGAGTTAATGAGCTTTCTCATGGAGAGTGAGAGATGAGATAGCTCAGTAGAGACAGATTGACCCACAGAAAGACACCCCCCCCAAAAAAAAAGACCAGAGAAAGATAAAGAGATGGTGAAGCAAAAAGATAGACCAGCAGAGAGACAGACAGACAGATTTCCATCTCACTCAGGAGGAAATTTCCTGAAATCTCTAGTGTGACAAACCAGAAATAGGCACATACATGAGAAACCCCTCATTTACATTTTGGTTTATTCTCACAGTCTTTCTCTTCCTCTTAGGACCTAAAGAGAGCCTGGAACTGTGTGTTTTCTTTCTCTGAGCAGGAAGCCCCAAGAAAACTCTATTCTCAAACATTCTCACTATCTCAACCCTCAATCCCCACCCTCAACTCAAGCATAGGGTGTCAACCATTTTTTCCACTAATGAGAAGTTTGTCATGTTAATACCCAGGCTTCAAACCTGATTTATGAGATAGTTTTTCCACTCACATTTCCCATGATGAGATGGTTGACTCTGCCGCTTACTTACAGTGGTACTGTGAGACCTGGAAAAACTTTACTCTTTGAGTATTTTTTCTCATATTTTTGACATCAACGGAACATCAATGGCTCAAAGATGTAGGTCCCAGGGACCATTTTTTAAAAACTTTTTTACTGAGTTAAAAATGTAAAAAGTTTTTAATAATTGCTTTTAAAAAATATTTTGAGTTCCAAATTCTGTCCTTTCTTCCTAACCCTAAACTCTCCTTGAGAAGGCAAGCAATTTTGATTTTGATTACACATGTGAGGTCATGTAATACATTTCCATGCTACCCATGTTGCAAAAGAAGCCACAATAAAAATAAAGTTTAAAAATATGCTTTAATCTGCATTCAGGGTTGAGCAGTTTTCTCTCCGGAGGTAGATAGTATTTTTCATCATGGGTCCTTTGAAATTATTTTGGATCACTGTCTTGATCAGAACAGTCTTTCACAGTTGATCATCCTTACAATATTGCTGTTACTGTATATAATGTTTTCTTGGTTCTGCATCCTTCACTTTGCATCAGTTTGTATGTCTTCTCAGGTTTTTCTGAAACCACCCTGCTCATCATTTCTTATAGCACAATAATATTCCATCATAGTCATACCATAACTTGTTTAGCCATTCCTCGGTTGATGGGCATCCCCTCAATACTAATTCTTTCCCACCATAAAAAGTGCTGATATAAATATTTTTATATAAAAATGTTGCTTTCCATTTTATTTGATCTTCTTGGGTTACAAACCTAGTAATGGTATTACTGTGTCAAAGGGTCACAGTTTGATAGTCCTTTGGGCATAATTCCAAATTGTTCTCCAGAGTGGTTAGACTAATTCACAACTCTACCAACAGTGTATTGGTGTCTCAATTTTCCCACATCCCCTCCAACATTTGTTATTTTTCTTTTCAGTCATATTAGCTAATCTATTAAGTGTGAGGTGATATCTCAGAATTGTTTTAATGTGCATTTCTCTAATCAGTAATGATTTAGAGCATTTTTTTCATGTGACAATTGGTAACTTAGATTTCTTCTAAAAATTGCTTGTTCATATCCTTTGACCATTTATCGTTTGGGGAATGGCCCTTATTTTTGTAATTTTGGCTCAATTCCCTATATATTAGAGAAATGAGACCTTTAACAAAGAAACTTGATGTAAATCCCCCCCCTGCCCCCACTTTCCTGTTCTTCTAATTTTGGCTAAGTGAGTTTTGTTTATGTAATAACTTTTTAATTTCATGGAATAAAAGTTATCTATTTTACTTCCCATAATCCTCCTCTATTTCTCACTTCATCATAAACTCTTATCCATAGATCTGACAGGTACATTTTTCCATGCTCCCCAAATTTACTTGTGATATCACCCTTTATGTTTAAATCATTTATCCATTTTGACTTTATTTTCATATAATGTATGATATTTTCTATGCCTAGTTTCTGTCAAAGTGCTTTCCAGTTGTTCCAGCAATTTTTGTCGAATGTTGAGTTCTTAACCCAAAAGCTGAAATTTTGGGCTTATCAAGAACTAGATTACTATGGTCTTTTGCCACTGTGTATTATGTACCTAATCTATTTCACTGATCTACCACTCTATTTCTTAACCAGTACCAGATTGTTTTCATGATTACCACTTTGTAATATAATTTGAAATTTGGAACTACTAGGATGCCTTCCTTAATATTTTTTTTCATTGATTCCCTTGACATTTTTGATCTTTAGTTCATCCAGATGAATATTTTTATTTCCTAGCTCTATAAAATAATTCTGTGGTAGTTTAGTATGGCAGCAAATAAGTAAATTAACCTAGGTATAATTGTCATTTTTTTTTATTGGCTGGCCTACCTATGAACAATTAATCTTTCTCCAATTTCGATCTGTCTTTATTTCTTTGAAAAAGTATTTTGTAATTGTGTTCATATAATCCCTGAGTTTGTCTTGGCAGGTTGATTCCCAAGTATTTTATACTGCCTGCAATGACTTTAAATGGAATTTTTCTTTCTATTTCTTCCTGCTGGGTTTTGTTGGTAGTATATAGAAATGCTGATGATTTATGGTGGTCTATTTCATATCTTTCTGAAGTTGCTAATTGTTTCAACTAGTTTTTTTAGCTAGTTCTCTAGGGTTCAATAAGTCTATTATCACATCATTTGCAAAGAGTAATAGTTTCGTTTCCTAATTTTCTTTTTCTTCTCATTGCTATAGCTAGCATTTCTAGTACAATATTGAATAATAATGGTGGTAATGGACAGCTTTGCTTTACCCCAGATCTCATTGCGAAGACTTCTAATTTATCCTCATTATAGATAATGCTTGCTCTTGATTTTAGATAAATGCTACTTATAATTTTAAGAAGATCTCCATTTATTCTTGTGCTTTCTAGTGTTTTTAATAGGAATGGATATTGTATTTTGTCCAAAGCTTTTTCTACATCTATTGGCATAATCGTATGACTTTTTTTGTTGTTGTTATTGATATTGTCAATTATGCTGATAGTTCCTAATACTGAACCAGCCTTGCATTCCTGGTATAAATCCCACCCACTCATAGTATGTGATCTTTATGTATTTTTCTGTAGTCTCCTTGCTAGTATTTTATTTAAAATTTTTCCATCAATATTAATTAAGGAAATTGATCTATTGTTTTTGTTCTCTGTTTTTGTTCTCCCTGAGCTATCAAGACTATATATGTGTAATAGAAGGAATTTGGTAGAACTTCTTTACTTATTTTTTTCAGATAGTTTATATAAAATTGAAATAAATTTTTCTTTTAATATTTAGTATCCATTTGTGTATCCATCTGCCCTGGGGATTTTTTTTTTCCTTGGGAAGCTCATGGATGGCTTATTCAATTTCTTTTTCTAAGTTAGGGTTATTTAAACATTCTATTTCTTCCTTGGTTAATCTAAGCAGTTTTTTTAAAATAAATACTCATCCATCTCACTTAGATTGTCAATTTTACTGACATATAATTGGGCAAAGTAACTCCTAAATATTGCTTTAATTTCCTCTCTATTGGTGGTAAATTCACCTTCATCTTTGGTGTTGGTAATTTGATTTTCTTTCTTTTTGAAAAAAACATCAAAATAACCAATGGTTTATCTATTTTATTGTATTTTTTATTCCACGCCCAGTTTGTTGATCTGTTATTTCTCTCTTTTATTGATGTAAGCGTTTAGAGATATGAATTTTCCCCTAAGTACTGCTTTGGCTGCATCCCGCAAATTGTGGAATTTTATCTTGCCATTCTTTTTTTTTCTCTCTCCCTTTTTTAAATATATTTAGTTTTCAGCATTGATTTTCACAAGAGTTTGAATTACAAATTTTCTCCCCATTTCTACCCCCCCCCCACTCCAAGATGGCATATACTCTGGTTGCCCTGTTCTCCAGTCAGCCCTCCCTTCTGTCATCCCACTCCCCTCCAATCCCCTTTTCCCTTCCTTTCTTTTAGGGCAAGATAAATTTCTACGCTCCATTGCCTGTGTATCTTATTTTCTAGTTGCATGCAAAAACTTTTTTTTGTTGTTTTTGAACATCTGTTTTTAAAACTTTGAGTTTCAAATTCTCTCCCCTCTTCCCTTCCCCCCATCCTCCCTAAGAAGTCAAGCAATTCAACATAGGCCACATGCGTATCATTATGTATAACCCTTCCACAATACTCATGTTGTGAAAGACTCACTATATTTTGCTCCTTCCTAACCTATCCCCCTTTATTGAATTTTCTCCCTTGACCCTGTCCCCTTTTGAAAGTGTTTGTTTTTGATTGCCATTCTCTTTAATGATGTTATTGATTGTTCCTATGATTTGTTTTTTGACCCACTATTTTTTAGAATTAGATTATATAATATCCAATTAACTTTTAGTCTGTGTTAACCATTGTCTTTTATTAAATGTAATTTTTATTGCATTAAGGTCTGAAAAGGGTACATTTAATAGTTTTTTCTTTTCTACATTTGGTTATGAGGTTTTTAAGCCCTCCTACATAGTTAGTTATTATAAAGGTGCCATGTACAGCTGAGAAAAGGCATATTCCTTTCTATTTCCATTCAATTTTCTCCAGAGGTATATATATCTAACTTTTCTAAATTCTATTTATCTCCTTAACTTCTTCAATTTACTTTGTGGTTAAATTTATCTAGCTCTGAGTGGGGAATGTTGATAACTCAATAGGATAGTTTTACTTTATGTTTTCTCCTATAATTCATTTAACTTTTCCTTTAAGAATTTGGATTCCATGCCAATATATTTCCATTTTTTAACCAATTTAGATGTTATTGAGGTTCAAGTTTTGCCTCCCCCCATTTTCCTTACAATGTAAAAGCTCTTCCTTCTGTGCCTTTTTTAAATGTGAGATAATTTCCCAACCTTCTTCTCCCTTCCAGCTTCTCCCAGGACATCCCCATTTTTTGCCTATCCATTTTTTGACATCATCCCAACATAATGGATACTCTCTTTCTATGTCTACATAGAATCCTTCTAATTGTCCCGATAATCATAAAATTCTTAGAAGATGCAAATATCATCTTCCCATATCAAAAGGTTAACAGTTTAACTTTAGTCCCTTATGATTTCTCTTTCAAATTTACTTTTTTATGTTTCACTTGAGTTTTGTATTTGACAGTCATATTTTCTATTCAGCTCTCATCTTTTATTGAGGAATGCTTAGAAGTCCTCTATTTCATTAAATATCCATTTTTTCCCTTGAAAGACTATACTTAGTTTTGCTGGGTAAATTATTCTTGGCTGTAATTCTAGCTCTTTTGCCTTCCAGATAATCATATTCTAAGTCTTTCCACTCCTTTAATGTTCTAGCTGTTAAGTCTTGTGTGTTCCTAAATGTGGCTCCGTGGTATTTGAATGGTTTCTTTCTTGCTCCTTGAAATATTTTCTCTTTGACCTGGGAGCTTTAGAATTTGCTATAATATTCATAGGCATTATCATTTTAGGATCTCTTTCAGAAGGTGATTAGTGGATTCTTTCAATTTCTCTTTTGCCCTCTACTTCTAAGATATTGGGGAATTTCTCCTTCATAGTGCTTTTTTAAATATGATATCTAGGCTCTTTCTTTGATCATGACTTTCAGGCAATCCAGTAATTCTTAAATTATCTTTCCTTAATCTGTTTTCCAGGTCAGTTGTTTTTCCAGTGAGATATTTCACAGTTTCTTCTATTTTTTTTTCATTCTCATGACTTCATTTTATGGTTTCTTAATGTCTTATGGAGTCATTAGCTTCTATTTGCCCAAGTCTAATTTTTTAGGAATTATTTCCTTCAGTAAGCTTTGTACTTCTTTTTTCTGTTTGTCCAATTCTGCTTTTTAAGGAACTTTCTTCAGTGAATTTTTGTATCTCTTTTGTCATTTGGCCAATTCTGTCTTTTAAGGTATTATTTTCTTAGGTATTTTTTTGTGCCCCTGAACCAAGCTCTTAATTTTTTTCATGATTTTCTTCCTTTGCTTTTGTTTCTTTTAACTTTTTCTTTACCACTTATTTGATTTAGAGAATATTTTTTTAGGTTTTTCCAGGAATTCTTGTTCAGCTTGTATCCAATTTGTGTTTTCTTCTTTGAAGCTTTGCTTGTAGCTATTTTGACTTCATTGTCTTCCGAGTTTATATCTTGATCTTTCCTGTCATCATTACAGCTTTTTATAGTCAGCTTCTTCATTTGTTCCTCCTCCTCATTTTTCCACTCTGTTTCTTGATTTGGAACTTTATGTTAATATTTTACTCTGTTCCTGGTGTGTGTGAGGAAGGGCTCCATCTTAAGCTTCAGGTTTTTTCGAACTGGCATTTTCAGAGCTAGTCCTGGGGGTTTTGAACTTTTCATGCTTCCCAGGTGATATAAAATGGGGAGGGGTGTGGTAGCTACCCTCTTACTCTGCATTCTATTTCTTACCTCAGAAGGGCCCCTGATTCTTTGGGATTGAAATTGATACAGTTCCTCAGGGCTCCTGAGCCCTTGGGGATGAAAGTGATACTGTTTGCCAGGGTTTCCATTCCCTTTTGATTAAGAGTATTTCTCTCTTCCTTTGAATGTTTCAACAATCTGTCTAGCAGCTTCTGTGGGGGTGTAATATCCACCCACAGCCAGCACCCAGAAAGCTGCCAACAGCAGGTTCTTTTGATCTGCTTAACTAAGGAAAGCAAAGGTGAAGGGGTTGACAAGCTTACTTTAATTCAACATACAAATATCATTCACTTAGTTCAGAGGAAAAATCCAGCACCCTGAACTTCAGAACAAAATACAAACAAATTACAAACATCAACAGACAGACCCAATACAATTCATAGTTACCAACATCTAGGTTCAGCCCGGGAGCTCAGAACAAGGGCTGGCCCAGAGTCACACCACTGCTGTGGGAATGAGTTCCAAGGAAGAGACAGCCAACCCCTGGTTTTTATATCTTTTTCAGCGTCAGGGGTGAGTCACACAGGCGACTCACCCACGTGACCTAGAATCATCACAAAGAGGCAGACTTAAACCCATGTGGTCTAAAAGCCTCTGCTGTCCAGACATGTAAACTAGGCCCTCCCTGGAGTTAGCCCCACCTTGGGCCCCACTTTAGTTGCCAATCCACACCCACATAGGTTTTATACCTAATAGGGGTTTGGGCCTGGGCCTTAGCACTTAGTAAGACTCAATGAAAATACGTTGAATTACTCAAAGCAAACAAAAGCCAAACTCTTCAAGGGTACTTGTTGAACTAAGTGCTAAGGAACCCATTTTGCTTACCAGCACATTGAACTATAAGCCAGAAGTGTGCATGTAGGCAATGGAGTTGCCAGAGTCTGGTTCTTCATCTAATGCAGGCCTGTGCAACCTGTGGTGGCCCTCATTTTTCTCTACATTTTTCACTGACCACTCAAAATCCTTTAGTGTGATGCAAGGTTGTGCAGGCTTGATCTAATGCTACCCTAGAGTTGCCTTGTAATCTCTTTCTGACTAGTTTCCAGGTCCCCTTACTGAGAGAGACTTGAGAACTGAAGTTGCTGCTGCTTATATCACCACCACCTAGTCCCACCACTGATGTTTCATCCATATGAGCACCAGGCTAGCTTCAACCCCAGGGTCACAGATCTTTCTTTCCAACTTCCTAATTTGCCTTGGGCTGGAAGAATATCTCACTTTGGCGAGTTTTTGGCTCTGCCACTCCAGGATTTTATTTGAAGCATTATTTTAAAGTTCTTTGGAGGGGAGTGTTGGGAGAGCTCAGCTAAATGCATCTCTGTTCTACCATTTTGCTACCTCCTAGGGGCTATCCTTAAAGACCTTTCCTCACATTTTGATTTGACCAGAATCATAATTATTTTATAGGACTTTCTTAGGTGTTTCTTTCTTTAGCTTCTTTGCTCCTGACCTCTGTGACCTCATTCAGCAATTGGACTGGATCTTTTCAAAGCTCTAAAGCTTCCATCTCTAAATCTTATGATCCTACCTGTAGACACTTCCTTATTGGCAAGGTTGATTCACAGGAAATAATTTCCTTGAGGAGAAATGGGAGGACAAAATAATAACTGACTCCTTCTCTAAAGACAAAGTCTTCACTGTTTTATTAAAATATCTACATATTCTCCCTAAAGCCTTCTTAAGATAATCCACTGGTACCAGTGAGTTGGTGTCTCCAGTGTCATTGATTGTTTTTCTTCCTGATCTAAATGATAATACCTTTGCTCATATTGTTACCGTCTCTAAGGAACTTTATGTATTGGGTGATTAAGCCATTCATACAGCATCTTACAGCAAGGACCATGGAAGATGTATGTTTAGTAAAGTACTGTTATTTCTTTTTTGGTGGGGGGGGAAAGACTGGGCAATTGGGGTTCAGTGACTTGCCCAAGGTCATACAGCTAGTAAGTGTGTCAAGTGTCTGAGGTGGCATTTGAACTTGGGTCCTCCTGACTCGAAGACTGGTGCTCCATTCACTGTGCCACCTAGCTGCCCCTAGTACTGTTGTTTCTTGAGTGTAGTAGGAGAGCAATGCTTTAGCTGAAGTTTATAGTCCCCTGTGTTGGAAGAGGGGAAAGTGGGGAGCAGATGTTTCAATGGGATTGCATACCATTTTGGTGTACGTGAAGGGGTATTTTGCTTTATTATTTTCTTGTTCCGAGATTTTCTTCTTTTCTACCACTTCTTTTTTTTTTAAAGTGTTTCTTCTGGGGGGGGGAAAGCAATTGGGGTTAAGTGACTTGCCCAAGGTCACACAGCTAGTAAGTATGTCAGGTGTCTGAGGCTGATTTGAACTCAGGCCCTCCTGACTGAAGGGCCTGTGCTCTACTCACTGTACCACCTAGCTGCCCCTTCTACCACTTCTTTATGCCTTTTAGGCCTTCAAATATATAGTTAGCAGTCACTTCTGAGTTCCCACCTTTGCCTTCTGAATTTTTACCCTTCTGTTTTGGAGAGTTGGGGAGCCTCTGATCCCAAGGTGCTCAGACCCACTCTACAAAACAAATCAATTGATGGCTACACAATTAAAACACAATTTAATTCACTTTTACTCTAAAATGACTTTTTTATAGCAAGAGATATGTAAAATATTCTGATCATTAGCTTTTGAAATTAAGAGCCGGTAACATAAAACGCTTCAATAAAAACAAATGATAAAAATACTTTGGTTTTATTTTGTAGCCAGTTAAGAGGGAAAATCAAAAGAGGGTTGGTGGAATATGGGAGAAATAAATAGAGTGAAAGACAGACAGGTTGGTATATCATATACACGGTCTTCCAAAGAACATATCTATTCTGGGTTCTTTTGAGGATTTTTTTTCTGCCGAAGACAGAAAGCCTTGTTATGTTTTCACAATTATTATAATGTTAGGATATCAGTTTTTGGTACTTGGTCCAAGGACTGGATGAAATTAATCACCTAGTGCTTATTTTGAATATGTTTATGTTTACATATTTTCTCTTCTGATAGAATGGAAGCCCCTTCCAAGCAGGACCCATTTAATTTTCATCTTTGTATGTCTTGCTTCTAGCATAGTACCTAGCACAGATCAGTCACCTAATCAGTGGCTATTGATTAGTATTTCTCATTGATGTAGTACTGGCAATCTAGTCACCTCGAGGGGCCAAGTAATGTTGCTCTTACTCAGAGTAACCTGATTAATTCATCTTTTTGAATCTAGTTCTTATTCTTTTTTCCTGGGAAAACATGGGAGTGGAGGAGAGGCTGGCATACTGGAGACAAAGCAGCTTAGGTGGGTCAGGAAAACAATAAATACTCACACCGCAGCCGACTGGCTGTCTTTGCTTTAGGCTGCCTCCAACCTGGGGCTACTAATTTCATTTTAGCCAACTTCGAAGACCATAGAATTTCTATAACATTAACTTTTCTTGTTTGGATCTGACCATTTCATCCTCATTCTCTGTAAGATAGATGACTAACAAACCCAGACTCTGTCTTTTTTTTAATCTACTAAAGAGAGGGTAAGACAGTATTTCTCCAAGACCTTCAAGCTTCATTTTAAGCCCAAAGTAAATGACTCAGAATTCTGACAGCACAACCATGCCAGCTTCTCCCCAGTCCTGTAAGTTGTCCCTGAAGAGATACCAGTAGAACCTTAGAAAATCAAACCCTGTGGTTTTTATAGAACATGTTACAATAGATTCTCCAGTGAATTATGGAGCAACTGAGATAATAGCAAGATTATACTTCTTGTTAAAATGTGAACTAGCCTTTTTTTTCTAAAGTTAGAATTTGATTGGATTACGTTTGTGGGGAAAGCCGTGGGATCATTTGGACATTTGTCACCGATTTCTAGTGTGTAGTAATGTGAATAAAAATGGCATTTTCTCCAAGGGCTAAATCTCAAGATGGAGGTCACTGTGAATGGAAGAGTGGGTAAATGATTTCATGGAAATGGCTGCATATTACTTTGCCAGGTTGAGTCCTGTGTTTTGTGGTTTGTTGCCAAAGTGAGGTGGAGGAGATAGGGGATTTATGTATATGATTCCTTTTACTTTTATTCTTTTCTTTTTTGTTCAGGGCTTTATGTTAAGTGTCTAAAGTTAAAATAGTCACTGATCAGGAAATTTGAAATTGAAATAAAGTAGACCCTTTAAAATTTTTTTTTCGAAGTCAAAAGTTTGCTCATCAGAATGCTCAGCTCTGGAGAAAAATGATTGATTGTGTGGTGGAGAGGAAGGACAGCATAATGGAAATCTAGCATATATTCTAGCATATGTAGTCAGATCCGGGTGCATCCCCATAGGGTTCTATGGACAACCCTAAGTGTTTGGCGTTGTCTTTCTAATGATTTATAGCTTGTGAACTCCTCTGGAGTGCTTCTTGCCACAACTATTTTTTGATTATCAATTAGTCAGACAATTAGCTTTTAGGAAGGGGTATTTTACTCTGATGGTATAATTGGTATAAAACACCCCCTTACTCCATCCCCCCAAAAGTCTGTGAAACATTCTCCCACCATTAAAATAGAGTCCAAGGAGAGCACATGTGACAGAGGTAACACATAGCTCCCAGAAGTCCTTTTATTGGAGTCCTCAAGATGATCTCCAAGGTATGGTATAGCATTTTTTGCTGGGCACTTCGCAGAACATACAGGGTCCTCATCTGGTCAAAGCATGGGGGAGACCATCTAAGGCTTAGGGCTTTGCTGTTCTCTTCCCTCTGGTCCTTTCCTTCTCACAGATTTAGCTGGAAACTCATTCCTTTCTGCTTGCTCCAATTCCTTGGCTTCTGAAGTAGCTCTCTTGTGTATCAAGACCATAAAGCATCATCACATTTTCTCAGCCAATCTCCATACTTTCTCTATAGTGTTACTCAAACATTAAGGACTTTTTCCTGTTCTTGGTCTAAAACCTTTGAGGTGTGTTCTCATCTGGTTAGGATGGAGTAATAGCAAGCAAAGTGGGACTTTTCACTTTTTTTTCTTTTGGAGTGCTTCTCAGCATTAAGGCAGCCAAGTGCCTTTGATTGAGCCTTGTCTTTGATTGAATCAAGAGTCTTTCATGACCTGCTTAAGTCACAAGAAAGCCTAAGTCACATGAGTTTGAGTCACATGGTTGTGACACCCTCTGACCCTGAAAAAGTACATTCACACACACACACACACACACACACACACACACACACACACACACACTCTGAAGTTAGCATTTTGCTTTGGGGCTCACTCACTGGAAGAGTGTTCTTGTGATTTGACCAGACAAGACTCTGCGTAGCCTTTAAGGAGTGTCCCCCCACCCCCAGCTTTGAAAACCCAGATGTTGGTGCGTCTCTCTCTCTCTCTCTCTCTCTCTCTCTCTCTCTCTCCCTCTCTCTCTCTCTCTCTCTCTCTGGTAACTATGTGTGTATTGCTATGGACAGACAGAAGTCCTGTCTGCTGATTTGTGTTATTTGCTCTGTTCGTGTAATTTCTGCTTGTAATTTCTGTTTCTGTTATCTCTGAAGTTCAGGATGCTGACTTTTTCCCCTGAACTAAGTGAATGATATATGTATGTTTAATTAAAGTGAGATTGTAAACTCCTTAAAGTTACTTTCCTTAGAAAAGCAGATCAAAGAAACTATTCTAGCAGCCATCCTAGGTGCTGGTGTTGTTGATCTTACACCTCCACAGCAGCTGCTAGTAACATTGATGTTATAGATGACAGGGCAGAGAATTTTATCACTTACCTTAAATGGTGTAGGGTGACTTGATTGATTTACTCAGTCAACCCCTCCCTCACTTACAGAAAAATGAATGGGTTCAAATCCTGATTCTGACACTTATTAGCCAGGTGACCTCTCTGAGCCTCATTGTTTTCATCACTTGTACTGTGTCTCTTCTCACAAGACTGTTGTGGGGCACACTCTTCATAAACCTTAGCCTCTTTATACCCCTGACCGGGTTTATGGTAAAAAATCATCATTGACATAAATGTAGCTTTGAAGTCACAGAAGGACAATATGTAGTCTGAGGGCTATGTGTGAAAGAACTTTCTACAGGACTGTCCTACCTGCGTGGTTGCACCTGTCTATTGTGTGTGTGTGTGTGTGTGTGCGTGTGTGCATGAGTGTGCACATGTATGTGCTTCCCATGATTAGCTCTTTTGTTCCATGAATTTTAGGAAGGAGTAGGCATGTGTGTAACTGTAGCAGAACTGGATTCAGAGGTATAGTCAGAGGATTAGGTTTGAGGGAAAGATACTGAGGCTGGACAGGGCTGCAGTTGTGAGACAGGTCACATATATTCTCACAACCGGAAGAAACAAGCCAAAGCATAGTAAGCAAGCAGAAATCTGAGTAAGAGACTCAGGCAAGACAAAATATAGGGCAAGACAGCATACCTGGATTATATGATCTCATAATATCACGTCCAGTTTTGCAGTGCCCTTTGGAATATCTTGCTGTGGGTCTTGTGGACTGGCTGTTGTCTTCTGCTGGAAGAGGCCTTTTTCTTAGGCCTTAAAGGGTCCTGGCCCTCATCCTTCTTTTTTTTTTTTTTTTTTTTTTTTTTTTTTTTTTGCTGGGTTGGAGGTCAGGAAGACCCAAGTTTAGATGTGGCTTCAGAGACTTACTAGCTGTATGATCTCATGCAAATCACTTGATTCTGTTTGCTCAGCTGTAAAATGGGAATAAAAACAGCTCCTACCTCACAAGGTTGTTATGAAGATCAAATGAGATAATATTTGTAAAGTTCTTAGCATAGGACCTAGAACATAGTAGGTGCTCTATAAATGCTTATTTCTCTCCCCTTTGTGTCTTTTATTTTTATTCTTCTTTGGAATTCCTCTGGGTTACTGATTTTGCCATATGACAACAATACATGGAACACACTACCTCCAAAGGATAAAAATGAGTATCAAAACAATGGCAATGGAGAGATAGATAGATAGATAGATAGACATGTATGTATATAGATAGATGGGTAGATAGATAGACAGCCTGATATCACCACCACAACTTACCTCTCCATTGCTACTATGCGGCAGGAGCTGTGTTAAGTGCTAGCAATAAAAAGAAGAAAAAAGAAAGTCTCTTTCCTCTAGGAGCTTATAATCTAATAGGGGAAATCAACGTACAAAAGGAAACTGAAAAGCACAGAAAGAACTCTGCTCCACCAAGGTGTCATTCAGAGAAGTCCCAAAATAGTGCAGCCTGGTGAGAAATGGGGAGATATTTGAACTGGGCTACCTTCTTAAATGGAGGTTTGGAATTTATGGTCCCATAGAATAGTCACTGCATGTGTGTGTGTGTGTGTGTGTGTGTGTGTGTGTATTGATTTCCTGATTTTGTTTACTTAACATTGCATCAATTTATATGCTTTTTCCTGTTCTTTTCTATTCATTTGACAGTACTCATCACATTCATTGTTACAGTAAGAATCCATTACATTCATGTACCTAAACCTATTTATTCATTCCACGATTGATGGGTATCTATTTTGTTTCCAGTTCTTTGGATAGCCAGTGATGGTATAAGGATTTTGGCAAATAAGGTATATGAGACCTTTCTTCAGATCTTTGATGTTCTTGGGGTATATGCCCAGTAGTGGAATCTTTGAGTTAAAGGGAATGGATATTTTGGCCAATTTATTTATATTATTCCAAATTGCTTTCCCAAGTGATTGGGACCAATTCCCTTCTCCATCAGTATATTTAGTATTTCTGTCTTTTCACAACCCCTCCTACAATAATAACATTATTTTTATCTGTTCACAAAATCTTAGAGTTCTAGTCAGATCAAAGTTCCAAGATTCATAGGGTAGGTAGGATTTAGAATCTGATGTGACTGTGGAGATCATCTAGATTTCTAGACCATTTTATGGATGAGGAAACTGAGGTTCAGAAAAGTTAAGCAACTTGTCCAAAGTTACCCAGCTGCTAGAGGCAGCATTTGGATCTAGGTCTTCTTGGGGTACATTGAGCTTGTAGTCAAAATTAGGTAAAGTCTAATTCCTCTAAGTCCCTGGATCTTATTTTTAAGATTAAATTCAAGTTATCCACTTTGCCTAATCACCATTTGGTGCAGCTACAGGAATCTTTGAGCTGTTCCCCCCCACATACCACCCCCACCCCCAACAGAAAACAAAACAAAAAGGCAGGTATTTGATTGGTCTAATCTTATCTCATTTATTTCTTGGTTATCTATAGTTTAGCACAGTGTCTGGCATATAGTAAGTGCTTAATAAATGTTTGATTGATTGAAAGACCACATTATTCCACATAATACAAGTAAACTAGCTACTTCATTATTATTACTGTAGAAATTTTTAGGTCAGAGGTCATGCTGGTAGAAAAAAATATGGTAATACAATCATAGCCACAGTAGCTGTTCCCTTAGTTGAGTCTCCTGGGAAAGGTTGTCAAATGCCAAAAATAGTCTACGAATTGGGAAATAAACTAAAAATCTGTCTGTCTCTGGGACAATTTAGTGCTGAATGTTTAGTTTAGAGATTGCTTACTGGGTTGTTACTATAGCATCAGTTTATTAAACATTGTGAGAAGGACTTCTGGTATAGTTATCTTAGCTCACTTCAGGTAGAAAACTTTGGAAGCGGGAATGTAAACATCACACAGTTACTGTTTCAGACCTGGAAGATACCATAGAAATATCTAGTCCAACAACCCTCCTTTTATAGATGAGGAAAGTGAAACCAAGAGAAGGCCTTGCTGAAGGTCGTACAGATTGATGTGGCAAGGAATGCAGGTGAACTGGGTTCTCTGACAATATTCTTCGCTCTTTTCATTGTGTAATTACTCCTTACTGTTTGGGAGAAGAGGTTATTGTGCTTTTGGTTTTCGTTTTTAAAGGGCTTAATTTTGGCTGGTGTTTTAAATTCCCTGAACTAGGATTATTGGGACTGGACTAAAGCTATATTTGGGGTTAATGATTGATGGGAGAAACTTTGGAGGCTTTTTTTTTTGTTTCTTTTTCTTATAAAATCTTCCTCATTGTCCCTCTTTTTCTGGTCAAGAGCTAAAAGAAAGTTATAAGCTCCCCTGCGGCTCCCTGGTAGGCTGGGAGTTGAGTGGCAGAATCTTTTTATTTCCAGCTTGGTGGAATAAGTTTAGCAAAGATGAGGTTCTTTTAAGTCTGAGCTGTGACAATTAAGGAGTCTCTATAACTTGTGAACAAGTCTTTTTCCCCAAACAATATCCAAAACTTTTTGATAACAGGTAGCCTTATCTTAAATTACTTCTTTGTCCCAACCTCCCCTGGCACCTGGCTCAGTGTTAGTAGACTAAATATTTGTTGGTTGGTTTTTACTAACTAGGCAAAGAATCCCAATATGTGGAATCCCCCTCCCTGTTTACTAGTTTAATGTTATCTGATATTAAGAGGTTCAGTTCAACAAACATTTTATTGAATACCTACTTGTGCGAAGCATGGTGCTAGGCACTGGAAGGAAAGAAAGAACGGACAAAGGGAGGGACAAAAGCATGGGGTGGGGGGCGAGGAAGGGAAGGAGGAAGGAAAGAAATAACCATTTATTAAGTGCCTGATCTGTGCCAGGCTCTGTTCAAAGCTATTTACAAATATGACCTCACTTTATTATCACAACAACTGTGGGAGGTAGGTGGATTATGATCCCCATTTTAATTTTGAGGAAACTGAGACAGGTTAAATGAATTGCCCAGAATTACACAGCTAGTAATGTCTGAGGCTGGATTTGAACTAAGGTCTTCTTGACTCCAGACCCAGTGCTTTATCCACTGGGCCCCCTGGTTGCCTCTGAGCATAATCTCAAGTTACAGATTAAGGTTTGTGATTGTAATCTTGCTTCTGTTTTCTTTGGTATTCTCTGAACTGAATATCAAAAATGTCCAAAGCTCTGTATACCGGTTTGGGGTCTGATATTCATGGCTGTTACTTTTGATGGCCCATTTTGATATTGGTGTCAATGGGTAAATGCATGATGTTAGCTAGGACACAGTTTGAGTTGTGATAGTGGTACACCTTTAAACTCCAGTCAGCTGTTTCATATAATTTTAGAGCTGTTGGTCCTGGTCATGAGGAACATTTGACAAGAGAATGTAAATGTCCAGATTCCTCAGACTGATATCCAAGGGCTTTAGCACTCTGACTTTAACCTATCTTTGTAGCCTAATCACTCACTTTTGCCCTATGGAAAACAGATCTATTCACTGTCCCTTAAATATGTCTCACCCCATCTTTCCTCTGGGTCTTATTAAAAAATCACATTCACATGGTGCTTTCAGCCTTAGAAAGCATGCTACTCACAAAACCCTGTGAGATAGGTCATCTGATGGTTTGATACAAGATCTGTCCGTGTGGAGACACCCTCAGTTAATGGAGATCACTGCTAGTCAGTCCATGCCTTCTTCTCCTATGCAGCTCATCCTGTCTATTTTCCTTCTATATATTGTCCACAAAATGTGTATGTGTTTGGGGTGGGAGGCAGGGTGGGGTGGGGAGGCTGCAGGGCAAGGAGAGGGCACAGAAATGCTTCTTTTAGATATCTTAATATGGGATACCCATGAAGCCCAGAAGCTGTCCACTGAGTACCCTTTTCCCTTCTGCCCCTCCCCACCCACCTACCCTACCCCCACCCCTAACCAGTGTAATTCTACATTGGTAACGTATTACGGCCTGCTCAAGCCTGCCATTTCGATTCCAAGGTTAAGATACTTGTGTGGTGTCATATACCTGGCATGTCCAAAAGCCTTTGATTCCAAGTTCAGCATTTTTTTTAAACTCTCCTATACAGTGTCTGATTGAGGGACTTTGCTGGAATTTATACCCACCTTTCATGGGAAATCTTCCTGTTACCCTTTTTGAACTTCTAAGGAGGTTGCTATTTGTCATTCCGTTGGGGTTTATCATATACTACGTTGTGGGGTGATGTTGATGGATATTTTGCTTCTTTTCTCCCTGCCTTGATTGCTTTGAGGGCAGCAAACTTATCAAAATCTTTTGGATGCCACAAAGCTTTTTATTTCTTGTCATCTTAGAATGTCAAAGCCGAGATGAGCTTGAGAATAATCTTGTTCAAGCCCCTCATTTTGCAGGTAAGGAAACTGAGGCTAGACAGATGAAGTGACTTGACCAAGTTTATCCTGTGGCAGAGCCCAACTCTAGAATTCAGGGCTATGGATTCCCAGTTGAGTGGGTTTTATGTTAATCAATTGCCAATAGAGGAGTTTCCTAAAAATTGTATACGACAAAGATTTTGTTTAATAAATAACACTGAGTGGGAAGTGTTTATGTAACCATAATAGTAGCCAAATGTAGGAGCTAAATAAATGTTTACTGTCAAAGTGCAAATTATCCCCCATTCCCAAGTTGTTGAGCCTCCAGTGTGTCATTGCTATATATGAAAGAGGGCACGTTTCAGATAGGAAGGCAGCCGTTAAAAGAACAGTTTAAGCTTAGAGTCAAGAGAACAATTACTGAGTGACCACGGGAAAGTGACTTAACCTCATTGTGTCATCTCCTTATCTATAAAATGTGGACAATAATAATGCTTGTACTGCTGACTTAATAAGGTTGATATGAAAGATAGAAACCTTAAGATGCTAGACAAACGTAAGCTATTGCTATCATTTTTAAAATCATTATAACAACAAAAGATTTGCAGACTTCTGCCGGAAACAAAGGCCTATCTGTTTAAAGCCAGTGTTCTTCCAATGATGTGTGACTGAGTCTTGGAACTCTACTGTTGCCAAAGAATTGAAGTTGAGGATTACCCAAAGATCAGCAGGGAGGCACATACTGGCAGAATGCAACTAGAGCATCCTAGATTGAGGAATGGAAGGCATCTTCAAGGGCCACTAGTCAGTCAGCCAATTACCATTAAGCTCCTACTATGTGCCAGGCACTGTTCTAAATGCTGGGGATACAAACAGAGACAAAAGACAATCCCAACTCTCGAGGAGCTCACAGTATAATGGGGGGAGACAACATGCAAGCAAGCTATAGACAGAATGAATTGGAGATGATCAGCTGATAGGAGAAGCTAGAATTAATTGGTATCAGGAAAGGCTTCCTATAGAAGACTGGGATTGTATCGGAGACTTGAAGGAAGCCACGTAATACAGGAAGTGGAGATGAAGAGGGAGAGAATTCTGGATATGGGGGACAGGCCCCTTCATTTTACAGTTAACTGAGGCCTAGAGAGTTTAAGTCACTTACCCAAGCTCTTACAGTACTGAGTGTCAGAGGTAGGATTTGAACCCAGGTACTCTGCGATTCATTTGACTTTCTGCTGCATCACATAAAAAAGAAATTGTAAAAGAGAAATGGGATGAAGGATGGCACCAAAGAAATGTGTACTCCAAAAAAGATGTGCTGTACATGTAGCAAGAACAAGAGATAACAGATAGATAGGCAGACTGCATTCATGACGTCAGTAGCAGTAAAGACCTTCCCTTTCCCTCATCCAACAAACTTGGGGGAACTTATGGATGACTGACATACAGAATGGCAGAATGCACACAGTTTAATAGGTTGCAGTATCATTGGAATGTTGGAGTAACAACGAAAAGAAAGAAGCAGTGATGGATTTTGCATGGTAAGCGGTCATGGTCCTTATACACTGGGCTCCCATAACCTAAAACAGGTGGTATTGGTGTTGGAAAACATACACAAAGGATGTGAACCTATGCATGAATGATGAGGATACGTTGTTTCTTCATTTAGTAATGGATTACATTACTGTAGTGCTCCAGTGTTTAAAAACACTGTTTATAACAGTCATGTGCATTTTACAGATGAGGAACCTGAGGCAAGGATAGATTAAATGACTTGCCTTGGGCCAAGCAACTCATAAATATCTAAGCTGAGAGTTGAACTGAGATCTGTTTCCCAGAAGAGTGCTTTGCTTTCTTCCCTAAAACCGCTTTCCTCATATGATCTCATAATATATTGTTTGTTCTACTCTATAGTTATGTTCTAATTTTTGAGTTTGCATGTAAATGTCTTATTCATACTAATAATAGCTGTCATTTATATGGCACCTACTGTTTTCCAGGCACTGTACTAAATACTTTATAAATATCTCATTTGACCCTCCCTACAACTCTGCAAGGTAGGTGCTGTTATTATCCCCATTTTCCAGTGGAGGAAACTGAGGCAGACAGACATTAAGTGGCTTTCCCAGGGTCACACAGCCAGTAAGTGTCTGAGGCTGGACTTGAACTCTAGACCCAGCTGTCTCTCCACTGCAGCACCTCACTGCCCTCATTTATATTATACTATTCTTGAGAGTAGGGACCATGGCTTTATTCACCTTTGTGCCCTCCATAGATTTACAGAGAACAGATGGTCTTATACATGTTCACTGAATTATGAATGGATGATATGTTGTGTCCTGTTTTATTAGTGTGGTCAGTACTTTTTTTGAGTTTGGCCTTGAAGGAGGAAATGGAAGGGAACCAACATTTAGGATGGCATTGGGCTAAGCTATTTACAAATATTATCTCATTTGATCCTTATAACAGTCCTGGGAGGTAAGAGCTATTATTATCCCCATTTTATGGTTGAGAAAATTGGGGCAGTCAGGGGTTAAGTGACTTGTCCAGGATCACACAGCTAGAATGTGCTTGAGGCTGGATTTTGACTGTCTTCCTGGCTCCAGGCCTAGCATTCTATCCACTGAGCCACATGGCCTTGATTGTTATATAGGGCACCTTCTAAGGGGCTGTTTTTGATACATTTTGCTTAATATTTACTATTTTATTTATTTGCTCCCACTTTGGGTAGGAGCAATGTTTTGTATGAGGTTGCTATGGATCAAGAAATGGACTTAACTCTCTGTTTCTTTCAGTGTGGAGCAGCAGCTCCTCCCTCGGCTCTCTGAAAGTAAAATCATTTAGGTGTATCATGGGGTATGTGTATCGCCTTTGGAATGGGTAAAATGACATTTCTTTTCCTCAGCCTAGGAAATGAGTGTGCTGCTTAAGATTAGAGAAGGAACCTTCAAATGCTGGTATCATCTCCCAAATGGTCAAGTTGTAGTGACCACATCAGTTCTACCCCTCAGTTTTCCGAAATCTAGATCAGGTTTTGGTTTGTTATCTTATTTTATGCTAATATTAGGCCTTTTGTAGGGTTTTTGCTGTTTTGAAAGGAAAAGGAAAAGTCATTCTAGACTTTTCAGTTTCTTGAAAAATGAATGAGATTGGGGCAGCTAGGTGGTGAAATGAGTAGAGCACCTGCCCTGGAGTCATGAGGACCTGAGTTCAAATCTGGCCTCAGACACTTGACACACTTACTAGCTGTATGACCTTGGGCAAGTCACTTAACCCCAATTGTCCTGCCTCCCCCCCCCCAAAAAAGGACAAATTTTAAAAAAAGAAAGAAAATGAATGAGATTTCTATATAATGACTTAATTGAAAAAAATAATGAAGAACTGGGTATTAATGCATATCCATCAGAGAAGAAATTAGTTTTCAGTAGGAATGAAGACCTTAGTATTTATTGGTTGTTAATAGAGGATATTTTTTGCACATAATGCTGCAAATATCATTCATGTTTTTATAGATAGTTTAGTAGGAGTATTTGAAGAACGTCATTTTTTGTTAATCAGATACTTGTATTTTTTTGAGACTTCTACACAATAGCTCAACTGAGAGGCATCAAGCAAACTGGATTCTTTTTCTTTTGTAGGAACAGTATCTCTGAATGTATTCGTAATCTTAGAATATCAAAACTGCTCCTTATTCCTGGCTGTAGCTTATTTGGTAAAAACTAACGAAGCCAAATTCATGGGCTTAGTCTCCAGGAGGGTGAGTTATAAAAGCTTTGTTTCAGGGCCACAGGCTATTGTAGCACCCTAACCCTAGCCAGCCATTAAAAGGTGGTGAGAGTGTGACTGGTTCAACACAAAATCTTTTCTCATTGCTGTAAAAATAACTATAAAAAGGTGGAGGAGTGTAACCTTAGAGTGTGAAACCTTAGGGTGTAAAGGACCCCAAAGGTGCAAAGGGGTTATTACCAGGCTGCTCAGAAGGTGTAGAAACATTTCTTTTTTTAAGAGAGGAAGTACATCATATGTTCCTTTGGAAATAACCCCCAAAAATGATTATGCTTGCTAAAATACCTTTTTCCAGAACAGAAAACTTCCTGATTTTTACTGTCCACATGTGGAGTGGCTTTAGGTATGAAACAATGTGGTGGGATTGGAAAGTTGGATTGAGATATCAGATGGGGAGAGATTAGGTCACAGAATTGTATGTATTTACATAATTTTATATTTCATGGTTCTAGCAGTGCCATAATGTCAGGTACAACATATATACATATATGTATATACACACACACATATATACATATATACACACACAGATGTGTAGCACAGCATTGTGATGATGTGATATATGTATGCATTATATATGTATATATGATACACATATATGTTCATATGCACATATTTGTGGCACTTGATGGAATGTTACATGACTATACAGGTACAGTGTGTAGAAGGAACATCATGCTGAGCACTGAATGAATGGAAAAAGCATTTATTGAGGCTTTATCATGTACTATGTACTATGCTAAGCACTGGGGGTGCCAATAGAAAGAAAACCATCCTTACTTTCAAGGATCTCATGCTTTAATTTGGGGAGAAAACACCTATAGGAGGGTTCAACCGCAGAGCTGATGGAAAGCTCTGGAGGTCCTAAGGGCACAACAGCAGGGTAGCTAGCAAATTCCAGAAGTGCTTAGGGTGCATTGAAATGTTTTAACATTCAGAGAGTAGACCAGCCTATCACTACTGGAAAGAATATTGAATAGAAGACTAAAAGGAGAGACTAAACAATGCAAATTTCTGTACGGTACAACTTACAATTTCATGGCAAAATGTTCTGTAACATGGACATTTTTGGGTTAACTTAGACTAAGGTGAGCCAGGAGGGCTTGGTACTACACATTTTGGTTAAAGGAACCAAAAGGGAAGGTCAGAAATATCAAATAAGGTTAGGACAGGTTTTGTGAGGAAAAGAAGGAGGCTGTATTCTATCCTCAATTTAACAAATGTTGTGACTGTCATGTGCAGGACACTGTTGGTGATATGGAAACAAAAAAAATGGGAAGGGCAACCCATCCTTGCCCTCAGAGAGATTCTTCAAATACTCTTTGTTAGGAAAGGAAGGCTTGAGGGTAAAAAAAGTGCCTGACCCCTAGGTATTGAAACCCCACCCCCATTGGTTCAAGAGATAAGACCCATTGATGCCTTTCATGAGTAAGGCATTGTGCTGGTTCTGTGGAAGTCGCAACAGAAGCATAACATTAGATGCTATCTCTCTCTCTTCAAAGAGCTTGTGACCTAGTTAAAAAAATCAATAAGCATTTAATAAACACCTATTATGTACAAAATGCTGTTGATACAAAAATGAAGTACTCCCTTCTACCCTTCAGGCACTTGTATTCTGGTGCAGGAGGTCTTAACCTTTTTTTGTGTCACGTGCCTTTGGCAGTCTGATAAAGACAATGGACCCATTCTCAGAAGAGTTTTTAAATATAGTACATAAACTAAATTACATAGGCCTGCAAAAGACTCCAAAGGTTGTTGAAAATTAGGAAGGTCTTTTTTTTTCCATCCAAGTTTACAATCTCCCTGAAATTTGTCTGCAGACACGTATACTCCCGGCTTAAGAACCCGTTAGTAGACAGACACAGACAGATAAGTACACCTGCCTTCCTCCAAACTTACCTATTTTTGTTAATGGCATCACCATCTACTCCAGCTGCCCATGTTTGTAGCAAATCTCAGAGTCATCTTTGGTTCTTCCTTCTCTTTCATCAGTCATAATAGTAGCCAACTTCTGTTGAGTCTCTGTAACATCTTTCAAATCTGTTCCTTTTCCATCTTTGACACAACTTCCAAAGGAATGTTCTAAAGGTTAGGTCTCTCAATATGGTTTCTCTACACAAAAAGTTGCCATGGTTCCCTTCTGTGTCTAGGATAAAATACATAATCTGTTTGGCATACCTTATGTGTCAAAGCCTGAATTTGAACTCATCTTCTCTTTCTCCTGTTTAGAGCTCTTTCCTTTATCTCACTGCTCAGTATTTGAGATAGGTGTTTATCCCTTTGTTTTCACCCAAATTCCTAATGTTTCTCAGCTACTCTGCTTTCTCAGATTACCTTGTACTTTTTACATATTTTCTATTTATTTATATTAAGGAGTTTCTCACCTCACTTAATGTCTTAGAAAGCAAAGAGTAGATAAGAGGTATTAGCAATGTGTCAACACCTCCTGAACCCTTTATGGTGTATGAACTTATTTCTCTGATGAAGTTAAAGAAAGCAAGTGATTGGCTGAACATTAGACAAACCCTTGGTACCTTATGGATGTAAGCTCCCCAGAATCAGGGAGAGTCAAGACATGGGGAGGTCAGAAGAAGGAGATTATCTTTCTTCTCCCTTATCCCCCAGGCCACTCTCCCAGACCCGGGGCGGGGGGGGGGGGGGGGCGGGGGGAACCATCCATAGCATCTAGCAACAAACTTACTGGCCTGGAAATTGACAACTCTGTTCAACTGAACAGTTTTTAGCGGGGTCTGGAATTAGGAGTGCTTTGTGGATGAGACCTCTTACAGGGAAGAGATGAAATATCTGCCTCCAGGTGGTGCAGTAGATTAAGTGCTGGGCCTGGAGGTAGGAAGACATGAGTTCAAATCTATCCTCAAACACTTACTAGCATGAACCTGGGCAAGTCACTTAACCTCTGACTCAACTGTAAAATGGGGAGAATAATAGTACATACCTCAGAGGGTTGTTGTGCCCATCAAATGAGATATTTGTAAAGTGCTTACCACAGTGCCTAGCACACCGTGAGTACTTAATAAATGCTTGTTCCTTCCTTCCTTATTCTTTCTTTTCTCCCCATCAGCCATGATATCTAGCAGTGGTTTAACTAGAAGAAAACGTCCCATTCAGCTGTTGGCAAGTTTGTTGAGAGAGTCTGAGCAATTGAGAGAGCAGACAGACATTCCAGACAGACATGGGTATAAAGAAAAGCAAGGCGCTCAAGGGGAGAAGTACATTTGAGGAACAGGAATTCTGGCAGCAGAGGAGAGAACTTCTTATTAAATCAAGAGAGAACTAGTTCTGGAAGTTTTAGAGCTGAACTTAAGATAGGAACCTACCCTGAGAACACTGCTGAACAACCCACTGGGCAGAGACACTGCAGCCATCGAGAGCTCTGTGAGGATCTAGAAGAGAGAAAATATTAGGAGTTGTGAATTACCTTTGCTTCATCTAAGTCCTATACATGTACCTCATTACCATTATACTTTAAATTTGTGTCCGTTTTTCCAGGGATGTTGGTGTATTTGCGGAACAGTGTCCCCAGATTTATGGGGGAAATGTATTGAAATCTTCTTAGTAAATGCCTTTGCTATAAGAATTTATTGTGTTTACTGGCTGTTAATGAGAAGTTTACTAGTGGGGGTGGGGAGGAAGCGGTGCTTTTGAGACACATACAAACATATACATATATCTCTCTCTGTATATGTATGTATGTGTATGTACGTATGTATGTGTGTATTATACATAATATATTACACACACACATATGAGAGAGGTAGAGAGCGAGGGAGAGGAGGGGGGAGACATGGTGGGGGAGAGAGGGAGGGAAGAAGAGGAGTCTAGGAGTGGAGGATAACTCCTAGGTTTTGAACCTGGGAGATTGGCAGGATTGTGTTGCCTTCTACAGTAATAGGGAAAGTATACTTGTACATTTCCACCCAAAGTAAGGTGCTTGAGGGCAGAGACTTTTTCATTTGGGTTTTTTTTTGGTCTGTTTGTTTCCTTGTTGCCTTTTACAGTAAATTGCCCTTAATTAATTCTCACTTTAAGTACCTCACTTCAAGTCATCATCACTTATTCACTGTCTGTCTGTCTCTTTTCCCCCCTTCCTCTCTTTCTCTCTCTGTCTCTCTCTCTCTCTTTCTTTGTCTCTGTCTGTCTCTTTCTCTGTGTCTCTCTCTCTGTCTCTCTGTCTTTCCCTTCCCCTTACTTTAGTTGCCCTAGGTCGTCTTCGTAATATACTGATTTGATTCATGCTCCTCCCCTATTCAAAAACCATTAGTGGCTCCCTATTGCCTACTGAATAAAAGATCTATTCTCTTGACTTTGAAAATCTCCTTCACATCTAGGCTCTGATCTCTTTCTAGTCCTGTCTCATAACTACTTTTTCCTTATGTACTTTTTGTTCTAGACAAACTAGAGATTCACCCTCTGCAGCTTGGAATGAACTCTCACCACCCCCACCCACAACTCTCCATTTGTTTGAAGTCCTTCCCTTTCAAGGTCCAGCTCAGGTGTCAACTTGTCCATGGAGTCTTCCTGGAATCTACAGCTGAAAGTGTTTCATCCCTTGTCATAATTACTCTAGCATTTTCTCTGGACCTCACCATTCCACTTATCTATCAGTTATTTGTGTATATGTCTCTCTCTCCTTCCCTTTTCCCCATTGTATCAAGTTAAATAGTAAACTCCTTTTGAAAAGATTCTGAGCAATCCTGGCTCTACCCCTAACTCACTGGACAGTTTCCACCTCCTCATCTGCAACCTTTCACCCTGGAGATGCCTCCACCCCTGGGTGGCCCTTCTCCCTTCCCTCTGATGATCCTTGAGTTCTTGCCTAGGATCAACCATTACATGAGGTGCTCAGGCCATCCATGCCCCTTTTTCTCCTGACTCAACTCCCAGTTCCTAGCATATGCTACTGCCTATTGTAGGTCCTTATTAAACATTTGTGAAATTTATTGTTGAATAACAAGAAAGGTAATTTCAGGTATATAGAATCTAGAAATTTCTCCCAAGAACAAAGATCCATCTTTGTAAACACCAGTATCTTTTTGGTGATGATTTATGATTGTGAGTTATGGAACATCACAGTCCTCAAAAAACTGAAACTGAGCATCACCTAATGCGATGGAAAGGCACTGCATGTGACCCAAGGTGTGAAGTGGCTCCAGTATCTTTATAAATAAGGAATTATGCAGGAGGGGCTCTGTCATGAGTGTCATTAGAGGAACGTCAAGAGTAGAGAAAAAGACAAACCTATAATGTAGCCGTATCCCCAAGAATTCAATGTCTTTACCATCTATTTTCTTCTTTAACATGATAGCATTAGATAAGAGGTGAATCAAGTTTATTTCTGTTTATAGATATTAACTTTTCAGTACAGATATAACCACCATACCCCCAAATTAAGTTATATAATTCTTTCTAGACCAGGGTGGGGGGACTTCTTTAGTTTTGAATAATGGAGTTAGTCCAAAAGCGAAGAACCAGAAAGGAGATGTGGGACAGAGTGAGAAGAGTTGTGTAATGTGGCAGAGGAGTAGAAGGCCCAAAACAATATCATCCCATAGGATAGTTTGACCATTAGGTATCTCTTAGCAACTTGACCCATTAAGCAGGCGTCTGAGATCTTGGTTGAGGAATCATTCTTGAGTGATTTGAATGTCATTTGTTCTATGTAGTGATGCTCCCTGTTACCAGGTGGTCAAGGCAGTGTCTTATCTGATTTTTAATTATCCATTTGATAGTTAAGTCATTGGGCAAGAGTGGGTAATGGGTTATAAAATATAATGGTTAGAATGTTTATGATACATTGTAGTTTTCCTTTAACATGTGGAAGCAAGTCAACAAATTTTGAGAGAGCACCAAGACTAGTGGAAGTAGTAGAAATTGTGCTTTTTTTAATCTTGAGGAAAATTTTGGTGAATATTAAATTAATATATCTGTGTGTAGGAGATATTTTCTTTTGGTTTTATACTTATACATTTGCTGCTGGTTGCTACTGTTGAAGACGATGATCATTTTGTAATATCTACTTGCTCTTTGACCTTTTAATTCTCTCATTTATAGTTTCCATTCCCTATTTTTTAGGATTGTTCTGAGGAAAATGCTGTATGTAAACCTTAAAATGTTTTATAAATGAAATTTATTATGAATTATACATTTGTGATATATACCCTCCTATTTAATTTAGCACATCTGGCTGCCTTGGCAAATGGATAAAACTTCAGTTCCTCCTTTGAAAGAACTTAAATTTTAAATCAGATGTGAAGACTTATTTACTAAAGAGGCAAAGAGGGACAATTTTTTGGGAATTAGTAAGACCTCCATTGGTTCAAATCCTACCTCTGACACCTAGCTATATAATCATGGGTAAATGACTTAATTTTATGGTATTCCATACTGCATTAGGCAAAACTCTTAACATTAGTTGTATGGTTTTTTTTTAAATTGATGCCTTTTGTTTTTAATATCATAGTCCTTTCTAAATATGGCTTTTCCGGATCCTAACTCCAGCAAGCCTTTTCTTGTGTCAACTATTTAAAAAGGAAAAAAAAAAACGCACTTCAACAAAACCAACAAGGATTGAGTCTGACTGTATATGCAATATTTCAAACTCATAGTTTCCTATGAAGTTCATTTTCTTAAATCTTATCTGAAGTCATAATTCAGTTTTTCGTTTCTCTTTTTATTCATGTTGTTTTAGCTGTATACATATTTATCTAGTTCTGTTTACTTAATTTTCTATCAGTTATGAACTGTTACAGTATTTACTTGCTGGCTTGCATCAATGGTGGGAATTTCCATGCTACTAGCTCCCTGTGTCAATAAAATCATTGAGCCAGACCTCCAAAAATGAAGTCACCAAAGTCTCCTCCTAGATACTCCATCTTTAGGCCCTCTTAGTAGTCACTTTAAATGAGAGACTTATTACTTTGGGGACAGAGTGTCATGGTAGCTGTAGATGGTTATTTCGCTTGTTGGACTTTGGAAGGGCTTCACCTTTGAAAGAAACAGAAGAAAATGGAATGTAAATAGGGCATAAAAATCAGGCACCATAGACCTTTTCTCCATACTCACTCTATTTATCTATTCTTTCATCTTGTGACTTTCCAGTTGCTTTTAGAGTAGCTACGGAAGGATTGCTTTACTGAGCCTACTACTCTTGTACTGTTGAAAGAAGACTGATGCTATAAGCCAGCTGAGCTATATTGAACTGGGTGGAGATTGGAGAGATGGGAGAAGGAAAACTTTTGTTTTTTTAAATTCATACCCTTTCCAAGAATCATGCAGAATCAGAAATACATTTACTCCTCTATTATTTAATAGTAATTATGATGATAACAGTAATGGCAGCTCATGTTTATGATGTTTTACACACTCTCTCATCTGATCTTACCACAGCCCTGTGAGGTAGGCATGATTATTATCCTCATCTTGCCTCTAAGAAAATTCAGAGAATTTTCAGAGAAGTGACATGGTCATGGGCACATTGCTCTGTTTGGGTCAGGCTCTTAGAAAACGTGTAGTTAGCAAATAGATTGGAATCAATAAGATCTGAGTCCTGAAACCTCAGCTCTGCCATATGTCATCTGGAGGACTTTGAGGAAGCACTAGTTAGATGAGAGGCCTGAACTAGGTCATAATAATAATAGCTTATTAGAAGATCCTTGTGAGCAACTGTACGTTGAACAAATAGAACTATCTTCATTTTACAGTCGAGGAAACTGAGTAATTTGCCCAAAGTGACATAGACTCATAGATTTAGAGCTAGAAGGTACCCCTGAGTTCAACCCTCCTCATTTCACACATGAGAAAACTGAAGCTGAGAGCGGTTAAATGACAGGATCACAGAGCTAGCATGTCTTTAAAGCACAAACTTTTTGATCTTAGAACCTCTTTACTCTCTTAAGTTATTGAGGACCCCAAAGAACTTTTGCATATGTAGATTACATTTATCTGTATCTACCGTATTAGAAACTAAAACTAGGGGCAGCTATGTGGTGCAGTGAGTAGAGCATCAGCCCTGGAGTCAGGAGGACATGAGTTCAAATTCAGCCTCAGACACTTGACATACTTACTAGCTATGTGACCTTTGGCAAGTCACTTAACCCCAAATGCCTTCCCCCCTGCAAAAAAAAAAAAAGAAACTAAAACTGAGAATGTTAAATATTCTCAATTTTTCGATGAAATGTTTATTAATCCATTAAAAATAATACTAAACCAACTATATATTAACAAAAAATCATTCTAATGAAAAGTAACTATATTTTTCAAAACAATAAAAAGTTGGAAAAGTGGCATTGTTGTATATGTTTTTTGTAAATTTCTTTCATGTCTGACTTAGTAGGAGACAGCCAGATTCTCAAATCTGCTTCTGTGTTCAATTTTTTTCTTGTTATGGCTGAAGTATATAAAGAGTGTATCTGGCCTCATGTATATATGTTGGGAAAGGGAGTATTTAATAAGCAAATGATATCTCAATATTTAATTAGTTTTGACCTTGATGGCCTCCTGAAAAGAGCATCTGAGGCCCACACTTTGAGAACTGATGGTCTCTGAGGATCTTCTGACTCCCAGATCAGTGCTCTCCACAATGTTGGCACAGTATCATGGTGTCACTGAGCTGCCTCATGGTTAGGAAGTTCTAGTGCTTGGAACAGATGATTTTCAAGGTTGTGCTTCTCTCTGGCATTCTATGATTTAAATATTGGGAATATGTGGTCTGTCTCTGGTACATTGTTGGAGTTAACAGAAAGCACATAAGACAGGATTATCCCTTCTAACTGGGGAGGCAAGACTAATACCATTACACAAGACAGTGAACAATAGGGATGGAGACGAGACCTGAGATTTTACAGGTACAGGGAACCCCTTTGGTGAGGAGCTTCCTCTATCAAATTTCTCTAAAGCAATAAGAGATTAATTGACTATCCAGGGTCACACAGCTAATGTGTCAGGCAGCACTGGAAACTAGTAGTTGTTGCTAGAGCTCTACCCTCCATGTATACTACCTTTATTCACTATGGCAACAATACGACAGTCTGTGCTAAACTTTGCACTATAAATTACAAGTACTAAAGGAATTCAAAGGAGGGGTGGTGGTGGTGGTGGTGGTGGTGGTGGTGGTGCATGGGGGATAATGTAAAAGTTACCATGATGTATTTAAGCCCTGTGGGCAAAGTGAGAAATAGAAAATATCACCTTGCTTGGAATATTCCCCCTCATCTCTGTCTCCTGCCCTCCTTGGCTTTCTTCAAGTCCCAGATAAAACCCTACTTTCTACAAGAAGCCTTTTCCCATCCTCCTTAATGCTAACACCTTCCCTCTGTTGATTATCTTTCTGCATGCCATAACACTGTGTTGAATCATTGAGATTGCAGTCCATTAAAACCCCCAGGTCTTTCCCACCTGAACTTCTTTCTAGACTCCCACCATGCCTGTGCAGTAGAAGTTTTTTGAATGCAAGTGGAAGACTATATGTGTATCCCTATTAAACTACAGTTTATTTCTACAAATAAAACAAACAAAAACTTTACCTTTCCCTGAAGCCCTTTAACAAACTTAGCCCTAAGTAGTCAGAATGATTGATAAACTCACCTTGTCTGCAGGTGCTAAAATGCAGTGAGTGACCAGAGAGGTAGAAGAGGAGGAGTAATTAACACAGCTGGCCAATCCAGAAACAGAGCATGTCCACAGCACCTGAAGGACTGAGAGTTTGTTGTATATTAAACAAGTCTCTCTGTTTAGTCGCTGCTAAGAGCTCAGGTATGTATGAAATAAATAAATATGTTACAGAGTTTCCTAGTGTTTCAGCCTTGGGGAGTGGGAAGAGAAAAGGGGATGAGACTGGAACTAAAAAGTAAATTACAATATTTACATACTTAAACATTATCATAATCTTGAGATAAATTCATGAAGTTACGTGTTCAGTCCTGTTATTTATCAGAAAGAATTGTGAATATTTCATTTTCTTTATATTGTGAGTCCCTATTTCCTGTGCTCCTTGGGGTTAATTTAGAATCTTACCAGAATTAAAAATATTGTTCTTCAGATATAGTTATTTTTGCCAGTTACATCTAATGTAAGTGTGAAATTATTCAGAAAAGGAAAAGAAAATAATGTCTCGTGTTCACAGTTCATCTGGACACCTCTGCAGCAGGTTTAAAATTGACTTCTTTTGATTAGATGGACATAAATTTCATTAATGTAAAAGTTATAAAAGACATTTGGCTTTTTTCTTTATAAACAGCCCCTGATTTTAAAAAATAGCTTTAGTTAAATCCATTTGTTCTGTATCTGGTGATATGACCACTAGACACATCAGACACATCATGAACTTAGGGGTAGTTCCTTAGAAGAGATCATATAATTGCAGAAATTGTCAAAATGTCTTTTTAAACGCCACCTAGATAAATTAGAATGAGCCAGATGGTAGTTGTGTATTTGTTTTTAGTCAGTTTAAATAGGTTTGCCCAAATACCTACAGTTTTGATCTCTGTTTACAATAAACCAATTTGGAGCCTAGGTTCCATGTTTCCTTGTTATGACATGTGGTATGATTGGTTTCAAAGGAATACATTATTGTGAGTACATTATGAAAAAGAATAGAGTAATATAATTATAACCAACTCTGGTAAGAGCTCTTGCTACATTTGACAAAGGATACAAGCTTTTGTTGCTGAAGTGTTTCTGTAATTACATCGGAAATGACACTCAACATTAACCTTACTTTGAGGGGGGAACCCTTAATATTTAAGTGAGTCCATAAAGTAGCGAATGAATCATAGCCTTCTTATGAAGAAATAAAAATAGAAAAGAACAGTTGACATCATCTGTAGCAAGTTTTTAAGGAACTGAAAATCCAAGTCTATTTTAAGAAACAGGTAACATTTAAAGTAGTGAGACTTCGCCTGCAAATTAATAACTTCAGCAAATGGACCTTTCATGAAAAGGGGAGAGGACTTGTCATAATTCAAGGCTAGTTCAAAAAGTGGGTTTATGAAGTTAATCCACAGTGACTAATAAATACTACAGTAATTTGCTGGGAGCACCAGATTCTTATAGATATTTGTGGGAACATTGTTAAAAATTGTTTGGGTAGTACTCATTGTGACTTGATGTATCCTTAGTTAAAATTGGTCATTCTCCAAGTTGCATGGTAGCCAGGTAAATTTCAGTACTGGTGCTTTTCCTTCCTTCCTGGAATGTTGATATATTTTGTTAACAGAAATTACTCCCTACAGAAACTTCAAGTTCACAAATCTCTGTGGCAGTAACAGGTTTTTTTTTTTTTAATTCTCTCAAGTCTTTAAAAAAAAATAATAATCCTTTCCCCAGTAGAACACTTCTTTGAAACAATAAACTACATAAGCAAAGCAGAAGCATTAATCATATCTAACAGTATATATATCTCATTCCACATCTGTAGTCTTTACAATTCTGTACCCAAAGAAAGGAGGTATGTTTCAGTGCCAGTCCTATGGAGTTAGGACTGGTAATTGCATTTATTTGAATTCAGTGAATTTCAATGTTGTTTTTCTTTTTAAAAAAAAATTTCTTTTTCTTTTGTTTCCTTATTTTGTACTTGACAAACAGTAATTAAAATGAACAAAGTACAGTTTTCAAAGAACAGAAAAAGAGCATTAAATATGAAACCATGAGCCTATTACAAACAGCTTGCCTTATTAAAATTTAAAAAAGCATGTAATAAAATCATGCTAGGTGTAAAGCTGGCCTGCTTGTCCATATTTTTGACCAAATTTCCTTTTGTTCTAGACATCATTCTAGTCATTTTAAGAAATGCCTCAAGGAACCTTTCTTTTCTTTTTTTGACATCATTATCACTTGACTCCTCCTGCCCCCCACAAATCTTCAAATTAAAAGAAAAAACCTCCCCACGTGACAGACAAACATAGTCAAGCAAAACAAATGTACACATTGGCCATGTCCATAATGACATATCCTATTTCATATCTTGATATTGTTTGCCCTTGAGTTATTATCATCATTGTGCATGTTGTTCTTTTGGTTCTGTCTTGTATTCAACCAGTTCAAAAAAAAGTCTTCTAGAGTTTCTTTAATTCCTCATGTGCATTACTTCTTATGCCTCAATAATATTCCATTACATTCATGAACTACAACTTGTTTAGCCATTTCCTGTTTAATGACTATGTTAGAGATTAAAATTGTCCAACCTACAATAAAAGAGACTGAGTCAGAGCTCCGAGCCAATGACAATTTATCAAAGGGTCCATGGTCTTCTCTGATGAAGTGGATTACAGATCTTCCTCATGATCTCCTTCTTCTAGGACCCTTGTTTTTATAGGGTGTGATGCCCAAATATACAAAAGAGGCACAGTGAAATACAGAATCTAGTTGGTTGGTAGGTTAAAAAAATGGCAGGGGGTGGGGTGGGTGGAACAAAGAAATGGACATCTCCATTGACTAAGTGGTCATAAGATGGTCACTTGCTCATGTTGGACAAGAGAGAATGGGCTTGAAGTACAAAAGTAAGTTGGGGAACTTTCCAAAGCATCAAGCCATCCCACCTATGCTGAGTATGGACATGGAATTTGAGCAAAACTGGATGGGTATATCTTTGTCAGTATTCTTGTGGTTGTGCAAGCATACCTCATAAATTAGTGAACAAGTAGTGAGCCTTATGTTAAAGTTTGGAGCCTCCTGTCAGAACCTATCTATCCCTATATGTAAAATATCAAACTGATTAATACTGATAGGAATAGAGTAAGGGTTCAAATGAATTATTTCTCAAAAGTACCCACTTTGTTTAAAAAAGGATTTTTTTGTACTAAAAAAAGTCTGAACAAAATCATCTAGAATTCTGTCCAGGTGAGTATGCATTTTAGATTAAGAGTATATTAACTTATTACAACTAGTTATATCCTCTTGGCAATATTGCCTTAAATACTAACACAATAGCTCTCATCGCCTCTCACCTATACTATTACAATAGTCTCCTAATTTGCTACCTTGCCTCATGTCTTTCTCATTTTCACTCTATCCTTCACACAGCTGCAGAAGGGAATTTCCTTACCTGCAAATCTGACCCTGTTACCCCCCTATTTTTTGTAGCTCCCTAATGCTTCTAGTTAAACTTTTTTGACTTTTAAAGTTCTTAACAACCAGTCACCAACTTTGCTTTCAATTTCATTATATAAGTTTCTCCTCTTCCCAAAATATGCTGCCCAGCCAAACAGGACTCATCTCATTATGTCCTCATTATGACTTTCTGAGGTAGTATGGGTACTTGGTGTTATTATTCTCATTTGGATAGATGATTAAATTGAGTCCTAGAGGTTAAGTGATTTCTCAAGTGTCACATGGTTGATGACAAAGCAAACAGAATTCTGATCTTCTGATTCCTACTCTAGTGCTCAGAGCTATAATTGGCATTTTTCATACCTTGGAAAAGCCTCACAAAGCATTCCTGGAGCAAGCAGAATGAAGAATGCCCTTAAACTTTTAAAGACAAATTCAGTTGGAGGGAGATAGAAATTAACTCCCAGTGAGTATGGCATCTTCTGGTGCCCTAGCTTCCTATTTTAACTAAATATTCTCAGTAACTAGGTTCTAGTTGATGCTATAGTACGGAATGAGTGCAAATGTTGGCAACTTCTAAATTTTAGCACTTTGAAACAGAGACTCTATTTGCCCCTGTGGATCTGTCCTAGTTACATGTTTGCCATTAACCTTTTTCATAATACCATGATACCTTCCTGTACGTGCTGTTAATTTGAGGATTCATTGTGCAAAATCCTTTTACTTCTTGCATCAAGTCTTGTTCGCTATCGGTATTCAGTTGATGATGTTGGATATATTTGCACAATCCCGAAAGTCCAAGGGTGGAATAACTTGAAATGAAAAAACAAAACGGCTTGGATAGGTAGACAAAGTATTTACTGAGGACTATGCACTATGCTACAGACTGGGATACAAATACAATTAAGCAAGACTAGGAAGTTCTCCCTCTGCTTTCTTGCGTCCTTCCAGATTCAGTTCAAATCCCACCTTCTGCAAGAGGCCTTTCCTGGTGTCACCTTCCCACTCAGTCCTGCTAATGCCTTCCCTCTGAGATTACATTTGTAATGATGTACCTTGTATGTACATAATTGCTCACATTTTACATCCCCCATTAGAGTGTAACACTCCTGGAAGACAGGGATCATGATTTTAGCACTTAGAACAGTAGTACTTGGCACATAGTCATAAATTAGTAAATGCTCCCTGGTGATGATGAAGATAGCCCTTGCCCTAAAGAAGCTTACATTCTGGGGGAGAGGGGATAGGGAAAAAGGGAAGGTACTGATAGTGGCATAGCTTGGAACTGGAATGAAGCAGCATAAAACTGACTTATCAGAGTTGGAGTCCAGGTTTACCTGGGAGGGTGATGGTCTGAGTCAAGGCAGCATGGCTGGAGAGGTCAGGAAGTGGTATAAGATTTATGTATGTACATAACTGGCTCTATACATACAACATTCAGATGTTAGAGCTTAGAGGTTCCTTAGAGATTATTAAATCAATGATATTTGTTTTAGAGATGGAACAAACTGAAGCCCAGAGAAGCTCAGACTTGTCGCAAGCATACAGAAAGAATTAATAGTAGATCTGGGACTGGGAACCTGGTCTTCTTTTAGTATTGTGTTCTTTCTATAGTACAATGTTGCCTCATGCCAAAGTATGTATTGATGTGGTTTCTTCTCAGCATTCAGTATTTTCTCCTGTTTCTGCCAGTTCTGAGGTCCCTGATTTCTATACTTTTCATAGGTGGCCTGCTTTTGAATGGTTCCCTTTAGAGGTTCACTCAACATTCAACAAGCATTAAGCAGGGGGGCAGGGTGCTAAGGTGCTAAATAATGCTGGCATCAACTTTGTCTCACAGAACCCAAATTCACATTTTATGAAACACAAAAGTCTGAAGAACATAGCTTAGAAAATCCTACTGTAGAGTTTAGGAAAATGTTATTTTAATGATGTTGAATAATGTTAATAAATATTTTAATAATGTTGAATAAGGCTAATAAAAGCATTACTTTGCTCTAAAATATTCAATACATGAAGGTATCAAAAACACTTATTACACGTGGTTATTTTTCTTTGTGAAAACAGAATCCTTTCTTTTCCTCCAACATTTTTCTGACTTGTTTATTCCAGAGGCATTCCAGAATCCTAGAATCCTCAGACTTAATGGGTTGTCAACATATTCCATGCCTACAAGTGTTAGATTATAGGCTTTTCAGTAGTAAAGTAAAATGATTAAACTTGTACCAACAGGAAGAGCAATCTGGCAGAGATTTGTAGGATGGAATGAAGGAGGAAAAGAGACTGGAATTAGGTAGGCCAATTAGAAGACTTACAGTACTTAAAAGTAGAGGTAATGAGGAAGAATTGTTGATGGGGCCAAAAGACAGATGTAACAGAGAGCCTTCTACTTAGTAGGAATTTAATAAAGATTTGTTTACTAGAATTGAGAAATTATGGATGGAGACTTATGCTGTCTTCTGCCTCAGTTGCCTGTTCCTTCAAGTGATCTACTCCTGGTCTTCTAATTGTTGCCAGCTCTGTTCAGCCTTTTAACCTCCCCTCAATCCCTCACACAATGAATGAGGAGTTGTGAAGAAGTCAGTTAAGAGTAAAGGTGAATGTGAAAGGCACAGGGCTTCAGGAATTTTCACCCAAGACTTGGAGCCTGTTTCAAAAGGAAGTGAAAAGGAGGGAACTTTTCTTATCTCCCCCCCCCCAAAAAAGGGGAGGATTGTCCATTAGAGGAAGAGAGAGAGGCTATTTCAGCCTCAGGAAAAAGTTGACGATCTTTGAACTTAACATAAAATGTCTATATGGTTACAAGAGCAGACTAAAGTCTGCTTCTTGATCTTTGTAAAAAAAAAAAAATTAGATTGTAGTTTCTCCAAAAGCAAAAAGCCTAAGTAGAAACTGGACTACAAACCTAATTCATAGTGATCTAAACCTTCTAACTTAAACCATAGGGGCATTGTTCCATCTGACAGAAAGATCAAATGACTTAAACTTAGCTTGTAAATCATACTAGTTGTGAGTTGTCACTGAGCGCTGCTGGCTGCTTTCCTGATCATTTTAAATCTTTGCTCTAGGCATTTTGAGCAAGGATTAAAACATCTTTCCTTTGGACCACACACTTTAAGGAAATAAGCTTAGGAGCCATTTCTCTCTTCTCCTTGATCAGCTACAATTGTTTCAGAGTGTGGGAATGGTGGAAAGTCTGTATTTAAGTTCCGTAAGTCAGTGCTCTGGGACCAAGGGGATGCAGATTTTGAGAGAGTTCAGAGGCACTGTTCCTGGGGCATAAGAAGAGGGAGCAACTCCGTGGTGCTAGAGGGTTCCCAAGGAGGAGAAATTGAGAGCCTTATTCTTGGAGCGCACTGCTGCTTCTGTGTAATCACATCCCAAGTGGGCTCTACCAGCAATCTCCTTTCCATATGTATTAGTTTGTTATAGCTCATCTTTTAAAGATATTTTGAATGCCACAATTTGGTTCAAAGGAGTGGGGAGATGGAGGAAAAAATCTCATATAGTCAATCTTAATTGTAAGCACTGCAGTCTCAGCTTTTTAAGTAGGTCACTTTTTTTCTGCCTAAGTATTCTGAGGGACAATTTTTTTTTCTTTTCCCCACTTAAAAAGAGAAAAAGGGTGAAGCTTGACCTAGAGAGAGACTGAGTATTTACTAAATGCCTATTCTCACAGATCCTTGGTTATCTCCTATGCCCTAGAAACAATGAGAGATCAAACATCACCTTCCACTTAATATTGGTATGATTTTTGTGTAATTCATTTCATCTCTTCTTTGCTTCGACTTCCTTGGTCTATAAAATGAAGGGATTAGACTAGATGACCTCCAAAAACCTATGCTCCTGTGAGCTTTCTAGATTACTTTGAGACCATGTCTGCCCCAAAATGTTTTAAAGAAAGGAAAAGCAAGCGATGACAGAAGTGATTGAAAAGATCTTCCCAGGAAGAAGGAAGTCTTACGGTGAAGCTTTATTATGAGCTAGAGTTGTACGATGCTTTAGCCCAAAAGAAAATATTATTTCTTAAACCTGATGGACACATTAAGTTCCTGGTGTGTATAGAGTGCCATGCAAGATGTTTGTGAAAAAAGCACTATGTATGCATATATGTATGTGTGTATATATATATACACACATATACACATACATATGATGTAATGTTTAAGACAAAATTAAAATAAAAATTGAGCTGTTAATTAGTACGACTATATCTGTAGTACATCTCAATTTGAAAGTGTTGGTGGAGTAATAAAGTATATTAAAGCAATCTTTCAATAAGTTCTAAATATTTTAGTAACCCCCTGAATCTCACAGGGTTTCATAGGTCTTCCATCACCCATTCATCAAATGATCATAAATATACCTGATTCCAAACACTCACAGAACTCACCAAAAAGGACAGATTTCCAATAAATCAACACATTTCTTGAAGATTAAATGAAAAAAGTATTTGTGGAAGCACTTTGAAGAGTGCAAAGTATTAAAAAGTTTGAGGCATTATGTAGGCCCCCAGGCACATGGGTGTGGGCTAATGGGGATCATTTTCTTAAATATTAAATCATGCTTTGCTTTGTTCTATGTTTAAATGCTTAGGAATAGTTGCCAACATTTAACTTGGCGACTGGGCTCTTGGGTGTTGCAATGTTTCTGCATTTGCTCATCATTTTCTATCTGATATTTTAGCATTTTCACCACTACTTTCTTCTTCAAAGCTAAGTAAGGTAAAAGATAGCTTCCTGATTTATGTGGAAGAAATACGACCATATTTATAAAGTGCTTTGAACATTGCCTGGAGTTTAATAATACTTATTGCCACCCTCCCCACCTACCATGATTTTTACATCCTGTTAGGAAGCTTGGAGATTCAAATCAACCTTTATTCACTTTTGGATCTTTTCTCCAGTCTTCATACTAACTGTTGTAAATCTTGGCATTAGAGCATTGGGCTAGCAAGGGTCTAGAGCTCTAGTCTTTCCCTCTATTTCTGAGCAGATAATTCCTAAATGATTACAGACAGTTTGCCTGTGTACTCTAATCCTAAAGATCTCTAGAGTCTGAATTAGACAGTAGCCTTTGGGATTGAAGGAGAAGCTTGCATTTTCTGATATTTTCCCTCCTTACATTTTTATTTATCATATTTGTAAGATTGGTGGTAGTCGTATTTGGTTCCATATTGCACTAAAATGGAAGGTGGGATGTGAGGCATATACTCCCACAAGATAAAAGAAAGAAGAACTTATATATGCAGAATATTTATTTATTATAGCAAGGTACTGGAACCTAGAGGGGTTGCCCTTGATTTGGGGAATGGCTGAAAAAATTATGGCATATGAATGTTATGGAATATTATTATACCATAAAAAATGGTGAAAGACATAAATTCAGAGAAACCTCGGAAGACTTGGATGAATTAAATCAGAGTACGGTGACCAGAACAATTTATATAAGAGACTCCAGCACTAGAAACAAAAACAGCTTTAAAAGACTTCAGATCTCCAATCAAAGCAACTACCACCACAACTCCAGAGCACGGATAACAATACTTGCTACACACTTCTTGTCAGAGGTGCATAATGAGCTCTATAATGCTTAGATACAGCCATTGTGTGAATTTGCTTCACTTTACTATGCTTATTTGTCACAAGAGAAGTCAATTTTTAAATTTTTTTTTTTAGGAGAGGGATTGATGGGGATTAGGACTAGTGATAATGATGCCAGAAAAAAAAAAAAGGAAAAGGAAAAAAGGCGGGGGTAGGGGTGGTGAGGGAGGGAGATGTCACTGAAGCATTTAAAATGCACCAAAGAGAACAGAAGGAAGTCAGAAGGGAGACACAAGTGAGCAGGACAGACATGGTGAATTTATTTGGAGTATTTATTAATTTAAAATAAAGAACAAACCATATGTAATGTACAGTTTCATTTACAATCCCCTCCCCCATTCTTTTTATATGGATATGTTCGTGTCTGGTTATTTGTGATGTTGAATATAAATATATAAGACAGAAGGTGGGATCTTGAGGTGGGAGAGAAGAAAAATAGCAGCTGAATGTTTACTTGTAAGGAGGACTCTGGGTTCTAACACTAACACTAAGCAACCTGGAAATCCATTCTCATGCCATGCTCAGGAGGACAAAAAGAATCTGGTAAATAGTGCCTTTCCCTACCATCCTAAATGGTTACTTTACAGTTTGTAGAGTATTTCTAAACTCCTGACCTGTCCTCTCAAAAGTTATATAGACCAGGGGTGGATTCTTCTACTCTGATGCCAAGCAAGAAGAAAATCTGATTGCAACAAGAATGACAGAAACTCGTTTATGCTCCTGAGAATTCCTGAGGCGTTAGGTCAACATCTTGGATCTATTCCATGAATTGCCTGTAGGTAAATAAGGATTGCAAGTTGAATGAGAACTCTGGGCTCATCATAGAATGAAACTGACTTTTCCCATTCTACCATGTGACTCAGAACAAGAGGGATCTCCTGAGTTACTATGGATTAGAGATGGCTGAACAGTTGCCTTTACAGGAATGCTTCTAGGGGCTAGGTACTCCTAACAGCTTAATTTTTGATGATTTTTCGGGTTCAGTTGACATGGAAAAAAAAGTTTTCATAAACGTGTCACTTTCCTGCTCAGATTGCTTCCGTGGCTTCCTGTTGCTTTAAGGATGAAATTCAAATGCCTATTTGACAGGTAAATCTTTGTTCCAGCCTCTCTTTCCAGAATGATTTCATATTACTCTCATTGAAATATTCAGTATTTCAGTCACACTGGAATACTTGCTGGTTTTCATGCAAGAAATTCCTGTGTCACTCCTGTATCTTTACAGTGGCTGTGCCCCATGTCTGTATCTCCTGGAATTCCTCCACACAGATTTTATCTCCAGTCCAAGGTCTTTTAAAATTCCCTGAGCTGTCCTTTTCATCTTCCCACCCACATTACTTTTTATTTACTTTGTCTATACTTTAGGTACATATTGTATCCCTATAGGAGAATGTAATGCTCCTTGAGGGCAGAGACCATTTGTGTAGTTTTTTTTTTTTTAATTCCAGGCACCTAGGACATGCCTTGTAAGATAGTTTAAGTGTTGAGTAACTGCTCCTTGAATTAAATAGAATGTATCTTGTCCTTAAGGATACGAACTATGCTCCATCCATACTGAGGATTAAATGAGAGGAAATGAGTTTAGAATAAGTTTGAGAAAAAAATTACTGAAAGAAAAGGCTATTCTACTCTGAGGCAGATTTCAAATGAGGGTGGTTGATATATTTAAGAATGAGATAGATGGTCATTGTGGCTTAGATGATTCAAAAGATGAATCATCCCTCCTTTCTCTCCCTCTTCCCTTCTGTTTCTCGCCCTCTGTCCCTCCTACTGCTAAGATTTTCTGCCAGTAAATTCTGTAGAAATTAGAAACTGAAATGATTTACTTTCCTTTTTGGAAGGACATTCAACAATACCACTTTTTTTTTTAAGTACAGAAAGGCTAATCCTCTCCCCTCTACCCCCAACTCTTCCCCCTCCCACCAGTCTCTTCCTTTGATATTGGGTTTCTTAAAGAGAGTCTTGAATTTGGAGTTCCCTGAAATGAGTATTAATTGTAGCTTTGAAGTGTTTTCTTTCTTGTGACTACATGCCCAAGGGAATGGATTGTTAGTTTTGTTTTCCAGGTGAAGTGATCAGAAATAATCTAGATGTTCTTGAGGTAAGGGATTTGTAATTGGACTGGAAAGACCTGCTATTCAAGGACATCTCTTTTAAAGAAATTTTATTTACTGAATAGAATAATCATTTCAAACATAGTGTATAAATGAAAAAGTTATCCAGTTGTTTGTCAGTTGTGTCTGACTCTTTCTGACCACGTTTGGGGTTTTCTTGGCAAAGATACTGGAGTGGTTCTTTCTCCAGCTTATTTTATAGATGAGGAACTGAAGCAAACAGGATTAAGTGGCTTGCCCAGGGTCACAATACTAGGAAGTGTCTAAGGCCAGATTTGAACTCAGGAAGATGAGTCTTTCTGATGCCAAGCTTAGTCCTCTATCTACTCTACCACCTACCTGCCCAAATAGAAAAGTAGAATTCATCTATTGATGGTATAATGCTTTAAGGTTTGTTTTCTTACAATATCCCTGGGTAGAAAGAGTATTATTTTGCCAATTTACAGATGAGGAAAGGAAGACTCAAACGCATAATTCTTAGGCTATGTGTTTTAAGGTGGGATTTGAACCCAGGCTGACTTCCAAGTCCATCACTTTAACATACCTACATTACTGTGTGTATGCATTTTGCTGGAGAGAAAAACATTAAGAGTAGTGAAAGCTTTAGTTAATGACTGCTGATTCTTGGAATGGGGAATCTGTTTTATATAGATGTTCTGTCCTTGCTAAATGTGACTTTAACTCCTGCTGAACTAATAAATGATGGATTTGGTTCCTAACAAGCAAGATAATACTCTTTCAGATAAATGCCTCTGGGGCGTTCAAATGATAGGTCCTCCCTCCTCCTTATTTTAAGACTATGTTCTCTGGAGACAATCTTTAAAAGCTTTTGGGTTTCCCAAACAGAGAAACAAAGTTCAGGCAAGCTGACAAAAGAGCTTTTGTGTTTAAAAGAAATGTACCTTGTTTGGAGTAGATAAAGTTCTTAAGGAGAAGGTTTTCCCCCTCCTTCCTTCTTGTTCCTGTGATTTTAGGACCGATAAACTATTCAGTAAGGGGACATCTAAATAGGATCTACTAGAGCAAACAAGTACTGTAATAAACAGATATTAACCCCAGCCAGGCATGGTGCCCAGAATACCTGCCAAGCATACACAAAAGCTTCTACCCCTTGGGATCTTTGAATGGATAAAAATTTATGAACTTTAGTTGAGAAGTGCCACTTACCTAGCTGTCAAAGTGTGTACCTTTTGTGTCTCCCTCTCAGTAAGTTTCCACACTCCCACTAAGAGTGGTAAGGCTCAACTGAACAAAAGGGTCCAGGTAAGGCTCAAGTGAACAAAGGAAAGGTCCAGGTAAGGCTCAACTGAACAAAAAGGAAAAGAGTGGAGAAAGTGCCATTTTGGCCTTATTTGGAGACTGTAGAAATGACTCCGTTCAGATACTTGGAGGGAGAGGGGCTGTCTATTCAGAGCAGTACACTTGCCTGATTTAACATGTATTTGCTAAATTGCAAATGCTTATAAGGCAATTCAACTGGCAAGGGTGGATCTTTTATTTCCCCACATGCAAAACTGAGGGGATAGGACTGTATAATCTTTAAGATTCTTTTTAGTTCTTGATCGATGATTCTATGGCTGCAAACAGCTTCTCAGTTGTACCTCTTTCAAGGAACAAATGCACCTTCATGATTTCACTTTATTTAAGCTAGTGAATTGTCACAAATGCATGATTTGAAGCCTATTTTGGGTAGTTGCAGTTTGCCAGGCACCCACTCATTTTCAGTCTTGCCACAAAAAAGTAATAGAAAGTATTGCCCCTTTCCACAACTGAGAGTTACCTCTCAAGGCTTCGAAGTGGTGGCAACCTTAGAGCTTGAGTATTATGCTTCTCTGTTATTATACAGATGAGGAAACCGAGGTCCAGAGAGGTTAATCACTTCCCCAAGCTCATACACATACTAATGGACAATATCAATATCAAGGATGTGAACCCAAGTTTTAGGATCTAATAGGATTTAGGAGTCAAGGTACATTAGCCCCAAAGAGTGAAACACCACAGTTACCATTCCTCTTCTGAATGTGGGCCTTTGAACAGACTTCATACTCTAACAATGTCATATGTATTTAAACATACACACACACAGAGTCCATCCAAATGGTCTGATGTGAATAAAAGTTAATGTTAGAATAAAATGTTAATGTTAGAAAATAGCACAACCATAACATCTTTTATCTAAGCATCCTCTAAAGATTTCACTCTTGGAGTCACCCTACAGGAAGAAATCTTAGCAACAGGAAGTGTCTCCTTTTGAACTTCAAAGGGATTTGAAATTCAACATTCATTTTTTATGATTTTGAGTTTCAAAATTTTTTCTCCCTTCTTCCCACCCCCTCCCCACATGGCAAGCAGTCTGATACAGGTTATACATGTGCAATCATATAAACACATCTCTACATTAGTCATGTTGTGAAAGAAGGAACAGAACAAAAAGGAAAAGCCACCAAAAAAAAGTGAAAATAGTATGCTTTGATCTACATTCAGACTCCACAGTTCTTTCTCTGGATGTAAATAGCATTTGCCATCATGAGTCCTTTGGAATTGTCTTGGATCATTGCATTGCTGTGAAGAGCCAAGTCAGTCATAGCTGATCATCACACAATGTTATTATTACTATGTACAATGTTCTCCCTGCTCTGCTTCAGAGGTGGGATTTTCGTCAAACATACATCATTAACTCTATCCTCAGCACACACACACACACACACACACACACACGCACAGTTTAATGGGAATAGAACTTCATTTCATGTCCTACTGAACAATGCTAACTTAAAACAGCATGATGCCCCTGAAATTGGCTTATTGCTGACTGAGAGAGAAATTGGTTCAGTCTTCTTAAATGGTAGCCAGGCATGGTAGCTGCAGGTAGTAGGCTGGTATGGGGAGCCTTAAAGTACTATTTCTAGCCCCTACTAATACAATTGCAGTTACTTGTGTTCTGGAGTAGGTGAATATATGTCTGCCATCCTTGTGCTGTTATTTTAGTAAAATGTTTGCACCTCCCTCTAGATATAAGCAGGCAGGCACTGACACAGTGTGCTATATCTGTCTGCCATCAATGTATGTCTTACTAACCCCCTCTCCAACTCTTACTCTGCCCCCAATGCAAGAGAATACCCTGCTCTTTCAAAACCCTCTTTTGGGTGTGAATGTGCATGTCTGTCTTTCCTGCCAAAATGAATGGATCTTTGAGTTCCCTGAGGACAGGGATTGTGTATTTGCCTTTTGTATTCCCAGTATTTAGTACATTGCCATTAATACACAGTAAGTGCTTAATGAATGCTTGCTGCTTGACTGGTTTTCAACTTCTTATGTATGGAGTCCTCAAAGTGTGATTGACTGTCATTGAAATTTATGCTGTGGAAAGCATTGATGGTTTTACTTTCCATATTTTCTTCTAAATGTCAATTGCTATGGTAAGTGTAGAAGTGACCCTATCCTTTTGCAGACTAGTTGTGGTAACAGACATCTATATAGAGCTTTAAGTTTTGAAAAACAGATGTAAATGTATTCTCATTTGGTCCTCCTAACAACAATTTGAGCTTGATACTGTTATCCCAGTTTTAAAGATGGAGAAACGGAGGCCTAAAGAGTTTTAAATTAGTGAAAAGAAACTATTCTTGTCCCCTTACCCCACCTCAACTGCCACATGTAATGAACATTTAGTCATGAAGAATTGGCAGCTGTTTTATACCCATATTGCCAATAGGCTACCTGTGCCTAACAGCATTATCTGTAAGGAAGCTCTCTGGGACACAAGATACATTCTCTGTCAATAGGGACAGAGATTTTTCTGTAATAATCTAAATGGTGAAATGTCCCATCCTCCCCCCCCCCAAAATTAAAATTTTCCTTTCGACTTGTCTCCTCTAATAAGAGTATGTATTGATTTTATGGTTTGTCTTAATATTTGACTTAATGAATCACTTTGAGACATAGTTTTTCAACCTCTGAGACAAAATGTCTATTCGCTCATCTGGCTGCCAAGAAATTGTGATAAAACAGGTTGTTAGAACACAAAGGGTAAGGGACAGAGCTGAGACTATATGTTCATGTACCTTAGGCAAGGTTTGAAAATTGCTCCCTCCGGGTGCTATTGTTTACAGGAAGCTTTGAACCTCTACTGTGAAGTACTACTTGATTTTTCACAAATAATAACTTTGTACCATGGAGAAAAGAATTTCCTGGTATTAAAATGTGCATTTACTAAAAATAATATTTAAAAGTTTAATTTGTTGCCTTTCTCTCCTTCCCACTGTGTTATACTCTAGGCTACTACATATTTTGCCTCCCCTTCCCCAGGTCTAGATGGAGGGAATATAAATGTGAGGGGATGAGCTGGGATTTGGGGGAAGGAACTTGAGATAGAGATTGAGACAGCTTTACCAGAAAACCCCACAGGAATGCCCTGATATTGTGGTTCTTCCTCAAAGTTGTAACTCATAAATATAAACTTTCTATGAGGTTCCATGGATGTGGGGAGAGGGAGGGAGTCAAAAAGTGATTGTTGACATGAAGAATTGAAACTTTAGAAATAGATGAGATGAGCATACTCTGCAAGAGAACTGAGGATCATATGAAAACCAAAGATCCTAGAGATGAAAATGATCTTATAGGTTGGGTACAATTCCCTTGTTTTAAAGATGAAGGTGAGGTCCAGGTTTAATGATTTGCTAAGATCATGCAGGTACAAGTGGAAGAAAGTTAGCCAGGATCTGACCTCAAGTCTATACTGCCAAAGGAACTGGTAGAGGAGAAAGATAAGGTAGGTGGTATTATGAAACTGGGCATTAAATGATTTTCTGGGTATCTACATCGACAGCAGAGGTCCTTTAACTTTTTTTTATATCATTTCCCCGCCTCTGGGGGTGAAACCTATGGACTCTTCAATTTTTCAAATGCATAAAATAAAATACTGATTCTGAAGGAAACCATTTACTTTGAAAAAACTACTATGAGACCATTTCAAAGAAAACAAATTCATGAGCCCCCTAAACTATTTTAATTTCACATTAAGAACCTCCAAGCTACAGGATTACTAAAATTTTATTCAGTACAAAGAGTAACCCAAGTAGGCAAGGCCAATGTTCTCCACCAACCTAGCCCACATTCATATTTTTATTATATAGGGTGTGCAGAGGGGAGTTACAGAGAAGACTGGAAAGATGGGAAGGGACAAGGCTATGGAGAGCTTCTATTTGCTAGGGATAGGGACTGCACCAGTGATTTCACTGCTATAAAGAACTCCCAGGAGAGGAAACTCCTTCTGTCAGTGCAGATCGGTACCTCCTTTGTAACTCACAGTATTAGAGTTCCCATACACTATAAATGTCTTGAGGATTGAGACTGATCCACTTTTTCTTTGTGTTCCCAGTACCTAGCACAGTATCTTATTGACCCATTTTGATTGATAGGTCGTTGGCTCCTTTCACTCCAAGGTCCTAAAAAAATGTGATATGTCTAAGACCCAATTAATCTATGAATATCTGGTTTTGGGGGGACTGGTCTTATAAGGTCAAATCCTGCTTTCTCCTCAGCATTTTTTTTTTGTAGGTAGTACATAGCTGATCAATTCATACTTTTTTGGGAGGGTTGGGTGGTAGTGGGGGAGGGTTTGAATTTCTGATGTCCTGCTATATCTTCAGTACCCTCTCTATTTAAACTCCAAGCTTCTGAAGGAGAGATACTCTGTCTACTTATATTCCACCTTTTCTGACACCACATTCCTGGGTTCTGTGTTCTTCATCTAACAGGTATTCATTCAATAACTGTTGCTTGGCTGTCAAGTTCATGTATTTTCTATATCCCACTCCTTTAGTACAATCTTTGATCATATTTTGTGCCTAGAAATAGAGGATCAATTTGTAAATAATGTCTAGTTTCTTTTTCTCTAGATCAGATAAAAGATTTCTTTTTGTATGTCATGCCTCCCCTGAGAAGATATGGGGATGACATTTTACTTACCCTTTCTCGGCACAGAATGATGGAGAGTAGCCGTCCTATGTGTTGAACCTCCCTTAGGTTAATTCACTTAAGTAAAAATTCACAAATGACTTTCAGGTTGCTGCAAATCCTGTTCTTTTAATATCTGGTCCATTTACCATGGAGAGCCCAATGGTCATCCTTTAAATACAGAACTTAGGTTCCTTGTTGAAGGTTTGGATTTTTTTTTCACTTTTTCACCAAATAGATAGTTGTCCCAGGCTATAGAATTAGAAACATACCACCTAAATGTCACGCGGTAGGCATTCAACAAGAATTTAATACCACACCATGGTGTTAGAGAGATGTAGGCAAGAGAGCAAAGTGAACAGAATGGCAGTAGAGGGTGAGGATTGAAAAGCTAATCGTAATAGCTGACATTTACACCAGCATTAAATCCTGCTTTAATTCTCAGAATACCCTGGGAGGTGTTGGTTATGCAAGTATTAGCCCGTTTTGAAGGATAAAGAAATGATTTCAGACAAGTTAGGAAACCCACATTGCTTGAACCTAGGGAGGCTGATTTCCAAGGTCAGCTCTCTTTCTATTATATTTCAGTCATTGGTCATTTTCCTTTACCTCTCATTTCCTCATGGTATACAATGAGTGTTTATGAAGTTTATATTAAACCATTTTGTACTCTGTCAAGCTGCCTTTGTGACCAACATTATGGTGATAATAATAGCTGATATTTGGTATGGGAAATTTTTTTGAAAAGTTTTTAAATTTTTTTTATTTGAGCCTTAAAATCCTAGGAAAAGATACTATAAATATCACAGAAGAGGAAATTTAGGGTCAGAGAGGTAAAGTGTTTGCTCTGGGTCACACAGATAGCTAAGCACTGGAAATGGAGTTTGAAACCAGATAATCTTGACTTCAAATCCAGCCCTCTTTTTATTATGCTATGGGGGACTTTCTAGGGCTAAGGATAGACTCTATAGCTGTTTATTCCATACAAAGCTAGTGGGCTGAAGATAACATGTCTATCACCTTAGCCCTTCTATAACTATCCAACTCACTGTAAAGATATGTTTTACACTTCCTGAATTTTCTAGCCACTTTCCTGGAAATGGGTCTACTCATGTGTTCTCTTTTTTGAATTAATGAACTGATGATGAGCCTCTGGGAACTTTAATTAGTCTGGTCCTTGGACAACAGAAATGTAACCTGGCCTGTACTAAAAGCCTTGACAGAAAGCTATGGGACCTGCCAGAAGTACCCTCCTGCTTAGACTTTGATAATACAGAGGCATCTCCTTGACCCAGTGAGACATTGGAGTAGGTCTTTTAGTGGAGATGAAAAAAAAAAGATATATGAAAAAAACATAATTTAATCTTGCTGACTGTGACTCAAGGCAAATGTCAGTTATGCCCTGATAAAGCAATGGCCACAGGGACTACTAAGACATGGGAAATTATTTACTCTTAGATTGAATGGCCATAGACAGACTATACTTCTTGAATCTTAGAACTATAGAATCCTGGAAGATTAGGATCAGCCTCTCTTTTCAATTCAACATTTATTAAATGTTCATCATTTTCTTTTTAAACATTTAAAACAATTTTTAAACATTTAAAACATTTTCTTTTTAAAACAAGAAGGAAATGGATACTCACAGAAGTGAAATGCCTTATTTAAGGTCATATATAAGAATATTAATAGTGAGCATTTATATAGTGCTTTCAGGTTTTCAAAGTATTTTACAAATATTATCACATTTGATCCTCATAATAATCCTGGAGGAGATGTGCTATTCCCATTTTACAGATGAGGAGACCAAGCAGATGGGGGTTAAGTGGCTTGCTCAGAGTCACATAGCAAATTAATATCTGAGGCTGTGTTTGAACTTGAGTCTTCCTGAGCACTATATTGTCTCCAGACCTCTTTTTAAGCACTTTCTCCGGACCTACCTGCCTCATGCAGCTATGGTCAGAGGTGGGATTTGAACCCAGATCATTTCACTCCAAATTGAACGATCTTTAGGTTATGCATACTGTTCTCATGTCTGCTTTGTATCATTTTTTTTTTTTGTCTTTTCAGCTGCCTCTTTTTCTTTTGGTTACCTTCCTCTAGTAACTTCTCCCTTCACTTCCCAGCTTGGTATCTCTGTTCTGCTCTGGTCTATGAAACCAAATAACTAAGCTGTTTGGAGTTTGGCTAAAATGAGAGTAAATTGGGTCTGAGGGGCACAAGATCCTAGCAGCTTCCCTATGAATTGCATGAATTATAGTGAAGTCTTTTTGAGAACTATTTTGGGTATTTGGGTCCATGGGTTTTTCTTTGTTTATTTTAGTTTGTTTTTGTTTTTAAAGTCTAAGAGACAGCAATGCTTAGTGAGCTAGCATAGAGGCCAAGAAGACCTGGATTCAAGTCTTGCCTCTGATACATACTATTTGTGTCATCCTGGATAAGTGGCTTCACTTTCAGTGCTCTAGTAGGCAGCTCTCTGAAACTGTTAACTTCAAAGAAGGTATAGAGCAGCATTCATAGGGGACGTTCTTTACCTTGTGCTTCCATACTTTAATAATACCATGAGTCCAGTCTCTATACTTTATGAACTCTATATGTTTTAGATAGGCTGACAGATAAGTGAGTTATCACTGTAAACATGGATATTGCTGATTATTATGTATCAAGGTCCTCTGAGTACAGATTCAGTAAATAGTCCCCTTCTTTCTGTCAGTGTGTATTTAGTGGTCTGTGGAAGTAGGGAATACAGTAAATTACTTTCACAGGGAGCAAATATACAATAGAGTTCTTGACCCACTGTGGATTTTATGACAGCACACCTATTATTCATCCCTTGTTTGGTCTAAATTCCAGCTTGGAGAATTTGAACCCCTGTGGAATGTGACAAATTTTAACGACTATCATCATGGCCACTTTTTAATGGTAGATTGCAACAGGAGACTGTATTTCTGTAGGCATGGCTCACAGGACAACAAGATTATTTATTATTGTTTAAAAAAGAACTTTGAGTTATTCTCCACTGTGGTGAGGAGATCTGGCTCTAGAACTCTCCAAAAACTTGTCAGATCTCATCACATGACACCTGGCTTAATGAAGAAAATAATTCCTATCATTAAGAATCCTTTGAAGTCTGGGCATGCTGTACTAATTAGTGGCAACTTTGGTCTTAGTGGTAGCTGACATGTAACATTTTTTCCTCCTATAACTAAGAAAGTGGCTAATATATGCCTGATATGACTTGCTTCTGCTTCAGAATGTATGTGAAATATAGATAATGATGCAGAAAATAAATCAAGTTACTCTAAAGTTAGGGCAGCCACAGATATTGAAAACCTGAGTTTGATCTGCCAGAAAGCTATATAAAAATGGTTGCAGAGGAGTTTATAATGGCATTTGATTTTGAAGCCATAATATCACAGTAATTTATTTTCGCATCAATGGGTTATCATCATAATAGGATTATAGAGTTTAAAACTGGAAGGTACATCAGAAATTATCTAATTTAGTTCCTTCATTTTTTCAAAGGAGGAAATGAAGACCTAGAGTGATTAAAGTAACTGGCTCAAGGTTGCATAGGAAATAACAGATCTACCTGGGAGTCATACCTGGGCCCTCTGAATATAAATTCAGTGCTTTGTTATACTTTGCTGCTTTTTGAAGACTGTTTTCTGAGCTGCAAAGCAATCTTGTCTGCAGGGTATAAGTAAATGAGATGTTGAATGGCTAAAGTTTGAGTCATGGAACTCTGAGACTTTATCCTATAGAGAAATCCAAATATTTGAAGTATATCATTCCATCAGTCTTTTTACCTATCTCTTGCGTTTAGCAAGAAGCCTTTTCTAGTTCTTGATGAGATTATCTCCAGTTTATGCTTTATATCTGGTTGTTCGCATGTTGTCTCTTCCCTCCTTCTCTTCCTCATTAGATTTTGAGCTCCTTGAGGGCAGGGACTGCTTTTGCAGTTCTTGGCATATAGTAGGGACATAAATGTTTTTTGACTTTTTAAAAGTTTTTCTTTTCTACCATCACACATGGCTAAAATATGTGCTTTATTCTATGCCTGTGGACCTGGTTGTAGCTCAACACTGCATTAAAAACACACAAGGTTATGTTTTGGTGACTTGTACAGTGAGCTGTCCTCTATTTATGGTCACCTAGTACATAGTTCCCGTTTATTGCTTGGGAGGGGGGTTCAGGCAGTTCATGGTACACCATTATGGACAATTTCTTTTTGTCCTAGCACAGATGAAGATAAATGGGACAGGCTCTCCCCAAAATTGTGATGTGTCTAGAAATTGGAAAGGGGCTAGATCTCATCCTCCTATGCTTTCTGCTCCTTTTAACCTCTCAGTGCAATTCTCATGGCTTACCCACCCCCTTTCAGGAAATGGTTGGGGATGGCTTACTACTATTTTTAAACTTCTCTTGTGAAGAGAGAGATGGAGTTATGATTTAAAAAAAATTCATTCATAGTAAGCTCTACCTCTATATGGAGTCTTTTCTGATACCCTGTACCCACCATCTCCCTAAATCATCTTGTATCTATTTGTAGCTGTATATGCCAATGTTGTTTCCCTTACATAAAGTATATTCCCTTGAGGGATGGACTGGTTTGTCTTTGTTATCGTATCCCCAGTATCTTTTAGCACATACCTTTGATCGATAGACTAACACATCCTTATGTACCAACTGTTTACCTCTTTCCCTCTGTCTCTAAGCATCCCTAATGGTTCAAGTACCACCTCTTCCAGCCCTTTTCCCTGTATTCCTGTAGTTTTTTATTGCTTCCTCCTTCCTTGAAGTTACTTATCTGTGTATGGATCATATCTGCTCGTAGCATGTAAACTCCTCGTTGGCAAGGGCTGATTTTGTTTTTTTATTTGTATCTCTCACATCATGTAGATCATCTTGTTCATGGTCGACACTGTGGGTGAAAAATAGGAACCATAATCATTGCTTGACTTCTCGATGGACTGACAATATAGAAGTCCCCCAACTATGGATATCTCAATACTGAAAAATAAAGAGATGCAGAGTTCTCTCTCTGGAGGTGGATAGCATTTTTCATCATGGTTCCTTTGGAATTGTCTTGATCAGAGTAGCCAAGTCTTTGGTAGTTGGTCGTTATTACTATCATTGTTACTACTAATATTGCTGCTGCTATGTATAATGATGCAGATTATTTTCAACTGTGAAAGGGGAAAGTAGTTAAAGAAGGCTTCTAGGAGGAAGGTGTGCCTGACTGAGGCCTTGAAGGGAGGGGAGGAACTTAAGATATGCACGTGGGATGACAGCAGCAAAAACAAGAGGAGAGGAGAACAGGATGAAAAGAGGAGAAGAGAATAGTCCAGTCAGACTGGATAATATATAGTATGTGAATATGTAGAATATAGTATATGAATATAGAATATAGCATGAGTATATGGAATATAATAACAAGTTAGCACTTATATGTTACTTTAAGGTTTCAAAAACATTTAAAAATATCTAATGTTATCTCCACAACGACCCTGAGAGGTAGATGCTATTATGATCCCCATTTTATAGATGAGGAAACTGAGACTGACACAGGAGAGGGTAAGTGATTTGCCTGGGGTGACAATGCTGGTAAGTTTCTAATGCAAGATTTATTTTCCAGATTCCAAGGCACGGTAGATAGAGCATCAGGTCTGGAGTCAGGAAGACTCATCTTCATGAGTTCAAAACTGCCCTCAGTCACTTACTAGCTATGTGACCTTGGGCAAGTCCCTTAACCCTGTTTGCCTCAGTTTCCTCATCTGTAAAATGACCTGGAGAAGGAAATGGCAAACCACATTAATATCTTTGCCAAGAAAACTCCAAATGGGCACATGAAGAGTCAGACAAGACTGAGAAGAACAACTTCCACATTCCAAGTCCAATACCTTTCCACTGTGCCCCCTAGCTGCCTGGTCTAAGACAGGACCATTTGGTCCAACCCTCAGGGAAAGGGCCTCAGGGAGGCCCTTGTAGTTAAGTGATTTGTGCAAGGTGACGCAGGTGGTAAGCATCAGAGGCAGATTTTGAGCTAGAGTCTTCTGACTCCAGGGCTACTCCACTTTCCACTGTAGCATGCTGAAGCCAGTTGTGGAAGATATTGAGTCTTGGGATCAGAGGTTTGTACTTTATTGAGTAGACAATGAAGAGCCACTGAAGATTTTTAAATAGAGGACGAAAGAAGTCCATTAATTAGTAAGATGACTTTTGGCATCTACCAGAGTAACTGGGTGAACAGAAGCTGTATTGCTGGAGAGTGTGATTACAATCTCCTAAAGGCAGGGGAAAACCATCTCCTTCCCTCTTTATCCCCTCCTCCTTCTAGCCTCCTTAAAACACCCCATAGCAACTTAATTAGATACATATTCTCTTCTAATGTGACTTCATCCATATCTTACCATCAGTCTTCCATAAAGGATCCACCCCCACATCCTGGAGGCCTTCCTTGACTCCTTTAATATTGAGGGCACCCGGGGAGCTTCCCGGCTGTATTAGTGTGATCTTAGAACAAGAAAGACAAAAAGATGATTATGTATTTGTGTATAACTTGTACTCACACTATCATTACTAACAGGACTAGCTGGCCAAATATTTAGTTCCTGTGATGATAAACACCCCAAGAGCATATCAATATATCAGTTTAGTGAAGACAGAAATGTTTAGCAAGCCAGTGCTTAAATAATAGAAAAAGAGTGAAGTAATAGTTGATGTCAAACATATGGCAGGTTAGCATGCAGTGAGTGTTTTGAGTTGCAGACCCCAGTGACAGAGGAAAGAGGACTTCAAACCTACTCATTTATTTCAAAGAGATTTGTCATTTTCATTTATATCCTGTACAATCCAGCTGCTAATTTGTGTTTCCGTTGGAAAAGACTTTCAGGGGAATAGTTAACCTCCCTTAACACTATCTGTGTTTTCAAAATTAGTTTTCTTTGTTGCAGTTAAAATGGAGTAACTCTGTCACCAGGAATTCTGTCACTGATTCTTTACTTAGGCAATAGTGATGTGATCTCCCATTCTGACACCTCCTCCCCCCCATTTTTAAGGAGATTAGAAAATGAGGGTAGGGAGAACTGTAAAAAAAGGAAAAAGATATGACATGCTAGTTAGAATGCTTAATTTGGCATCAGAAAAACCTGATTGTAAATCCTGCCTCAGATACTGTGTAACCCTGGGCAAGTTACTTAACATTTTATATAAGACTCAGTTTCCTCCTCTGTAAGATGGGAAAGATGTCTGTAATGTCTCAGAGGGTTGCCATATGAATTCAATCCAACAGGCATATTTTATTTAGCACTTAAATCATGTACAAGATGGGGCAGCTAGGTAGGTGGTCTAGTGGGTAGAGCACTGGGCCTGGAGTCAGGAAGACCTGAGTCCAAATCTGGCCTCAGACACTTACTAGCTGTGTGACCTTGGGCAAGCCACTTCACCCTGTTTGCCTCAGTTTCTTCATCTATAACATGAGCTGGAGGAAGGAAATGGCAAACTACTCCAGTATCTTTGCTGAGAAAACCCCAAATGGAGTCACAAAGAGTGAGACACAACTGAATAACAATGACAACTGAATAACAATAACAAGACACTGTACTATGTGTTGGATATTCAAAGACAAAAAAAAAAATGAGCCCTTGCCCTTAAGGAGTGTTACATTCTACTGAATTAAAGGAAATTATGTAGAACACTTTTATTTTCCCTTTGGAAATAGATCTTAAGATCTAGATCTTAAAACACATTATAAATGTTAGCAATAATAATAATAATGTAAATATTAAACTCTTAGAAGGGGGGAAGGGTGCAAATCTGGTTACGTCACCCTTTCCCCTTTCTCAGTACAATCCAGTGGCTCCCTATCACCCCTGGGATCAAATGTAAAATATTCTGCCTGGTTTGGAAAGACCTGTATAACCTGCCCTTCCTCTACATTTCCAATCTCTTTATACCTTATACCTCCCCCCATGTACTCTTGGATCTAGTAGCATTGGCCTGCTTTCTGTGTTTCAAGCAAACATACTCCATCTCTCAATTTCGGAGATTTTTGCTGGCTAGTCTCCCATCCCTGAAGTGCTCACCTTCATTTCTTTTTCCTTGCTTCCCTTAACTGCCAAGTTAAAAATTCTGGCTTTGACAGGAAGCTTTTTCCCATCCCCCTTAATTTTACTAGCTTCCCTCTTATTATTTCAGTTGAGCCTGTTTATAGTTTGAACATAATTGTTTACATGTTGTCTCCCCATTAGACTATGAGCTCCTTGAGAGCGGGGATTGCCTTCGTCTTTCTTCATACTTCCTGTACTTTGCACAGTGTCTGGCACCTAGTAGGCATTTAGTAAAGGTATATGGACTGACTGCAGAGTCACTTTTTTTTTTTTTTGGAAGGGAGAAGGCAGGGCAATTGGGATTAAGTGACTTGCCCCAGGTCACACAGCTAGTAAGTATGTCAAGTGTCTGAGGCAAGATTTGAACCGAGGTCCTCTCCTGACTCCAGGGCCAGTGCTTTACTCACTGAACCACCTAGCTCCCCCCAGAGTCACTTTTTCTAAACAGAAGGTGGGGTCTTTACATTTTTTTTCACAATCATTTTTTTTTACAGATTTTATTTTAAATTTATTAATTTCACAATATTTTAATAAATGTTTATTAATTTTTTTTAGAAATCTATTTTCCATCTACTCTCCCTTTCCCCTCCCACCAATAAATCATGCCCCTTGTTACAGCCAAGAAGTAGTTAAGTTGTTCTAATTAATTGGCTCAGTGGATAGAGTGGTAGACTTGGAGTTAGGAAGACCTGTTTCAAATCCTGCCTTACTAGACATGTTACCTGGGCCAAATAACTTAAATTCTCAGCCTCATTTTCCTCATCTATAAAACGGGTGATAATAATAGCACCCTTCTCATAGAATTGTTTTGAAGGTCAAATAAAACATGTAAAGTGTTTTGCAAGCCTTAAAGTTTGTGTGTGTGTGTGTGTGTGTGTGTGTGTGTATGTATGTATATATGTTTGTATGTTTTCCCATTGAAGAAAGTTGTCCTACTTTTGTGAAAATAAGAGACCATGGGATCATCGACTTAAAGCCAAAGGTAACTTGGGACTATATGGTCTAAGCACCACCACCTCCACCTACCCCCCTCCCCTTTTACAGATAAGGGAAGAAACTGAGGCCCAGGAAGTTTCAGTGACTTTCCCAAAGGTATCCTACACATAGTAAGTAAGTATCACAGGCAATATTTGAACCCTTGTTCTCTAATACCAGGGTCACTGCATTTTCCACCATACCCAATATCAATGGAAGGGAATTGAATGAATTGGGGCAAGGGTGGGTAGAATAATTGCTAGAATGATCAGTTTAGACTGGGAAAGGACAGTTGGAGGTAGGGTATCCAATTTACCTTTTTCTTAAAAAAAAAAGACTTGAAATCTGACAAAAACCTGAAACTATTTTTCATTTTGCAAATTTTTTATGTTCCTTTATCTCACCCATTATCCTTGTGATTTAGCCAGTCACTTTTATTAGCCTTTGGTCACATTCTTTTCCTTTTGCTCCTAGCATTTTTCTTCCAAGCAATGGTCACATGCTGCTTAACTTCCACTGCACTGTTCCTTGGGACATTTTTCTTCTCTGTCTTCCTTATGGCCCTTTAAGGACATGATTTCTGAATTCCATTAAATGTGCTTTCCAGCATGCTTTCAGAAACTATTTCTTAATGTTCTGAGGAGTGTGAGTAGTTAATGGTTGCTCTTCCTAAAAATATCTGTTCTTTCCTAGTCTCAGCATGTTTCTCCCTTTCAGTGACAACCTTTAGGCTTATAGATTAAGGAATCTCTAGGGCATATGATGGAGACAAATACCAGAGAATGCTACAAAAGAAGGTTAGGATCACAGACCTAGAGCTATAAGAATAGTGGAGACCATCTCATTGAGTCCTTTCTTTTTATATAGGGGGAACCTGAGGCCCAGTGCGGTTAATTACCTAGCCCAAGGCCATGCAGATCATAGACATTGGAAGCAGAGTTCTTTTCTCTGATAGGCTAGTGTGTTTATTTTTCACAACCGCCACAAGGCTTAGGAGGTCTTGCTCAGATTTCTTTTCTTTCTGGGATGCTTCCAGTTGCATTTCACTATAGTCCTAGTGGATGGTTGCTTTGCTCATATTTTTCTCAATTCTTAAATTATTCCTTCTTTATGAAATGTAACTGGGCAGCTAGCTACATGGTGCATTGGATAGAGTGCTGGACCTGGAGTCAGAAAGACTCATCTTCCTGAGTTCAAATCTATGTGACTTTTGGCAAGTCACTCAACCCTGTTTGCCTCAGTTTCCTTATCTGTAAAATGAGCTGGAGAAGGAAATGGCAAACCACTTCAGTATCTTTGCCAAAAAAAAACCCATGTGGGGTCACGAGGAGTCGGACATGACTGAAAAACAACTCAACAACCACAGAAATGAGAAATGTAAATTTTTTGTTCTTTCGTGTTTCCTTGGTAGCCTTAATAATCCACCTTCCATTTATATGACATCTCAGTTATAATAGTTCAAATACTTATAGCATTTTAAGTTTTAAAAAGAGGCTTACATACGTGATGTATGTACAGTATCATCTTATTTGATCCTCGCAGTAACCTTGTGCTATCATCCATATTTTACAAATGGGGGAATCTGAGGCTCAGAGAGGTTTATCACCCGGTCTAGATCCTGGTGGCTTTTATCTACTTGCTCCGAAATCATTCTCCTTCCTTTCTCAGTGAGTTCAGTGCCTTGATCATCATCTTCCACTCCCCATCCTATTGGATTTTGATATACATATTGATGTTCACTCAACATCAGGGGGCAGCTAGGTGGTGCAATGGCTAGAATGCAGGGTCTGGAGTCGGGAAGACCCATCTTCCTGAATTCAAATCTAGCCTCAGGCACTTACTAGCTATGTGACCCTTTATGTGACTAGCTATGTGAGCAAGTCACTTAACCCTTTTAGCCTTAGTTCCTCATCTATAAAATGAGCTAGAGAAGGGAATGGCAAACTACTCTAGTATCTTTGCCAAGAAAACACCAAACGGGGTCACAAAGAGTTGGGCATGACTTAAATGACTGAACAATAACACCACCAGAACCTCCCAATTCCTCAGTCTACTTAGTCTTATAATGTACTCTTCTCCTTTACCTCACCCACACACTGGGATAATTAGTTATACCCTTGATTTTGCTATACATCAGTATTCATGATAAAGAACATCGAAATTCACTTATTACATCTTCGCCTCTTACTTTCCATTTCTCCTTAAGCCTTACTCCTTCCCCAAACCATTATTTCACCTCATTAGGGTCTGTGCTCTCATCCCAGGATTTTCCCATCATCCCTGCTCTAACTTCACTGTTCTCACTTCTCAACCTTGACTTTTAATTGAATTTTACACTATTCTATACCACCCAGAAGTCCTTTTTCTGAACTTCCCTGTTTCTCACCTAGACTATTGCGTTGCCCTCTTAAATGGCTGCCTGGTTTCCTGCCTCAAGTCTTTTCCTTCTCTAGTCCATCCTCCACACAGCTGCCGGTGATATTGCTAAAAGCTTAGTCTGTCATGTAACACCCTTCTCAATAAACTGCAGTGATTCCCTATTACTTCTGGGTTTGGCATTTCAAGCCCTTCACAACATGGTTCCAAACTACCTTTCTGACCTTATTACACATAACTTTCCTTTACGAACTCTGTAGTACAGTCAAACTGCACTTTTTACTGTTTTCCTACATGAGACCCCAACCCCCATCTCCATGCTTTTGCACTGACTATCCCCATGCTTGGAGTATACTTCTTCCTCATCTGTACTATTTTGAATCCCTAGTTTCTTTTACCACTCTGCTAAAATACCATCTTCTTCCTGAGGTCTTTTTTTTTTTTTGGAAGGGGCTATTTGTGGAGGGGAGAAGCCAGGGCCCTGAGGTCTTTTTCAACTCTCCCTAGCTACTAGTGCTGTCCTCCACCAAACCACTTTCTATCTGTTTTGTGTATTCCTCTATTCTTTAAAGCCTTTAGATTGTCTCTGAATCCTCCTTGAGGGCAGAGACATTTTACTTTTGTCTCTGTATCTCCAGCACAGAGCACAGTACTTGGAGCTTGGTTACTGCTTCCGTAACTGTTTATTGATCGAGTGATTGGTACATGCTTATGTAACTAATGTGTTTGAGGCAAGATTTGAATATGATCATTCTTGATTCCGAGTTCAGTGCTTTAGCCACAATGCCACAGTATTTTTTGTCGAAAACTCCCTTGTACCCCCATTTATTAAGTGATTCCCATGTGCAAAGTACTGGTACAACCTGGAAATGTAAAGGTAAAAATGAAGGTAGACCCTGCTCTAAAGGACCTTATATTTTACTCAGGGAAACTACCTGTACACAAATAAGAAAAAAAAATATATGTATAGACCAAGTAAATTGAAAATAATTTGGGAGCAATAACATAGAACCAATTATATTCTCTATAATCTATTACTAGATCTGTATATCCAGCCCTAACCTTCTGAGCTAGAGCTCCCATCACTAACTGCCTCTTAGATATCTCCAACTGGATGTCCTACAGGCATTTTAAACTCAGTATATCTAAAACAGAATTATCTCTGTCCAGGACACCACCACCTTTCCCAGTCACCCAAACTCTCACCTTGGTATTATCTTTGGCATTTCATTCTTAGCCCATATATCCAAGCCAATGATAAGTCTTGTCACTTCTACTTTTACGACATCTTTCATTTCACTCACACAGCCACAACCTTAGTTCAGGTTTTTGTTTCTCACCAGGACTGTTACAATAGCCTTTTCAGTGGCCTCCCAACATCAAGTCTCTCCCCACTCCAATCCATCCTCCACTCTATTGCAAGTAAACCACGTCACTTCCCTTCTCAAACTCCAGTGGTTCTCTATTACATCTGGGATCAAATAGAAAGTTCTTTATTTGGCATTGAAAACTCATCATAGCCTGGTCCCTTTGTACCTTTCCAGTTTTCTTATATTTCGCTTCCCTCTATGCACACTATGAACTAGCTACTACTGTACTGTACTGTACTACTGACCTTCTTGCTGTTCATCTCCCCTGGTAATTCATTTTCACTGGCTGTTGCTGTTGCCTGCAAATCTCTTCCTTCTCACTTCTACTTCTTAGCTTCTCTGGCTTCCTTCAAGATTCAACACATATCCCACCTTCAGTAAAAGGCCTTTCCTAGACTCCCTAGCTGCTAATGCCTTCCACTTTTTGGTTACCTCAGAGTAATATAGTATTAATTACAATTAATATTAATGAATATTATTATACTATTGTCTCTCTCATTAGGATGTGAGCTCCATGAAGACAAGGATTTTTTTTTGCCTTTCTTTGTATTCTTAGCACTTGGCACATTAATTAAGTGCTTAATTAAATGCGTATTGACTGACTGAGGGAGAGTCAAGAGCCCAGGATCATGGCTCTAGAGCATGAAGAAACTTCAAAGGCTTTTATTCCAGTCTCCTCATTTTACAGATAAAAAAAAGAGAGAGAGTGACATAAGGGAAGAGAAGTAAGTGACTTGATCTAGATGACATAGGTAGTAAGTGTCACAAATAGGGTTTGAATATCCATAACTAGAGGGTAAAGTTAGGTGGCATAATGGAGAGAGTTGGGCCTGGAGTCAGGAAGATTCCTCTTCCTGGGTTCAAATCTGGCCTCAGACACTTACTATCTGTGTGACCCTGGGCAAGTCACTTCACCCTGTTTGCCTCAGTTTCCTCATTTGTAAAGCAAGCTGAGGAAGGAAATGGCCAACCACTTCAGTATTTCTACCAACAAATCCCCAGAATGGGGTCACAAAGACTTAAATGCCTAAACAACAGCAACAGCAAACTAGAAGGGTGGGACTAATAGGAGTGTAGCTTTTTGGAGAATTAGCTGTTTTGTTTTGGTGAAATCGTAATGCTCTGAAAGAAGCCACCCAAGAGGATGTGAGAAGAGTTGTACCACAGAAAAGAGCATTATAATGGAACATAAAGCGGACAGACTCTTGCTATCAAATCCTTTTTTAAATAGGCAAGCTAATAAAAACACACTGGCTTTTATTTGATGAGCTAGCCTAGACAAATAGTTACATGCTATGGTAATAAAGCCATACCAACTTTTCCCTGGTGCTGCCTCTTAGAAATCTTTTATTTAATTTTCTTATTTGGGGAGATTGAAGGCTCATTTCAGAAACTGCCACATTGACCCCTGCTTGTTCATAATGAGGATGCTGGAATGAAGAGGCCTTGTCGATCCCTTGAGGATAATCCTGGGAAGGTTGATGTTAAAGGGCTTCATCAGGATCAATAGGAGACTCTCTGAGCATTCTCATTTGTAGGAGGCCTCTCTGGCTTCAATTCAGTGAAATTTTTAAGGACCTTTATGTGTGATGGTGGTTATAGCAGATAAAGAGCTAGCCCTGGAACCGGAAAGAGCTGGGTTCAAGCCCAGCCTCTTGACACTGTACAAGCTGGGTAATGCTAGGGGAGTTATTTCAGTGCCTAGATACTCTCTAGGACTCTTAAGTTGCAGAAAAGAGTGCTGTTCCGCATTGGTATAGGGAGCATCTTCATCTGGGAGTTCCCTATCCTGGTGGAAACCCAAATCAAGTTCCTATCTCTACTACGTACCAGGCATGGTGCTAGGACTAAGTACTGGGGCAGCAGAGGTTGGGGGGGGGGAGGGCAGGGTACAAAGACAAAAAGAAACAGTCCCTGTCCTTGGGGGCTTATTTTCTATTGCTCTAATTTTTCAGGTTATTGAAGGGTGATGTCAGGGGAGTGAGGAGATTCTCAGGATGGAGAGTAGCTGCATTGGTAATAGTGTTGTAGAAAGTACACCTGGCTGGGAGTGATAAGCCATGGACAACTCCCTTAACCTCCTAGGCCTCCCCTTATTCATCTGTAAAATGGGGAGGTGGTACTACATAGAACTCTAAAGGCTCCTCCAACTGTAAATGTCTGTGATTCCTTGAATGAGTCTGCATCATTGGTGTCTTTTTCATGAGTTGGATTTCAAATGGAGAAGGATTCAGGTTATTTGCCTCCCCATAGGACTGGAAGAGCTCTTGTCAAAATCATAGTTCTTACCTGAATGTGACCTTTAAAAAGTCTGCTGGTTCTGATACAAGGGAAATGCCCCAAAGGAAGATCTGAAACCTCAAATCAGCTTCAACTGTAAAAGTCGCTGTAATCTCTCTGTAAGAGAGATGGCAATGTACTGAGTGAGCCCCTATGGAGTTTTCTGGAGTTCCTAAATTCTCTTTATCTAGGCTCATTAACTTGGTTGTTGCCAGAGTTGGAATTGTTTAACCAGTCTCCATAAAAGCTGGGCTCCCACTTGATCTCATTTTGTGTAGTATAACAGACTTTCCTGTTACTTTTAAGGCCTTTATTGTCATACCCCAAACAGGCATGTATGTCCTTGTACTGTTCTTTAAAAAGAGGCGGGAGTGGGTCAGGGAGAAGGGCAAAAATAAGCTTGTGTGGTACTGGAGTTCAGTCTCAGCAATGTATCTTCAGTTGGACATGGCATGGGGCGCCAGATGGTATTGCAGCCTCCTGCTGTGTTAATGAACAGGCATTTGCTGGAAAACCTTGAGCTGTTCTTGAATGTTCTATGCATAAAATGTACCTTAAACATAAAACTCTGCCAGTGGCAATTTACAGGGTTTTTCTTCGCGTGCTCTCTCTCTCTCTCTCTCTCTCTCTCTCTCTCTCTCTCTCTCTCTCTCTCTCTCTCTCTCTCTTTCTCTCTCCCTCTCTCTCCCCTCTCCCTCTCTCCCTCCCTCCCTTCCTTTTTTTTTTTTAAGCAAGGAGAAAAAAGGTGAAAATGTTTTTTCATAATGATTTTCTATCTGTTGAATTAGCTTTATTGATGAGCAGTATTGTTACCTACTTTGTTTTTTTCCTTTTCATGTGGATCCCTAAGAATATGTGTGTTTTATAAACTTTATGCCATAGAAGCTTTCACCCGTACTTATGGCTCTGCATCTGGCCAGGAAAGGACAATGGGGAATACTCAGAAGAACTAGACTTAGCAGCATTGAGTACTAACTCCATTAATGTCAGTTTCTCATGGGGCTGTTTGGACACACTGCTACACATGACATGAGTTTACCAGGCATTACTTTGAGATGCTCTAAGTAGATTTTCTATCCTTTGGCCTGGCAGCAACATCCCTGAGAGCTAAAAAGGGAAGCTAATATAGCGTTACTTTATCTTTTCAAAATTTAACATAATAAAATCTTTTGCCTAGATGCTAAGAAGCAAGCTGAGGTTAGAACCCAGGAGTTCATTGTTCTGTTCCTGCTAACTTAACCCTGCAGATAAACCATGACTTTAAATTTATGCAAAATTAAGGTATTTTTAAGAAAAATTATTGAAATTTCCCTTGAAATCTACAAATATCGAAATATATAAATAAAAACAAAAGAAAATGCAGGTAACATGGCATACTGAAAAGAAGCTTGCGTTTTCAGTCATAGAACCTGGTCTTAAATTCTACCTTTGTGACCTTGGGGAAGTCATTTAATTGTCTCTCATTTTCCTCCTTTGTAAGCTATGAGGGGTTTGGGCTAGTTGGCCTCTAATTCTGAATCTATCATCTTATTTTTGATTTTTTTCAATAAGAACTGTGATTTCACCACTATAGGGAATTTCCAGTGAGAGAAAAAAAACAAACCTCTCTGTTGTCATCCTCAAATAAATTGAGGATGCCCTCAATTTGTACATAAATGAGATCCTCATAAAATAAAGATTTTTATACAGATGTGAGTAGGCATACAGGTAGACATTTGATGATGTTTCCTTGGTCACCTTTTTTTCAAATTGTTGAGATCCTAGACTTTTCCCCTCCTTTTGGTATCTTCCCTTTCAACATATGTACAGTGTTTTGCAAATCTCAAAACACCATCTATATTACTACTAGTGATTATGTGGCTGCTAGGTCATGCAGCAGGTTGTACATTGGATGTGGAGTTAGGAAGACCTGTGATAATTAGTAGCTGTGTGACTCTGGGCAAATCACTTAACCTCTGTTTCCCTTAGTTTGCTCAACTGTAAAATGGGGATAATAATATTACCTACCTCCTAGGATTGTTGTGAGTATCAAATGAGGTAATATTTGTAAAATGCTTTACAAACCATAAAGCACAGTATAAGTGTCAATGGCTATTATCATCATCATGTCATTTGCATCATTACCTTGTAAATGGGTCTATCAGTGCTCTTTCAGCTGGTGCCTCAAGCATAGCTATCCTCTATATTATATACATGATCCATTCCAGTTTATTTTCCCATCTTAGTTTTCTTTGGTGCTATTTCCAATTCCTCTATAAACACTTTAGGGTCTATGATGTCAGGGTTCAAGTGTGGTGGCTTCACTATTCTTGATGAAGAAAATAGGTTGTTGTAATACTTTTTGCAAATGCTGCTATTTTCCTTCTGTTTGTAATTCTCCTTATCTTTCAGACCTATGATTTCTTAAGTGTCTGATGAAGAAATTCAGAAAATATGCACACACCCAATACAATAGGCTGTCCTATCTTAAAGAGAAACTTGGCCCTTCGCCTGAAGAAACAACAAAGACTCAGCCCTTCCCAGTCATTGAATTCCCAGGTAGCAATTGTTGGCATGCCTGTGTTCTCAACTGAGGCCTGGGAAAGACTTTAGTTTAAAAAGACTAAGGCCTCTCCCTGCATCTGGGACCATTCCTGGTTGTTCTGATCTATATCTTGCTACTGGACCCAGATGGCTCTGGAGGAGAAAGTGAGGCTGGTGACTTTGTGCAGCCCTGCCTCACTTAAATCCAATTTACTTGCACGTTGTGACATCACCTTCCTGATGTCATGGTCTTCTTCAAGAATGAAGGACAAACAACAAACTGTGTTCTCAAACTGGATCCTTCTCCTTTCTTCATTACTGAGTGGGACTCAAACATGGACCTTCTCAGGGTCTGGATTTAGAGGCCTCCTCAACCCAAGATTTACTGCTGTTCTGCCCTGCTTAACTAAACTGCCTTAGAAATGCAACGTATGAGCCCTTTCTAATTATCAGCACCCAAATATCATGTGCCTCAATACCATCTATTTCTTTGTCATGACTAAGGGCCTCAGGCACCAGGCCCATCCAAGAACCAAGTGTATGCACCAATATACAGGGTGACTTTGGGGTATCTATCATTCTCTACCATCTTTGGAGAAACTGGCACTAAGTACAATTTAGTCAAGCTTCTGTGGTTCTGATCACCATATATTTACTAGACACCTATTCATATCTTTGTTGGCTCAGCTCCTTTCTCATTGATATGTGGGAGAGTATAAGCTGAAGAGGTTGATCTCCACCTTTGCAGGACTGTGTGAGGAAGGGAGTGTCTTTTAAATGGTAAGTGGGTGAATCCTTGGATAGAGCTCTGGACTTAGAGTCAGGAAGACCTGAGTTAAAATTTCACTTCTGACACCTGGCTATGTGATCTTGGGCAAGTGACTCAACCTCTGCCTGCTTCAGTTTTCTCAACTGTAAAATGGGACTAAAAATACTACCATCTACCATCCCAGCATTGTTGTGAGATCAAATGAGATAATATTTGTTAAAACACTTATCTTAGTGCCTAACATGTGGTAGGTGCTTACTAAACACTTGGAAAACAAAACAAAATTAAAAAAAAAACCTAGTATGTCCCCCATCTCACTGCTAGCAAACTCCCTTCTCCATCCTTCCCCCCTAGTCTTTTTGATAATTTCTCTTGTTTTCTATTTCTTGTCTTTCTTAACACTGCTTTTCCCTAGTTCTCCTACTGTCTTTCTGGCTGTTCCTTTTCAGTTTGCTTTGCTGGATTATTCTGGTGGCTGAACCCATATGGGTATGCTTCCATTAAGGAGGGTTCCTGTGGCTCATACTCAGAATCACTATGAATTTCATTTAGCAAATCCCATAGTAAAGTTGGACCCGGACACTGAAAGCCTCTTCAGACTTGTTTAGGTTGAGTACACTGCACTTGAATTAAGGGAAGGATTGTTGATTTCCCTGATTGAGGTTTCATGGCTGATTTTGTATTTTAGAAGACAGGTTATCTGCAAAGATAATTTCAAGGACAGGGCTTTTTCAACTAGAGGTATACTCTTGGGTGGAGGTGTCAAACACATATCCTGAGGGTCATGTGTGACTTAAATACTCCAGTCAAATTAAGAGGTAATCTGGAAATGTTTAACAAAATAAATTAAAATGCAATGAAACATAGATGACATTGCATTTTAAAACTAAGTCAATATGTAGCTGGCAGGGGTCTTTCTGTATGGACTAATGAACCCCATTTTTATTTGAGGCCGATACCACTAGTCTAATGGAAAAAGTATTATAATGGACATCCAGAGTTCAAGTTTGGGTTCTCCCACTAATAATAGTGTGATCTGGGGGTAAGTTATTTTATATGACGGGACCCTGGTTTCCTCATTTATAAAATAGAGATTTAGACTGCTTATAAAGTTACTTAACCTTTTTGACCTTCAATTTCCTCAAGTACAAAATGGGAATAACAGTATTTTGCACTTGTAGGGTTGTTCTGAGAGAAGCACATGGTAAACTTCACAGCACTATATAAATATGAGTCGTTGCTACTGTCCTTTCTGGCTCTTAACATTTTGCGATTCTGTGTATAAATATGTGGAGCTTTTGAATGCTGGAACTTTATAGCAAGAGAGCATCTATAGTATTATCAGCCAGCAGCATCTTGGAGTACAGAAATCAACCTATCACATTGGGTGATTTTCCCCAGAGGCTGCTACTTAGCAGCTTGTTGACAGATTAGTTTTTGGAAGAATAGTATTCTTATCAGTGTATTTGTTGTTGCTATGTTCCATATCCTTTTGCTTGACATTTATATGGTCACTTTCTTTGCCAAACTCATGGTGCAAGCAGAGTTGGAAATTTCTGTTGACCTGTAGTTTTCTTCCAAGTTTCTGTTCCTTTTAGCAAGCATTACTTATGACCTACCCTTGATGAGTGACAGAGAAATTTTTAGGCTACTTTAAGAAAATTATGGATGCCTCCTGGTGGGAATATTTTTTTTTTACTCTTAAAGTGAAAAAAAAATTAGTATATGGGGGAAGTCTTTTCCCAAAGTGGATATCGGGTTTATTCTTTATTGCTTATTGTCATCATTTGAAATGAAAGTTAATTTTTTTTTAATCTTCTGGTCTGTTGTTGATGACAAGATATGTATGGTCCTGGGATGCAGCAATATCCTGCTCTTATTCTTTAGTATTTAATATTCTACAGACTATTCCCAGGTGGATAAAATAATTTATTTTTGTAATTGAATCAAAGTATTGGGATGGAAAGTTATCTTCTTTCTGTAGGCTTACTGAAAACATCTTCAGGGCATTTGTTAAGTAAACAGTACAGTAGGTATGGGATGTGCCTTACCCCAATACCAGTAAGGTTTTTATTTATTCTGTTCTATCTCTATATTTTGAGAGTTTTTGTTTTGCATAGTTTGGAGATTATAAAATTGGTTGGCAACTTCTATTAAAAATGTTTTCCTTTGTAGGGATAATTGTAAACAACAGTTTCATCTGTGATAACAGTCCGATTTCAATGCAGTTTATTTGTTGAATTTTCATCTATCTTTGTATGAAGCTTTATCTATTTATGAAAGTCAGTTTCTTCAAAACCTATGGTATGCAGCAAAAACCATAAGTAGAGGAATATTTATATCTCTAAATGCTTACATTAATTAAAGGGAGAACAAGCAAACCAATGGATTGGACATGCAATTTTTAAAAATAGGAAAAAGGACAATTAAAACTCCCCAATTAAACACTGAATTGTAAATCCTAAACATTGAAGGTGAGATTAATAAAATTGAATGCAAGAAAACCATTGAATTAATTAAGAAAACTAGAAGTTGGTTTTATGAAAAAAAATAATAAAATAGATAAACCATTGGTTAATATGATCAAAAAAGAGAGTGAACTCTAAACAATTATTAGGAGTTATTTTGCCCAGAATATTTACAAAAATATAAACTGCCTAGATTAACTGAAGAGGAAATAGAATATCTAAATAGAACTACTGAGAAAAAGAAATTGAATGGGCCATAAGTGACTTCCTAAGAAAAAAGCATCAGGACCAGATGGATTTAGAAGTGAATTCTACCAAACATTTAAAGATCAACTAATTCTAATATTAAATAAATTATTTGGAATAATAGGCAAAGGAGTCCTACCAAACTCCTTTTAAGAAACAAATGTGGCACTGATACCTAAACCAGGAAGAGCAAAAGCAGAGAAAGAAAATTATAAATCAATTTCATTAATGAATATGGATGTAAGAATTCTAAATAAAATACTAGTCAGAAGACTACAACAACATATCACAAAATTTATATGTGGTAACCAAGTGAGATTTCTATCAGGAATGCAGCGATGGTTTAACATAAGGAAAACTATTAACATAATTGATTATATCAGTAATAAAAATCACATGATTATATCAATAGATGCAATAAAAGCTTTTGACAAAATACAACACTTATTCCTATTAAAATATTTGAAAGCATAGGCATGAATGAATTTTTCCTTAAGATGATAGGCATCTATTTAAAACCATCAGCAAGCATTCTTTGTAATGTGGATAAGCTAGAAATCTTCCTGATAAGATCAAGAGTGAAACAAGGATTCCTATTATTACCAATGTTATGTTAGAAATGCTAGCAATAGCAATAAGAGAAGAAGAAGAAACTTAAGGAATCAGAATGGGCAAGGAGGTAATAAAACTATCTTTTTTTTTTGCAGCTGATATGATGATATACTTCAAAAACCCTAAAGATTCAACTAAAAAGTTAATTGAAACAATAGTTTTAGCAGCATAGCAGGATACAAAATAAACCCATATAAATTACCAGCATTTCTATTTATTATCAACAAAACCCTCAATAAGAGATAGTAAGAGATACCCCATTTAAGATAACTGTAGACTGTATAAAATATTTGGGAGTATAATTGCCAAGATATATCAAGGAACTACATGAGCATAATTATAAAACACTTTATGTAAAAATAAAGTTACATTTAAATAATTGAAGAAATATTAATTGTTCATGGGTAGGTAGAGTCAATAAAATAAAAATTACAATTCTACCTACTCTATCCAATTGCATCCCAATTAAATTACCAAAAAAAATTAATTTATTGAACTAGAAAAAAAATTCATTTCAAGAAAAGTCAAGAATATCAAAAGGATTAATGAAAAACAGAACAGTAAAGAAAGAATATTTAGCAATACCAGATCTTAAGCCATAATATAAGGCAGGATCAAAACTATCAGGTATTGGAGAAGAAATAGAAAGGTGGATCAGTGGAACAGAACACACAATACCTAATAGTAAATGATTATAGTAACCTTGTGTTTGACAAATGTGAAGATTTAAACTTTGGGGATAAGAATATACTATTTGGTTAAAAAAAAGCTCTTGGGATTACTGGAAATCAGTCTGGCAGAAATTTGGTATAGATCAGTATCTCACACCATTTGCCAAGATAACATCAAAATGGATAGATGACCTAGAGATATAAGTAAACTAGAAGAACATTGAACACATTATCTATCAGACTTATGGATAGGAGAAAAAGAATTGATGAATAAACAAGAATAAAGAACAGCAACAAAAACATTGTGAGATGTAAAATGGATAATTTTGATTACATTAAATTAAAAGTTTTGTACAAAAAAAAACAAGTATAGTCAAGATTAGAAGGAAAACAGAAAATTGGGGGAAATTTGGCCCCCAGTATTAGAGAGATCTATGAGGTCTTGGACAAAGATCTCATATCTCAAATACATAGAGAACTTTGTCAAATTTATAAGAATAAGAGTCATTCCCCAAATGATAAATAGTCAGAGGATATGAACAGGCAGTTTTTCAATGAAATTCAGACTATATAAGGTCATATGAAAAAATGCTCTAAAATGTTATTGATTAGAGAAATGCAAATTAAAACAGCTTTGAGATATCATCTCACACTTGTCAGATTGGCTAAAATAATAGAATGGGAAATGTTGGAGGAGATGTGAAAAAATTGGGACATCAATACACTGTTCATATAAATGTGAACTGATCCAACCATTTTGGAGAACAATCTGGAATTATGTTCAAAGAGTTATAAAACTGTATATTCTCTTTGACCCAGCAATACCACTGTTAGGTCTGTTTCCCAAGGTGATCAGGAATAAAGGAAAAGAACCTATATGTTCTAAAATATTTATACCAGCTCTCTTTGTGGTAGCAAGGAACTGGAAATTAAGGGGATGTCCATCAATCGGAGGATGGCTAAACACATGTTGGTATATGATTGTGATGGAATACTAACTACTGTGCTATAAGAAACGATGAGCTGGTTGATTGTAGAAAGACACGGAAAGACTTGCATGAAATAATGAAAAGTGAAATGAGCAGGACCAAGAGAACTTTGTATAGAATAACAATAATATGGTTTGAAGAATAATTGTGAACAAGCAGGTTATTCTGAGTACTATAAATACTCAAGTCACCTAAGAATTGATTTAAGGACCTAAGAAGGAAAATCCTATCCACTTCCAGAGAAAGAACTGATAAATAGAAGTACACATAGTATGGTTTTACATATATTTATAAGTCTGTGTCAAATGGTGGCCTTCTCTAGGGCAGGTTGGAGAGGAAGGGAGACTGTTCTGAACTTAAAATGTAACCAAAAAAAATGAAATTAAAAAAATAAAGTTTCTGATGCATAATTCTATTCACTGGGTCTTCCTACAGTGGATGCTAAATTTTTGCATCCTAGAGTGATACAGGTTTTTTGTTTTGTTTTGTTTACCATTTTCTTACATGAGCAGCATTAATCAGTAAGTGCAAGCTTCTTAAAGATTATCTATCTATAATTTTTGAAGTAAATAACCTGCTCCTGAATTTCTCTCATCACCATTTATTAAGCAACAATTATTATGTGGCAGGTACTGTATTATGTTCTAGGGAGACAACTACAACCCTACTCTTATGGGGTTCATAAACCCCTCTGTTTCTATGAACGAATTTGCATGACTTGCCCATTCCTTGACACTTCTTTGGGGACATGCTGTTCATGTGTATGTCACCCATGGAGGACCTTTTGATTCCAGTCATAAATTTTGACTACTTTATAGTCTGTGTCTGGAGGTAAACTGCTTTTAATTACATTCAAATTCAGTGGCATTTGTTTGCTGAAATCATGGCAGTCTGTTACAAAAGTATTTTTCTGTAAGATATTAACCTTTCTCATGTGCTCTGAGAATATCTATCCTTTCTTCCTTTGGATGGTGAGTGTTGATTTCTCCATAGCTGCCTTGGAGTCAGGAGGACTTTAGTTCAAATCTGGCCTCAGGCACTTAATAGCTGTGTGACCCTGGGCAAGTTACTTAACCCTGATTTCCTCCAAAAACAAAAAAAGATTAGTATAGCCTAATTCTTAAATACTTTAACCATTTTTATTGAGTTTTGATTTTATGATTGAATTCTAACTTCAAGATTCCATTAAATCTCGATGTATACAGCCCTAGCTTTCTCCTTCATAGTTTTAAACTTGATGAGCTTTGCTTAGAGAAGCCTAAGGTATTTCTAAATATCACCTTCAGTTGTTTTGATTTGACCTTCAGAATCAGGCTTCAAAGTTCTCAGTCTCTTTCCTTGGTGTTAGGAAAGACATTTCTTATATCATTGTGGTTTTTGATAGAGCCACGTAATTTGATCTCAAAAATGTATACCAAGTAACAAGAAGTCTTGGCATGACTTCCTCTTAAATGTGGAAGGTACATGCAGTTCTGCTCAGAAGAGATGATAATGGGATTAAATCTAGGAAGAATTTTATTTTCTTTTAACTAGTATTTTATTTTTTCCAATTATATACAAAAACAATTTTAATGTTCATTTTTTATATAAAAATTTGAGTTCCAAATCCTTCCCTTACTTCCTCCCTAAGACCATAAGCAATTTGATACAGGTTTTGATTTGATATGTGCAATCATGTAAAACATGTAAAACATGATTAGTCATGTTGTAAAAGAAGCAGCAGAATAAAAGGGAAAAAACATGAAAAAAGTGAAAATACTATGCTTTGATCTGCATTCAGATACCATCAGTTCTGTCTCTGAGTGTGGATAACATTTCCCATAATGAGTCTTTTGGATTTGTCTTGGATTATTGGATCATTGCTGAAAAGAGTTAAGTCAGTTATAGTTGATCATCGCACAATGTTGCTGTTCCTATGTACAAAGTTCTCATTCTGTTTACTTTACTTTGCATCAGTGCATGTAAGTCTTTGCAGGCTTTTCTGAAATCATCCTGCTAGTTATTTCTTATAAGACAATGGTATTTCATCACAATCATAAACCACAGTTTGTTCAGCCATTCTCCAACTGATGAGCATCTCCTCAATTTCCAATTCTTTGACACCATGAAAAGATCTGCTATAAATATTTTTGTACATGTAGGTCCTTTCCCTTTTTACGGTCTAGGAAGAATCTTATTGTTTCAACTGTTTCCCTAAAAAATGCTACATTTTATACCCATTGTTCTTGACATTTTTGTGTTACTGTGTTTTAAACATGGGAAAGTTTTTCACAAGGACAGCATTTGATGTTCTTAACATCACAGCACCTGAGGTCCATGAATTTATTTTGGAAAAATATTTTGATAGTTGTATTTTGATATAATTGATTTCCTTTATGATCATATGTATTATATCTTATGCATTTAAAACCGTTATTTTGAGAAGGGATCCATAGGCTTCATTAGACTGCTAAAGGGGTCCATCACACAAAAAAGATTAAGAACATTCACAAATACAAAAATACAAGTATAGTGAGAGCTTCCTTTAGTGTTCTCATTATACTTGGTTTTATTTTATGTATTTGCAGCACATGAATAATCCATTAATGTAGACCTGAGTCAATGGTTTACAGTGATCAAGTGTAGATGTTCAATGATTTTGGTTGGCTTGTTCAGTAATTTTTGAATCAGTAATAGGTTGTGTTTTGCACCCCTGGGACTTTTTGTCACACATCCCTTTTGCTCCTATTGTTCATTACACAGAGTGTAACATAAATATTAGTGCAGTTTTAAGCAATTAAAGTTTAAAACTTAAAAGTCTCCCCTGAGTGATGAGAGGAATATTCTGTTATTGTTTATAGCATATGTAAGACATTTCTCTCAACTTAAGCAATTAAAGCTTAAAACTGCACTAAAAGTTTTGGGACACTTTGTTGATCATGCACAAGTTTTCTGTTTTGCTTTGATCCAACTTCGAACCAGAAAGACAATCAGAAGTTATACACATAGTCTTCTTTCAGGGGTTTTCTTTCTTCTTTAATTACTATAAAATGTTTGATGCTGAATTAAAAAAATATACTTTACATTGCTTTGACTCTTTGTTCACATTAACCTTTTGAATTTTGCTTTCAATTACTAATTAAGGGAATTTAGAGTTTCTTCTACACATTTATTTTCCATATTACTTTCTTTTTGGTTGCTTTGAGTTGGATGATATGTTCAAGTTTTGTATTGCATGTGCCAGCTAGATACTGATGCCATCTCCCAGTGCATTTTCTCATGTCTTAAAATAGCTTTTTCAAGTCATTTCTGCCATGATGGTATTTGATTCTTTGTATTAGGAACAATCCTTGATTGCTCCATTTTTCTCCCTTGATTCTTATTTGGGCAATATCTGCCACATATGTTCTTGTTTGCAGGTCCTAAAATGTATGTCCATGTTTTCTTCAAAATCATTGGAGATACCGGTGTTGTTTTATGTCATCTATTTCATTATTAGGCAGAATATCTGGAGTTTTTGTTAAGTGAATATTTTCAGTGACTTCACATTTTTCGGCTTTGCCCTCTTCCTTCTTAGCAGCCCCTCCTCAATTTCAGCTCTTATTTCACCTAATTTTGGTTTAGGAATTAAATTGTTTCTTAACAGTTGTCAGCCAATATGTTGTTGTGTGACTTGTAGCTCAGGGTTCCACTGACAAAGAGCAGAATGAAGTCCTGACAATGGCAATGTGTTTCCAGTTTTGTTATGTTCTAACACTGTCACATAATGAAATAATTCTTACCTTGATTGCATTTTTTGTACTCTTGTGGTTTACTGACATTAGTGACCAGCACCATCTTTATGGAAGCATCTCCAGCAGGTGGAATATTTGTATTTCCTGATTTTTTCCTGCTGTATCCTGCCTTGTATTAGAACTACACACAGAGAAGCATCACTTAGCTCATCATAATAATTTCAAGGCCAGCCCACAATCCTATGCCTCTTCCCATCTATTTTTGTAACTCTTAGAAGCAGTTGCATCTCACTGACTGAAATGCTAACCTAATCAGTGGTATTGCCAGAGCCTAATTTTCAGGAGTTTCTGGGTTTGTGCCAGAACTTCATAGCTTCCATGGCAGTCTCAGGGCATACAAAATCCCTACTGTATGTTATCATGACTGGCATTTCTCTTGCTATTTTCTGCTTCCTCTTCATTCCCACCCTATTATGAAATGGAAGATTCATTTGATGTAATTATCAGTGTTATCTTTTTTTCAACTACCTTCTGTTTTTTTTTAACTTTCCTGCCATGTTCACAAATTTCCCTAATATACTTGATTACTTTCTTTTACCTTTAAAACATTTATGTATTTCTCCACTCAAACAAAAAAAATGATGTATGAATGTGGATTTTTACAACAGATAAATTAAAGGGTTATTATTCTGTAAAAGAGTTGTTACTTTGCAAAAACATACCTTTACATAGCAACTCACATCACATTGTCAGATAACACTTAAATCCCCTACATTTATTGGTCAAAATAGGTTGTTGTTGTCATTGTTTTCTTACATGGAGCCTAAACCTCTGTCTGTAACATCTATCCATTCCTCCATTGGTCTTAGTTCTGGCCTCTCAGGACAAATAGTAAAAGTCTATCTAATCTTCTTGCCAGCTTCTTAAACCTCCTGGTTGAATTAACTGATCTTTAATATTCCTTCTAGTTTTAAATTTTATGATTGGATGAGCCTATGATCCCCTAACTTTCTATGCCCTGCTGCCTTCCTGAGCTTCCTGATAGATGCAAGAAAAGATTGGGGTCACAGCCCTCAGGAGCACCACATAGGGCTGCATGAATATTCAATAATCCTTTATTTGGTGCCTACTCTCTGTAAGATTCTGCTAAGGACTGGAGATGTAGAGACAAAAACGAAAAAAAAATCTGCCCTTGAAGAGTAGGAGGGTTATGCGATAGCACTGGGTATGAATTCATGGGCTGAGACAAACTTCAAAAAAAAATCTTCTTGGATCTTGTACTTAATAGGTACTGTAATAAATGTTAACTGAAGTGTCAGTTGAATGACTCTGAGTCCCCTGCAGGTCCTTGGAACAGGGTTTGCATTGTTGTCCTGTGCATAATGACTATAGTGAAGCCAACATTCAGAGGCAACAAAACTCTGGTCAGAGATGACTCTCCATATTATTACCAGTCTATGAAAGATAAAGGATACATCCCTCCTTTATAAATTAACTGCTTTCAGTGATTGTATTTTGTATGTAGGGGATATTTGGGGATTTGGGAAGTGTCATCATAAAAACAGAATATATAAAAAATTAAAACAAAAACTAAACAGAGCTACCAGATCTGTGGTTGTCTCACACTGGTGCCTGTTTCTCCTATGTGACTTCCCCAGTGTAGGAGGTCAAGTTGTGCCCTTGAATTTCTTCTGGAACACACTTGGCTATAGAATACAGCCTTGTCTGTCCTATAAGCTTTATCTGTCTTGAACTCCATCCAAGTAGGCTGAGTTTAATGAGATTCAGTTGGCACAAGTCACTCTAAGCTCTCATTACCTAGCAGGTCCCATGGCATACTCCATGAGGAAGACTATAGAGTGAGACCCTGGCCTTCTTTATGTTGGTTTTTCTTGCCCTCATCTTCCCTTTTGTTCTTTTGCATAAGGCTAGTGCTGTGAAGGACTCATGTCCTGTCTCCATTAGCTGGAAAGGACAGTTCAGTACCTTGTGAATTGTAAACAATGGGCATCAGGTTGTTTCTTGCTCCATGAGAAATGAAGGCGAAGTAGTTTATTTTGAATGGCATTTGTGCCTGGTTTTCTTAGCTCCTTTAAAATGTAGCAGCATTGCATACTAAGCTGTCTTAAAACATTTTGATTAAGACAATGTAAAAAGTAGCCCACTAGCTAGGCATGGTAGAGCACATGCCCCTGAGGAGGCTATGGGCAGTGGATCACTTGCGTTTGAGAATTCTGAGCAAAGGTAGGTCCATCAGATGTTAACATTAAGTCTAGCACTAACATGATGAACTCCAAGGACCTGAGGGTTACCAGGCTTCCTCAGAAGGGGTGAACTGGCCCAAGTCAGAGAAATAGATCATATTATTGGGATTGGGCCTGTGAGTGGCTACTATACATCTAGTCTGGATAAAGTAAGGATACTCAGTCTCAAAAAAAAAAAATCTAGTGCACATAAATTTCACTTGCACATTTTTACGGAAAATAACTACTTCCTATGTTTTAAAGTAAGGGTTAAATTTAAAAAACAGCTAGAGGGTCCAGTAGATGGAGCACTGGACCTGGAGTCAAGAAGACTTGAGTTCAAGTTTGACCTCAGACACTGTTTGTAATGTGCTTTGCAAACCCTAAAGTGCTATATAAATGGTAGCTGTTGTTATAGCTTCCATATTAAATTTCATTCTATAGTTTGCCCCGTTAAACTACAACATATTTTTGACAAATTTGACCAAGCTTTTAGACTATGATGATCTGTTCCTCTCTCAGTTGAATTTCAGATTGAGTATTGTTCTGTATTTTTATATTCGCTAAGAGGGCAGCAAATTTTTCTTTAGCACAACCTGGCACAGAACTAAAGATGTAACAAAGCTTGGCTACATAGGGCGGAGCTGAAACCTTAAAAGATGGTTGGCACAGAATGAAGCAAGTAGTAGAACCAGCTGTTAGAAGAAAACTCCATTCTTTGGCTGCCCTGCCCAATTGTCTATAGTTCAAGTTTCCTAATTGCAGCTGGTATGTTAGAGCTGGGTGTTGGATGCAGCTGGATTATGCTTACGATCCTTTTTCTTTTTTTTCAAAAATGAAAATCTATGCTGCTTTTTTTTTGCCTCTTGCTCTGTGGAAATGGAGCATTAAGGCACTGTCTGGAAAAAAGCATAATGATTTTTGCCCTGTTCTGCATGTTGGTTAAATGATTACCACATGTTAATGTTCTCCTATTTCCTCCAAATTACTTGATGAACACAAAGCTCATTTTATAGTTCCCTGTTGCTTGAGTCATTCAATTATTTTTTTTTTGTGAAGTAGGTGTATCCAGACTTTTTTTTTTCCTCAAGGGTGAATATGGGAAGAATAAAGAGGGAGGCTAAAATCAATATTTCGTTATTAGCAGGTCTGATGAAGTTTTGATAGAGAAGGAGACAAATCAATCATGTTTAGATGTCTATTATATGCCCACACTATCCTACATGCTGTAGGAGATAGAGAAATATAAGAACAGAAATCTACCTAGAAAGTAACTTAAAAATCTAATTTGGCAAGAAGAGTTCCCTTTTTTGAGCCTCAGTTTCTTCCTCTGTGAAATGAAGATTACCTCAGAGGTTGTTGGGAAGGAAAGTGCTTTGTAAATCTTAGCATATGGAATGTCATAGATTTTTATCTAGAAGGTACCTTAGAAGTCATTTAATTTAGGCCCAGTGGTGGAGAACCTGTGGCCTCAAGGCCACATGTGGCTTTCTAGGTCCTTGGGTATGGCCTTTTGACTGAGTCCAGGTTTTACAGAACAAATCCTTTTATTTAGGGGATTTGGTCAGTGAAGTTTGGGATTCAGTTAAAGGGCCATACTTGAGGACCTAGAGGGCCACATGTGGCCTTGAGGCCACAGGTTCCCCACCCCTGACTAGGCTTTTTAAATGTTTTTTGCACCAGTAAGAAATTGGAAGCCCAGAAAGGTTCAGTGACTAGATAGTGAGTGAGAGAGCTGGGATTTGAACCCACTCCTCTGACTTCAAATCCATGTCTTTTCCCACTTTTCTCTCCTGCAAGTTATTATGAATAACACATATAAAACAACTGGGAACTTGAAACCATTGGTTTAAAGTATTCTTTCTGAATTTCATTTCCCTATGACCTCTAACACCTTCTATAATTGAGACTAGACTGTGCAGGGCTTCATAAATGATGGTCATTTATTTTTAGCAAGATGGCTGTTCCAGCAGGCCCATAAAAAAGGATCATATTTTAGAACTATCAGCCCTCTGCTAGTGAGAATGCTGCTAATGACCCAGTCTGATGGGGTTTCAGTGAATCTTCCAGTTAGTGTTATTTGGAGGCTTTTCTTCAAATATCTACTGGTGAGATCAGTCATAAAATGTCATGCACAAAGGAAAATGTTTACTGCTGTTGCGTGCTGTCTCCTATAATTTGATTGTGAACTCCTTGGGAGTAAGGACTTTTTTTCTGTTTGTATCACCAAGGCTTAGTATAGTGCTCAAGAAATGCTTTCATTAATTTCTTCCTACTTTTCATTAAAAAAAAAAAGAATTTTTTTTAATGTCGTTGGGAGTAGGGTAGCATGTTTCTAAGCATCAAGTTCTATGTTTTGTTTGTTTTTTAGTGCAGGGAGACCACCCTTCCTTTATGACTATTGTCCCACTTGTATTTCAAGACAGATGACTAGATTTGTGGTATCACTTTTGGGGCATGGCCAAGATCACTTCCACATTTTTCTCTAGTAGAAAATAACTATCATTCACCTTTCATTGGGTTAGTCAGTCAATGAGCATTTATTAAACACTTACTGTATGCCTGTTGGTGAACAGATAGAGCATTTGAATTATTGTATAACATTGATAAGGGCTTTATTATCTGATTAAAGGGGAAGCTTCTTAGTGTCCTTAGTACCTGCCAGAGAAAAAGGAGAGTCAGAGAAAGAACTGATAAATAGGAGTGTGTTTAGAATAATTTTACGTATATATGCCTATTTGTGTCTAATGGTAGCCATTTCCAGGGTGAGAGGGAGGGAAGGAAAAAAAAGGATAAAAAAAGAAATTTACATGATAATTTTATTATATAGTTAAAAGAAATAGCAAGTTGTACGTAATAGATTTGCAGTTTCATGTGCAATCGTCTTTTTTATTATACCGTGTTATGGAAATGCTTTGTTTTATTCCATAAACTAAAAATAAAATAAATGTGGGGGGGGGAAAGAGTCTAGGCCAAATATTAATGGCCCACTAGCTCTGTTACTTATTGCCTATATATCCTTGTGCAAGTCACTTAACTGTCTGGGCCTCATTTGTAAATTAAGGGTGTTGTAGAAATTGACCCTTTAAGGCCAACTCTGTGATCATTTTCTTCCTTCTTAGACCCACTGTCACCATTCTCTTTAATATTATAGTTATTTGTGCATCTGTCATAGTTTTCTTCCCCAGACTGTCTCCCTAATCTATGTATTTCTTCTCCAGTTTCTGGCATGGTTCCCTGTACTCAGTAGGTGATTAATAGATACTTGTTTGGATTGAATATTTTATGTATCCTCTTTTTTTTTTTTTTTTTTTTTGCTTAGGCCAACGATTAAATTATTTCCCTTTCATATTATAATCTACTCTCCTCGCTAACCCCAGACCTCTGTATCTTTTAAGGTACCCAAATAGGTGAGAAAGGGGGATTGTAGAAAATCGTAAACAAGCAAAGCGCCTCTCCGTGGACCCAGGGATTCACCCTGAGAAGGAAAACAATGCCTTTTGTAGCACCGGGTCAGCCTGTGGCAGCATCCAGAAGGATGAAACAATTTTTCAAATTTGTCTTCTGAGCTCTTTCTCCTACCTTCAAAGTGACCTGTACTTGTCAGATCCCTGAGGCAGGCAGTACTGTCAAGCACAGGGACAGCTGTCCAATGCTAATGAGCCTTCTGAAAGTGGTACAGTTGTCTGAGGAAGCTGTCGGCCCAGCAGCAAGAGCAGCCTTATCAGCCCTGACGTGTTTGTTCACAAGGCCACCTCTCCCAGAGTCTGGCTGCTTGCTTTTGTACAGAAGTAGTGACTAACAGTTTCCTCAGAATACAACTGATTAGCTCTCCCACCCCAACCCCCCTCTGGATTAAAAGGCTTGGGATCTAATGTGTAATTTGCTGCATGTATTACAAGTTGCTAGGATTTTGTACAGCTGCTTAATTAATTCTTTAATGTTCTGAGTGCCTCATAAATGGTTGGTCCTCAAATGTTTAATAATAATGCTCTGGTTTTATCCAGAGCTTTGCTTTATTTCCAAGAAGCTTGGAGCATCCTACATGACTTAATCCACTGTGAATCTGGAGGAAGGTATGAAGTAGGAGTTCTTAACTGTGGGGTCTTTAAACTTGTTTTGTTTTTGTTTTTCAAAATATTTTGGTAACTGTATTTCAACATAATTGGTTTCCTTTGTAATCATATGTATTTTATTTCATACATTAAAAATGGATTATTATGAGAAGGGGTCCAAAGGCTAATTTTTGATTTGGAAAAGCTGAAGCTGGGGAGAAGCTTTCAATTTTTTATCGAGTCCAAACTAAAAAACAACTTGAGGAATTAGCACCATTCTTTTCACTTCTAAACCAATTTGTGAAAACTACCGCATAAGTGCAGCAATTAACAAATTCATTATCAGTTTAAATGGAGAGATCCGGCTTTCCGTGTTCTTCTCCTCCTTAGCTTTTCTAGGCCAAAACGAATCCTACAACAAGTCGTTATTTTGATGTTGCAAATGACAATTTCTACTCTTATCAGTGTTTGCACAGCCACACTGCTATTTATCCATGGGGAGGCGAGGAGGGGAACAATTTTAGGGCTGGCTTTCTGAACTTGTTTTCTTGAGTTGCCCTATTTTCCAGAGATGAAGCCCCCTGACCAAATATAGTAGAGATTTTTTTTTTTTTTTTTTTGCAGTTGAACTCTGTTAAACTCTCAGTATGCCCTTGAAGCTGATTCAGCTATAAACCTGGCTGTAGCCAGTCTACCCAGGCTGATAAACTGTACAGTTGGGACCCTTTCAGATGAGCAGAACATGCTGCCTCCATGGTTTGGCGGTTGGGGTGGGGTGGGTGGGGAATACAGAGGTTCTGCCCTTCTCTCTCTTCTCTCCCTTCCACCCCCCCCCACCCTGCCCCTTCTCTCTCTGACTGACTCTGACTCTGTCTCTTTCCCCCTCCTCCTACTGCTCCCTTTCCCTTCCCGTGCCACTCTCATTTGGGGTGGGGATTGCCTTTCTCTCCTCCCATGAGACTTCCCCTTTCTGCTGTAACCTTTAAATACTCAAGACCTTGCTGCAGCATTGGCATCCTTTGCACTCTGTACAGGAAGGGACCCAGCATGTATGTTTCTGCTTTCTCTCGTAATAAAATAAGTTCTACTTCAGCCTTTTGGATTTGTGACTATTGGTTAACACAGACCTGCACAACTTGGCAGTAGGTAGGAGCCAAATTAAAACAGGCTAAACTTTGGGCTGCAGATAGGTTAAACTAGAGACAGACTAACTATGGTTGGTTGCCGTGGGCCACATGATAACGAGGAGAGCGTGAAGTGGCAATCCTACATTTTTCACGGGCTGCCTGAAATCCTTTGGTGGGTGGCAAGTAGCCAACGGGTCACCTGTTGTGCAGGCCTGTAACAGCTTCTAGCATAAATACAACCTTAGCACCAGGTAGATATTTCCATCGTGACCAAAAAAAGTCTCTATCTCCATGAATTAGTCTCTGCACAAGATGACAAATAACAAGGTCAAACTTGTCCTTTTTCTATTTAATCTCTATTGTTTAATTTATAGGGTTATCTTCCTTCCTCCATTTTTGTCGATCTTTTCACTTCTTACTTACTCATTTCCCTAGTACTCATAATTCCTGATGTCTTTTGCATTTCTGGCATTTGCATTTTGCATTTGCATTTCTTTTTAAACTTGCAATGGCAGATATTTATCTTTTTAACAGCAGTGAATTAATAATTTCCCCTTTTGGGAGGAGAATTTCCTGAGATCCAGTGAGATATTTGGAAGTTCCCTCAGTTCACAGAACCAGTCTGGAAATCACCACAAGTCAGTTCAGGTAAAGCAGTTCCAGGAATAGAAATCCCTTCAGGAAACAGATTTATTAATAAAGACAATAGCACATTTATATAGTGTGTTAGCAATTTACATACATTATCTCATTGGATCCTCTTCAAGCCCCTCTAAAATAGGTAGCAAAGGTGTCTCCTTCAGGTAACTCTTGTTTGGGTGTTTGATGCTGAAAATAAGGAGCAGACCCATCTTTGGAATCTTAAAGTGTTTGTTAGGGTCAGTAAACCTTTATTAAGGGCCTTTGGTGTGCTACACTATGGCCAAGTACTGGAGAATATGTTGCTGTTGTTCAGTTATTTCAGTTGTGTCCAAATCTTTTTGACCCCAAGCAGGGTTTTCTTATCAAAGATAGTAGAGTGGTTTGCCATTTCCTTCTCCAGCTCACTTGACAGATGAGGAAACTAAGGCAAATAGAGGTGAAGTGACTTGCCCAGGGTCACACAGCTAGTTAAGTGTCTGAGCCCAGATTTAAACTTGGATGAGTCTTCCTGACTTCAGGCTCAGCAATTTATCCACTGTGCCACTTAACTGTGGGGATATACAAAAAGGTAAAAGATAGTGGCTATCTCAAGGAGCTCACAATCTAATGTGGAACACAACAGTCAAACAACTGTGTAGAAACAAGATATATGCAGAATAAATTGGAAAAGATCAACAGAAGGAAGGCACTGGAGTTAAGGGGTTCATATTAGGCATATATCCCTCCATTGTTGGACAACCACAGTAGATTAGCATTAGACCACATGGTGTTAGAAACCTATTAGTAGTATATTAAAAAGGGCTACTGAAAAACAAATATTAATTATTATTGCCCATGTGACAGTGGAAGACTATCATTTCTATAACATCTTAAAGGAGGTTCTCTCACTTCTGGGCTGATTCGTTTCTCCTCCAAAAGCCTTCCAGACCATTAATCTTTTCATTAATGCCGTGCTTCCCTTTCTTAGGTCCATTGCTGTGTAGTAGTCCAGTTGGTCTGTCAGTGAGAATTCAAGGAAAGGTGTCCCCTCAGTCCAGTGATCCAGTGATCCTTTATAGAAATTGTTTAAGGAAGCCCACAGCTCAATAGGAAAAGCACTGGTTACAGAGTTGAGGGAGGCCACCTTGGAGCTGCGTTCATAGGGACTGCCAATTGCCAACTGGTAGTTTAAAACATTGCATTTGGTCCATTTGTTGACACAGTTCATGCTTGGCTAGGCAAATATCCTTATTATAGAAACACAGTCAGTCAGTTAAGTGAATACCCTGTGGGAAGCCCTGGCCAATCACACAGGGAGGAGAAGATACCTGGAAACCATTCATTTTCTGGCCAAATTAAATGTGTAAAAATAGCAATAGAACAGACGTGATAAATGTTGACTAAAATGCAGACCTGTGGTTTTACTTACCCTATACAAGTATTAATGTCCCCATTTTACAGATGAGTAAACTGGGCTTTACAGAGGTGGAATGAATTGTGCAAGGTCATAGGGCTTGAACTTATATCAAACATAGTGTTTCCACTATGTTAGAGCACACTTGGAGAAAAGATCTATCCACTGTGCCACTTAACTGTGGGGATGTACAAAAAGGCAAAAGACAGTCCCTGTCTCAAGGAACTCCCAATCTAATGTGGAATACACATTTGGGCAAGCTGGATTAATACACAGTATAGGAGTCTTTTGTCCTGGTATCGAATTCTTGGGGAGTCCACTGGTGCAGTGGATAGAGTGCTAGACCTGGAGTCAAGAAGACCCGGGTTCAAATCCAGTCTCAGACACTTACTAGCTGTGTGACCCTGGACAAGTTACTTAACCCTGTTTGCCTCAGCTTCCTCATCTGTCAAATGAACTAGGGAAGGAAATGGCAAACTACTCCATTATCTTTGTCAAGAAAACTCCAAATGGGGTGACAAAGAGTTGGACACAACTCAGTCATGATAGTACCTCAGTCTAGTTTTTTGGTATTGTTTCAGATGTGGTGTCCTCAGTTTAATAGGTTTACTTAAGTCTTTCATGGAAATTATCAGCCCAGTAAGGTAAATTCCTTGCCTATTTGTAGGATGACATACATCTCATTAGGGTTTTGATTGTAAAGTCACACGGGACCATGATGAACCTCCTTTATAAGGAAAACTTAAACTAATGGACAGCGAACGTCCTGTCCAACTCTGAGTCTGGCTCAATGACTTTGTTATTTCATTGGAAGAGCTTTGGTGCCTGTCATTTTTCCAATCTCACAAGCCTAATAAAGTTGAGAAAGGTACTGTGTGTGAGGCCAGGGGATGTCTGTTTTTGCTACAGGTAACATAGTATACATTCAGGGAAGTTTAGAGTTAGTACAATGCTCTTTTTCTGCAGATGAGGAAGTTGGGGGTCCCATATGAGAGATCATAGTCACACTAGAAACTAAGTTGTTTGCCTTCCAGACCATTAATCTTTCCATTAATGCCATGCTTCCCTCTCTTATGGCCATAGCTAGAAGGTATTTCCCTAGGTAAGATGCCACTCTCACTTCCAATAGCTTCCATGACAGGCATGTTTGACTGGTGAGCAAGTTGGATAGTATCTCGAGTGGAAGGTCTGGGAAATAGGGTTTGAGTATTCTTCGGTTTTTATCCTGTAAGTCTAAGGTTGTGTTTATTTACTATTTATTTTCCCATACAAACATACAAGTAAGTATTCACATAAAAAATATTTGGCAGTTGGTCCACTTTTGTTAGAAAGTAAAAAAAAAAATGAGTTTGTGACCAGTTTCACACATCTTCTGAACAGGCTAGAAGGAATTCTGAGAAAGCCCAGGAAAAATGTAAATTAAAAAGCAAAACAAAACATCACCACCACCAAACCAAAAATACTATTTCCAAGTTAAAAAGTTAACCTTTTTTTGGGTGGTGGGGCAGAGGTGGGGTTTTGGGTCTGTTATTTCCCAGGAAGAGGAAGAAGGACCTCATAGTAGTTGTATACTTGGCTTCCTCAAAAAAAATATTTTCATTTCTTGAGTCTCCTTGAGAAATGGCTGTTAAATAACAAGGAGACTCAATAATGTAATTCCCTGTCCATGTGATCAATAGTGAGTTTTGCTAGATTTCTTAGGAATGGCATTGCCTAGAACATTCTGTCACACACTCCATTTACAAACTATAGTCTGATAATGATGAGGTTCTTTTTTCAGAGTGCTCCATCCAGCAATACTGAACGCTTTCATCTCATTATTACTTTTTAGCTTTTTTTTTTTTTTTTGGTTGGCTCATTAGGTTTTTGAAGCTTATTTTTTCCCATTTTCTTTTGGCTCTGAATCAGTTCATAGGACCAAAGATCAAGAGCTAGAAAGGACTTTAGAGTACTATGTCTAACTCTTTGTTTTACAGATGAGGAAACTGAGGCACAGAAGTGGCAAAGTAACTTGCCCAAGGTCATACCAGGCAGAGCTAGGAATAAAACTGAGGTCCCTCAACTCTGTAACCAGTGCTTTTCCTATTGAGCTGTGGGCTTCCTTAAACAATTTCTATAAAGCTGCCGTATTTCAAACTCCATGTGAAAAAAACACTAAATTAATGGATATTTAATACCCACGCTCTGCCCAATGTTGGGCTTCAGGCTAAAGGCAAAACAGAGAATCAAAAACCTTCATCTCTCTGGCACTCTGTTACTGCTTCTTGAAAATGAAAGGGTTTGGACTAGATAGAGAGGCAGCATGACATGAGAGATGGAGAGGGGCCCTGGAGCTAAGAAAGTCTGACTTCAGTTCTTGCCTGTGGCACATCTTAGCTCTAGGCCCCTGGACAAATCATTTAGCCTCTCAGCGTTCTGGGCAATTCTCTAAAGCTGCCGAGAATATGCTGACCAGTATGAGTGTCGGGGATGCTTTTTTATTTGGGAGTTCCCTATAACAGCAAAATCACAGGTATCACCCTTATCCTTATCCCCTGAACTAGATAATCTTTCAGATCCCTTTCAGCTCTAACATTCAATTTTTCTTTGAGAATTGACTGTATAATCTGGGTTTATGGAGTATACTGCTTCTCATTCCCATTTTTTACTCCTCTCCTCCCACTTCTCCTTTCCCACCTAAAGAAAGAAGGATTTTTTTGTTTTTAACTTGTGACATATTGAGCTATTCTTTCCAAGGGTGAGACAGTATAAGACCTTGAAATTTGTATTTCTTCCAAATAATGGGTAGGTGGTAAATGAGCTGGCTCAGCATTGAAGCTCTCCTTGGTTTAGAAACCCCATTTACCTGAAGTCGGTGCATGTTCAGAAGTACTTGTTTCATCCTCTGTTTGACATCTAGTTGCTGTGTGCTATACAGAAAAGACCTGGCTAAATGAGACATTTGAATGGGTGTACATTATGTGAAGGCATGTGACCATTCCTTAATAGTCTTTACCCTCCTGATATAGATTTACACCCAGCAATCAACCTACTTGCATCATCCATCTTCTTCTTTTCCCCTCATCTAAAATACAATTTGTTAATTGACAACAAATTGGGCTCTTAGGTGCTAAGTCCTCAAGTCAGAGTAGAAGTGGTCTGGTCAGTTATATTCCATGTCACCCAGTAAAATGTTATGCCTGACTTTGAGGACATCTAATTAAAGGCAGTGTAGATGGTATGTGAGATTGGGATTTTCCCATTTTTCTAAAAATTGTAGACTAAGACAAATGCAAGTGTGTTTTTTTTCCTTGGTACTAATCTGGAAGTCTTATGGGCCCTAGGCCTAACCTACACAGCTTCAAGATAAACACAACACAAGCAGTAATTCAATAAGCATTTATTAAACAACTTACTATGTGCCAGGCACTGTACTACTGTATTCTGTGGATACAATAAATGATGGAGGAGATCTACATGAACTGATGCTGAATGAAGCAAGCAGAACATTGTACTGAGAGGACATTGTACACAGCAATATTGTACAATGATAAACTATGAATGACTGAGCTCTTCTCAGCAATACAGTGATCCAAGACAATTCCAAAAGACTCATGATGGGAAATGCTAACCATATCCAGAGAAAGAACTGTAGAGTCTGAATGCAGATCCAAGCATACTATTCATACTTTTTTTGCTTTTTGTTTTTTTCTTTCTCATGGTTTTTCCCTTTTGTTCTCATTTTTTCATATTACTAATGTTTAGTTAATGTCATGTTTAGTCATGTTTAACATGACTGTGCATGTATAACCTATATATCAGATTGCTTGCTCTCTTGGGGAAGGGGGAGGGAAGGAAGAGAAGGTGAAAAATTTTGAACTCAAAATTTTGCAAAAATGATTGTTGAAAACTGTCTTTACATGTAATTGGGAAAAAAAAATAATATACTATCAAGAAAAAAAGGGGTAGAAATAGTCATTGCCTCTGGGGAACTTACATTAAAGAAGGAGACAACATGTAAATGAAGAGATATATACCAGTTATGTATGGAGTAGCTGAGGGTAAGAAGAAGTAGGGAGACCCAGAGGCAGATGCGTAGAATGTTAGAGTAGCAGAGGATCATAAGAACAGTCTGCCCTCTTTTTACAGGTGAGGGATCTGCAAGCCAGAAGGATTGAGGTGCAAGTGGCAAATACACCTGGGAACCAGATTAAAATGTAATTGGTAAATACTTTACAAAATAAACTGATGATAACATAAATAACATTATATTATAAAACTAAGTCAATATGTGGCCCAAGGATCTTTATGTATGGATCAGTGGGCCCCTTTCTATTTGAGTTTGACACCACTGGGTTAAGGGATTTCCCCCATAGTCACATATCTATCTAGTAAGTGTCAGAGGCAGTATTTGAATCAAGTACTCCTGACTGCAAGTGGAAGTCTTTCCATACTGTGTTGCCTCCCAGTTTTTAAGGCTTTGTATGTTACCTTTTTTTATCTTGAAATATCAGTTTAAAAACAAAGATAATTTAGAAGAAATCATCACATTTTCTTGCGAGCTATTTGCCAAATGGCACTGCCTTGTATTATTCACTTCCCTCATGAGTGACAACTGCTGTGTTTTCTACATTAACAGTATTCGGTGAATGACAAAGAGGATGGTGACAGTAATAAGTAGTAGTAGGGATACATTGCAATTCCTGACTTTAATTATTTTCTTAAGAGAGTGAGGTATACCAAATTGGGATGAAAGATGTTTTGTCCTCACCAGATGTCTTCATAGTAGTGGTAATGGGGTTTGCAACAATAAAAATCAAAGTTCCAATTAGTCAGGCTGTAGAAGCTCAGTGCTGGTCTGCCTACGTTATTAGCATCAAATAGGAGCATCAATGTTGTTGGCTGGAGTTATTGGGTGAAAGATGATAAAGTCTAAACCTTGCTGAGACTTGTTACTTAAGAGATCCCATGCCACTAAACCCACGGTGCTGCTAGTGAATCAAAATTTCCCATGCTGCAGCCCAAACGTTTCCAAAATGGAAGCCTCTGTAGGGGCTAAAACTTGAGAGAGTGAAATAAAGTTCAGTGAGCTTTACCCAAAAGACCTTTGCTGGGCTTCCTTTACCCAAAATGTATTTAAGGAAAACAAAAGGTTAAAAGGTGTATATAGGGAATGCTGGAAGAGGGAAACATGCCTAAGAGGGCTGGAATCTTTCCAATATATAAGCAAGTAAGGATTTGTCCTCCTGCAGTTACTTCTAAGATGATTTCACAACAGACCCAGGAAAGTGATTAATGAAGCCAGATCTGGCACCAATTTTCATGCTATTGCTTTTGCCTTTTTCTTCCTTCCATCTCACACCTTCAGATCCATCCGGTTTGTCTGGCAAATGCCACAGCCCTATTAATAATGAACAGAAAAGCATGGCTTGAGTATAGCTTTATTACTGCTTAGCAGATGATGATAAGGATTGGTAATGACAGCATTTAACTCTGTGTCTTCTACATGACAAAGACCCATTTCGTCATCTTGTGATGTTTGGGAGGGGGCAAAGCCAGAGTAGGTTTGGCAGAACTATGTTAGAGATGAAGGAGATGATTCATTTACTATGGCCCCATTGTCTTGTTGTTTCTGGAAGTATTCCCAAGGGTTGCCTGAGACCAGAGACCTTTGTTATTAAATGAAAAACTCATGAAGGGAATGGCTTGGTTCTTCAGTGACTCTCAGGGGCACACTTTTGGCACAGCATTCCATGGTCTGTTGTAGTAACTAAATGAATGAATTTTGCTTGCTGAATGAGTGTGTGGAAGGAAGCCGAGGTGGGGAGAAACTCAGTCATGTGGGAGAGGAGGAGTAAGGAGCAGCAAATAACTTTTGTGGAATGTTCAAGTTGGGGTGATCTTAGAAATGATCTAATCTAATATTCTCTCCTCCTCGCACCCCTCCAATTTAGAAATGAAAAGATAGAGGCTCAGAGAAAGGAAGTGATGGGCCTAAGAATTCACAGCTAGTTAGTGGCAGAGGCTAGCTTCTCACCAGTCTCACCAGTCTTTATCTCCGAAGCTTTTTCCTTTACTATATTGTCTTCTTCATGTAGTGGCAAGTCTGAGGGAAAAATAAGAAATGACTGTAGCTAAGTGAAAACTGAGCTGAAAAACAGATTGGCATTCTAAAGGAGAAGAAAAGGGAAAGACAACAACCGAACATCAAAGAGAGGCTGGATTAGCTCCTATTGCTTATCCCTACTGCAGGGGATTATTTCTCTGTGTACTCTTTGCAAGGACAGACGGAAAACTGTCCTTTTTAGGACATAACTTTCAATTCTATTTAACATTAAAAAAACCCTTAGGAAGCTATTGTATTTAAAACATATTATGAGTTTTAACAAAAAAAAGGACATACATTGAAAAATATTTGTAATAACAAAAACAAAAGTATCAACATAGAAATAACTGTAACAGCTTTCATTCAATAAGCATTTCTTAAAGAATTTCAATGTGTCTGGTACTGATCTAGGTACTAGGGATATAATTCACAAAAATGAAGTCCCAGGCCACCAGGATCTTGGATTCTATTGTGTTCTATCGTATCAACCTGTATGTGGGTAGGCAAGTTCAAAATTTATTTAAAGCAAATTTTGGATGTGACTCTTGGACCTGTCAATATAAGAATAAACTTTGTACAGAAGGTGTATATTTCAAAGTAGCCCTTGAAGCTGAGCCTTGAAGGAACCTTGAGAGGATGAGGTTAGGAGGGAGTTTCACTCCCAGGTCTATGTAAAGGCTTGTCATTTTGTTCTCTCGAAATCTCTTTTTTTGTCTTTTTGATTACCCATTCACATATGTGTAAATGTATATATTTTTAGGTTTCTTTTCATTTGCCATTTTCTTCACATTTATTATTTTTAATGATGGCATGAAATTCTGTGGGTGAATGTTCACTTTTCTTACATAATTTGACCTTTGGGGCATTTAGGCTGTTTCACTATTATGGCAACCAAAGGAACCACAACAGCTAATTTTTTGAAAAAAAAATTTCACCCCTGATAATAAAAAAATATCAACTTTCAAGATATCAGGAGTAATGAAAATACAAACAACAATAATGCTAGATTTGTTTATAAGACATTTGTAGGTTTCTGTATATGACTTCATTTGAATCTCACAAACAAGCCTTTGAGGGAATGGCTGTTATTATCCTTATTTTACAGGTGAAGAAATTGAGGCTGAGCAAAGTTAGTGGTGTTACAATACTAGAAGTATCTGAGATTAGATTTGAACTCGGTTTTTCGACTCTAATATACTATCTATTACGCCACCTAGCTGCCTGAAGAAGCAATTAAACTTATGTTCACAACTGTATGTATTTGAAAAATGAATGTCAGCATGCAAACTTAACTTATTATTCTCCCTGTGTTTCTAGTGTCTTTCACTTAGTCGGCACTTAAATGCTCAATTGAATCTGTAAAGCAAAGGTGCTGGAATCAGTCCATTCCAGCTCTAACGATGGAATGCTGCCCTTCCATTTTCTTTGTACATACATTTTTCCTCTTATACAATCGTAATTGTGTATAGCAAGTGTTTACTTGATTCAGGATGCTATGCTAGGTTGCAATAAGAATGCTTTTACCCTAGATCACGAAGAGTCTATGACCTAGCGGAAGAAATAAGAACACAAGTCAGTATAATACCAATTTGGATGTGATAAATGAATCAGAGGTATGAATCAAGTGCCAGGGGAGATCTGCAGAGGAGCAAGGCTCTGACCTAAGGATCTTAGAAGACTTAGTAGAAGTCAAGGTAGTAGAGCTAGACTAGGAAGGATAAGAAAGATTTCAGGGAACAGCAATAGTCAGCAAGTGTTTCTTCAGCACTTATTTGTATGCCAGGTCCTACACTAAGTGCTGGGAATACAACTATAAGCAGAAAGACAGTCCCTGACCTCAAGGAGCTAATGTTCTAAGAGGGGAAAACAGCACACAAAGGTGAGCTGATAGGGAGAGGAAAGGGTAGAGAAAGTCCAGGGGGACAGTATGGAAGGGACCGTGGCATGACTGGCCTGAGTGACCTCCTTAAATAGACTCATCCAATCAGAGTGGGAGAGATCAAACATGTGTATGTGTGTGTGGGGGGGGGGGAAGTGGGGGATTCTAGGGCTGGAGTATGGCTAGAGTGAGGATTGAGATAAATGAAGAAGGACGTGTACTACCAAATGAGGCTGAGAAAAAGGTGCTTTGGAGCCAGACAGCTCATAAGGGTTCTCAAACACCAGCCTGAGGAGATTGAATGGCATACACTCTCAGGGAGCCATTCTTTGCAAGTTTTTTGATCATAGAAGAGAAAGGAAGATTAGTTTGACTGAATGTAGGCTCTGACAAATAGGACTGAGGCCCTTGCTGTGCATTTTGACCTTGTATCTTTTGGAGCAGCCAGGTGGTGCAGCGGATAGAATCTGGGCCTGCAGTCAGGAAGACTCCTCTTCCTGAGTTCGAATCTGACCTCAGACATACTAGAGCAAGTTGCTTAGCCCCGTCTACTCAGATTCCTCATCTGTAAAAAAAAAAAAAAAAATGAACTGAAGAAGGAAATGGTCAGCTACTCCAGTATCTTGGCCAAGGAAACCGCAAATGGAGTCAGGAAGAGTTGGACACAACTGCAAAAGGACTGAACAACAATGACTATGCATTGGGCATCAGCAGGGTAGTGTTTTGAGACCTCTTTGTGGTCTTCTGCTGGTCAAGGATTTTGTTGCTACCATGGAGGCTTGAGGAAGGAGGTGGAGTTAGTAATCGTCACCAAAAAGGCATATGTCTTGAAAAATAGTCTTATACAGAAAATAGTTATATGGTCTACAGTCTCTAGGAGCTTTATAGACCGAGACTAATGAAGTCCTGGGAACCCTGCAGCCAGGATTTGTCTCATCTTCCCTCTCTGCATGTAAACCCCCGTGATTACTGTGCTATCTCCTTCCTTACAAGGAGATGGAGGGGAATACTAATTTAGTGATGGCCTCACTCACTGTATTTATTGGTAAGTCCCTAAAAGAGTGGCTAATGACGTGAAGCTGAGTGAATAAAAAGGAAAACAAATAATATGAGACTTCAGAGGTCATCGGGTCAATGCTCCCTTCTCCCCCCCCCCCATTTTATAAATGAGGAAGCTGAGGCCTACCAACGTTAATTAAGTGATTTGCCTAGGAACATGCAGCCAGTTAAGTAGTTGAGACAGTACTGGAGTGCAGATTGTTTTGGACTCCAGATGTAGCCGTTGCACCGCTCTGACTTTCTGTCTGAGAGCTGAAGCCTCTCAGTGTGCTGGTACAGTTCTGAAACAGGTGGATAGGAATAGGATATTATATTTATATTCTGCATGAAATTGGAAGCTGTGATAGATAGTACTATACATCTTTATGCTTCTTAATACAATACTCAATCCCTCCTCAAACTCCCATTTTTGGAAGCTTACTTTTTTATAAATGCAACTCTGGTGTCAAAGTGATGATAATAGTCAAATGCATCTTCTCTCCCCCCCCCTATTTCTCTGCTCTCTGTCTCTCCCTCTCCCTTCTTCCCTCCATTCTCCCTCTTTCTCTGTCTCTCTACTTTACCCTCTCCCTCACTGTCTGTCCCTTTCTATCTATTTCTCCCTCTCTTTCTCTGTCTCTTCCTCCCCGCTCCCTTACAATAAATGGATTAGATAAAAAGAGCATAAAGTGGTATTTCTGCCATGTCATTTCCTGCACTAATGCAAAAGGGGCAAGATTGGCCCTATAATGTAGTTTAGAGGGTTCTTGTAAGTGCCAGTAAATCCTTTCTATGATTCAGAATGCTTTTGTTTGTAATTACTGGCTGATTTGTGGTACCTTAGAAAGCTCATCTGTTACCCATCACCAGTTTCGTGTCCTGTTTTTCTAACCAGGCCCTGAGATTATGTAGATGTCGAAATCTCTGATGTCTTTTGTGATTCTCCACCCCTACCCCCACCCCCACCCCCAGCAGGGGTCTCGAGGGGCCCTGTGCACTCAGCTGTCTCCAGCCATCACTCTCTATCAGGCTGGTCTGTCAGCTCCTTCTCTTTTGTCACGGGAACTTTTTTTCATCTGCTTAACAAATGTCGCCTTGACGGCATTTCTTTGTGACTTGTAGCCAGGAGTTGGTTGTGGACTCATCTCCCATTCTGATCATGTTCTTCTCCATTTCTGCCACATCTCTTTGCATTAGTTTTCCACCTCCATACTTTATTCTGTTGGCAATTCATGGAGTTTTTTCCAAGCTAATATTCCCCAAACACTGTTTCCTTTTTAATTGTTTTTTCTCCTCAGCTTCGTGGTCTCTACCCTGCCATTCTGTAAGGGTTTTCGTGTGTTTAACCACAGCAAGGACTGCAGTTTCTTACATGATATTAGGGAAACTTAGGTCAGGAGAATGCCAGTCATGGTGTTAGTTTTGAAATTTTGGCTTTTTTTTTAATCTAATTTCTCAGTTTTACTCATTTGTCATCTTTCTACTACAAAGTGTACTGCCTTTTTGTTGTCTCCTCGTGATCTGCCTGAAGATTCTAGGGGAACAAAAATGCTTGGCACCTTCCTGTATGTTTTAGAATCATGTTTTATTCCTGATGCAAAGGTTTTGCAATAATAGCCCCACTGTATCTGTACTGATTTTGATGAAAGCTCCAGGGGACACGAGCATGTTTCCTCTGGGCTTTGGAGAGGGCTTAATAAATAACAAATAATAATGCTTTTTGTTATTATATAATATACAGTCCCTATTAAAACACAAATGATACTATTCTAACAAGCCCTTGGAATTACTAAGAATGTTAAAATTGAGTTAGGCAACTAAGTGCAAAAGCATCGGTCAGGATGACCTCAGTCCAAACCCTGCCTCACATGCTTACTGGTTGTGTGACCCTGGGCAAGTTAGTTTCCTTATCTGTCAAATGGGGATAGTAATAGCACCTAAAACCTCGGTTTACTTTGAGAACCAAATTAATCAAAATATGTAAAGTATGTTGCAAACCTTGACACTTTATATAAATGCTACTCTTGTCCTCCTGCTTTCTTCTCCTTCCTTATCATTTTCCTCTTCCTCCTCCTCTTCATCTTCCTTCTCCTCCATTATCTAGAAAGAAAGTCATACTATTAAATGGGATTGGTACATAGCTAGCTAGCTAGCTAGCTAGCTAAATAGATTTTGTATGCTTTTTTAAAAAGTCAAACACCAATAACTCAGTATTTTAGTGTCCATAAATTTCTAGCTCCACTGTAAGAAATGTTTGTGCAGAAGAGCTTCCATCAGGAGTTTTCGTTCTTCCAAAGTCTTCCCCTCTCAATTTCTCTAGCTCCTAACTAGTTACTTCAGTTGATTCAGAACATTATTATAAAGAAACCCAGGATCAGTCTCTTGTCTGGACCATTTATAAGGCTTATTACAGATTTGTACAATGTTGGCCCTAGAAGGATCCTTTAAAGATGACCAGGTTCTCTCTCATTGAGAGATTTCATTTGTATGAATCAGCTTAACCCTAGCAAAATAAGCCATCTTATAAATATGTGCCATAGAACTTCTGTACAAACCCCTCCCCACTCCCAGCAACAAGTAGGTTCCTTGAGGCTCCTTTCATTCTTTTGGTTTTGTATCACAGAGCCTAGCACAGTACTCAGTACACAGTGGGGGCTTAATAACTGTTTGCAGAATCAAAGTGAGAGTTGACTAGAGATACTAAGAGAAAAGAACTAGATAGTTTACTACAAGCTGATCTTTTTTAGTAGACCGAAATCTCTTAAGAAGATGTCGTTTTGGTGGCAGGCCAGTAGCATAATTCTTTGTCCACTATCTCCCCCCATCACTTGTAGTTTGCTTAAAAATAAAAAAAATGCTAAAGCTCTCCCCCAGAACCCTCCAAACAACTATAAAAAAAGTCTCTGAAAAATAAAAAAAAGCACTGCAAATGGTGGACTGGTACCCACAAAAATTTAAAAAGATTCTTTTCTAATGTGTGGGAAGATTTATGGCCCAGGTATCACAGGATGCGAATGTGAATGACTATCCTGATAAGATAATGGGCTCCTTGGATATATTTTTAAGTATGTATTTTAATAAAGTAATAATAATAAAAAGAAATCTTTTTGTGTCTCCTTATGAACTTTTGGGTTTTCTTTTGTGTATTTTTCCAGATCTGTTTCTTATCATCACTTTTTGTACATGAACAATTACCATGTAGTTTGCAGTTTTTGGTACTTGTGGTCGCTGACCTTATTATTCATAAAACTGCCATCGTGAATCAGTGAGCCCATTTAAGTTACAAAAGGTGCTAAACCTTCATTGAGCAACCTTTCTTGTATGTGGCAGGAGATGTGTTTTTCTTCTGGTACTCCAACCCTGCCTCCCATTAAATCTAATGACTTCTCCCTATGGCTTTCTTGCCTTTATAGATTCAAAATGAGGGCAGGTATTATTGGAATTTAATTATTTCCCTTCTAAAAGGCCTGGCTTAGGCATGCTTGGCATTTGCAGTGGCATGAAGACCTATGGGACCAGGAATGTGCAGCTTGGCTTTCTCTATATGTATGTAGAACTCTTAAAAAATTTATCAGAGAAGAGAAGCAATGCCTGTGTAATATATGAATTTCAATGTTACTCATCCAGAAAGAAAAGGCCTGGCAAACCAAACCAAAATATCTTCCTTGGGTATTTGCAATCAACTCCTTGTCCCTTTGGGGCTTTTCAGTGTACTGCCTCAGAGTCCCTGTTTTTTTTTTCTTTTTCTGTTATGAATGTGCAATTATTCTTCCCTCTATCCCATCTCCTAGACCATACGTTCCTGATTTAGTTCTCCCTTTAGCAAGAAGGGACTCCTAGATAAGATGGAGTCAGGTCCATTACATGAAGCCACTCCAACTGACTTCCTTTGATTGCTGTGACCCTGGATTTGCTCTGTTTCGCTCTTTTTTGGGTTATTACTTGGAATGAAATATAAGCTGATTTTGAGTAGCAGTCATTATAGTCTTTATATTCATATCCTCAATGCCTGGCTCAGTGTCTGCCTGGTGGGTAAGTGCTTAAAAATACTTGTTAATTGATTGCTTGATGGATGTTCTTGCTCTACAGACATTAGAGAGTGGCCAAAATAAGACAGTTTCCTCTTAACTGGAGCTCTTGTGACCTTTTCATTCAACTCTTAAGATGCTTGTAATCTATAGTACCTGCCAATCAATCTACCAGTGTTTTTTAAGCACTTCTTATGCGCCAAAAGATAGAAAGACAAAAATGGAACAGTCCCTGTCCTCAAGCATCTTACTTTTTCAGGGGAAAGACAACATATCCACTTATACACAATAGACATGGTAAATATGGGATAATTTTGGAAGGATGAGGGAAGAGGGCACTATAATAATAATGGCTAGCATTTATATAGCACCTACCATGTGTCAGGCACTGTGTTAAGCACTTTACAAATATTATCTCATTTGATCCTCACAACAAGCCTTGGGAGGTAGGTACTATTATTATCACCTCCTTATGAGGAAACTAAGACAAACGGAAGTCAAGTGACTTGCCCAAGGTCACACAGCTAGTAAGTGTCTGAGGCTGAGTTTAAACTCAGATCTTCCTGATTCCAGGCCCCAGGCTCCATCCATTGTGCCACCCAACTACACTCAGTGGATCAAGAAAGGCTTCCTGCAGGAAGTAGGGCTTAAAGGTGAGCTTTGAAAGAAATTAAGGATTCTAAGACATAAGAGAAGGAAGGCATGAACTATAGGCATGAGGGAATAGCTTGCACAGTGGCAAGAGGTGGTTGATGAAAGTTTGTGTGTGATAACAACAAAAAAAAGTCTGTTAGCTTGACCATAGAGCAAATGAAGGGGAACAATGAGAAATAAGCCTTGGAGCCAGGTCATCGAGGATTTTAAATGCCCAACTTTGGATGCCAAGGAAAGAACACTAAAACAGAGGGGGAATTGAAGATTTAAACAATGGATAATTTATCTTAGCAAGAGAAATAGTAATCTTGGAGTATTATGGTGGCATCATCAAAGGTCATTTGAGTTTATGCCATGAGTCTGGAATTGTCCTCAGCCATGTCTTTTGTGAATGTAACTCAATATGTCTGTTCATGTTTGGGAGGAGCATCACTAGGTATTGTTGTAGAGTATTGGTTTGGGGTGAGAATCCTGAACTTTTCTATAACTAATTTTCCCTGAACACACAGATTTCCTACTTTACAAGTACATGTATGGAATGGCACAGTGAAAATAATATTGGAACAGAGGGAAAAGACCTAAGTTTAACTCAAGACTGTGATGCTTCTTACCTCTGTGACCTTGCATAAGACATTTAACTTACTTGGTCCTCAGTTTTTTTCATGTGTAAAATCAGAGGGTTAGACTAGAAGGTCCCTGAGGTCGTTTCCATCTCTAACTCTATGCTACAAGAACTGAGAACTTTGAGCAAATCATCTTCTTCTTTGTGATTTTCCTCTCTTTTGACCCTATCCCTCCCAGACAAAGTTTTCTGACTTAAACCAGCTGTACTTCCTTCTTTGAACCTTTCTTCACCTCGCTTTCTCATCAAAACTTATTGGTTCTGTGTCTTATCCACCCATGCCCTTGTTAGATGATTTTTTTTTATATTATTATTATTTTTTAAATGCAATTTATTTATTAACATATTTGGTTTTCAGCATTGATTATCACAACATTTTGAATTACAAATTTTCTCCCCATTTCTACCCTCCCCCCCATTCCAAGATGGCTTATATTCTGGTTGCCCTGTTCCCCAGTCAGCCCTCCCCTCTATCACCCCCCTCCCCTCTCATCCCCTTTTCCCTTCCTTTCTTGTAGGGCAAGATAAATTTCTACGCCCCATTGCCTGTGTATCTTATTTTTTAGTTGCATACAAAAACTTTTTTTGTTTTTGAACATCTGATTTTAAAACTTTGAGTTTCAAATTCTCTTCCCTCTTCCCTTCCCACCCACCCTCCCTAAGAAGTTGAGCAATTCAACCTAGGCCACACATGTATCATTATGTATAACCCTTCCACAATACTCATGTTGTGAAAGGCTAACTACATTTTGCTCCTTCCCAACCCATCCCGCTTTATTGAATTTTCTCCCTTGACCCTGTCCCCTTTCCAAAGTGTTTGTTTTGATTACCTCCACCCCCATCTGCCCTCCCCTCCATCACTTGTTAGATGATTGATAAAATAATTTGCACTAAGGTGTTAGGTTCTGATAAAGTTGTGAAGAATATTTTAGATCACTTTGTATATTAAGGAGACTAAACTAGGTGCTTATTTATAATAGCTATAACTGGCATTTATAAAGGTTGATTGGGTGGGGATAGATATATACCCTGGCATTTGTGGACATAATACCAGCCTTCTGTGAGTTTATGATCTCATGGGAAAGATGTGAACACCATCTTAGAACACACCAGAAACAGAAAAGAAACAATTCTTGGAACCTTTTTAATATATATTTAATTTTTCTGCCATCAGAAGAAAGCCATTTAGACACCTACACATTCTCTTTTAAAATGCCAAGTCTCTCCACAAATAATAATAATAGCTAGCATTTATATAGTTATCCCTTCCACATCATGACTTTCCCCATCATGGTTCTGATATATCATGGGTCAGCATGAAAAATTAAATGGAAATTTGGGGGGAGTTTTGTGGAAGGCCAGCAGACAACACAGAAAAAGTTTAGAAACTCAGAAATGCATAAAATATATGTATAATATTGTACAATATCAACCCAAATTTTAGAATAAGGTATTGTAAACACCTCATAAAAGAAAAAGAAAAAATTCTGGCTTCTTCTCTGGTCTGAAGGCAGGGCCAAAAAGTTTTACACAGATTTTCCAGAATGTAGGGATGCTGAAATGTGGAAATATAGTCCTTTAAGTTTTACAAAGTGCTGAACACATGTTAACTCATTTCCTGTCACAACAACTGTGAGGTAGGTGCTATTATTATCCCCATTTTTACAGATGAGGAAACTGAGGCACAGAGAGAAATTGCCTCCCCAGTCACATAGCAAGTGAGTCATATCTTTCTGACTCCCAAGTCTTGCGCTCTATCCACATTATTACCTAGCCGCCTATAAAATGAAATTTTCAGAAACACAGAAACAGAAAATTTCAGAAATTGCTTTAAAAGGGTTTTGAAGCCCTAATTTAAGACACTTTGAGTCCTCGGTCACTTTCAAAGTCATTTTGTCAAAAATAATGGTGTTTGAATTAGAACACTAAGTTTTTTTGGGTAGTGAAAACTCAAACTGGTGGGAATAAACTATAGAAAGGTCTGTGTGTAAACAAAAAAAATGAGCAGATCAGCTTTAATGTAGTAACTGTAGTATAGAATTAATTCATTCTACAAAAATACATTGATATTCTGCTACATAAAGGTTCTATGATGCCTTAGGGATCAAGGGTTCAAACTCTATGTAGAGAACTAAAAGTTTTTAGCTTAAGGTTGAAACCAAGAAAAAGAATCTGAGTCATTGTAGTTGTTGGACCAATGTGCTTCTGTGACCAGAAACCCAACAATAGGAAGAGCATCACCCAGAGTGCTGGAAACCAAACAAATAACGTTAGCCTACATCTAAATAAAATAAAGCTCCACGGAAGTCCTATTATCTTGTGTGATAGTGGAGTAGATATAACTATAGGTTCTCTAGGGCCGGTACAACACATGCCCTGGTGGCTCTTAAAAGGTAGAAAGTATACAACGTTCACAATAAACTTTTGTATCACAGTCCAATGACCAGCTGAGCTAAGTTCAGAGATGCCCACCACCAGGTATTTGGCCACCAGGTGGCCAAATTCCTTTGGCCAGAGCAATTGGTATCTACAAAGATGTGGAAGAATGAGGACTTGAATCCATTGGAGAAGTTCTTACACTGATGCAGAAATTTGAGGAGCAGAACTGAGGTCTATACACAACATTAGTTGATCTGACCAAGGCCTTTGACCCTGTTAGTCATGAGGGCTTGTGGAAGATCATGACAAAATTTGTTGCCCTGGAGAAGCTCATCAGTATTGTACGTCAGTTTCATGATGGCATACTTGCCCAGGTGTATCAGGAGGGCCGAGTTTATAATCTCAAAGAGGATCATAAACATGTCTGAAAGGTTCGGAACCGCCGGATATAAGAAACTCTCAAAGTAGAAGGCAGAAGAATCAAAACATTTATTTAGGCTCCACAGTAACCAACCCATGAACCAGAAGCCCCATTTTGATATGTTGATCAAAATCTTCCAGGCCCAATAAGTACGCCTTGCAAGAGTAACCAGGAGGCTACAGAGAAGCATGATTGCGTAAAGCAAAATCATGCTTCCCCCTCGATGGTAATAAGATTACCCACTGGCCTGAAGTCTTTGTTCAGCTTCCTCCCGTAGATCAGCTCTGCTACTGGCAGCTCCTGCCTCAGCTGTGTCTGTGTCTGTAACTGAAGCTGCAACTGAAACTGACGATGTAACGGTCGCTGTAACTGACGTAACTGTCGCTGGCTCCAACCGAAAAAGGAAAGAGAGAATCTTCAAGCTGTCCTCTCCCCTCTTATAGGGTCTTTGACATCATCAAGCTCCGCCTGAATGACCAGGGCTGATTGGTTCTTGAGTTGGCCCCTCCCCCTAGGGTAGAGGTCAACACCTCCCCTCAGCCAGCCCCATGACTCATCACACAGGAAGTCGTCTGCTTCCCGGCATGCTCCCCGGGCCTCCTGCCCCGGAAGAGCAAGCCACAGTGTCCAGAGGCTCAATGAGGTAAGCTGAGTCATTCAAAGAAAACAAAGGCCATTCTGGCTACACTCCACCCCTTGTTATAGGATACATAATCTAATCAGCCATGTATCCTAGAACATACATTGTGATCCAATTACAAAGGAAACTAAAACATATCATTCATTATAAAGCAAAACATATCATTTGGTGACATTCCTATAACTTGTACAATTTCAGTTTCAACATTTTAAAATAATAAAATCACACTGTGATTTTTCTTTGTGTGGTTCTTTCCTCCACCAACACTAATCATAACCCACTTGTAATTCAAAGTTACCATGGCTGAAAAGTACATCAGTCCAGAGTGAATGGTTTAACGATTCAAATGCGATCCACCCCTAGGTCCCAGCAAGATAATCTCTTCAATCAATCATCCCCAAAATAATTATTAATAATTCAAATGTCCACCCCTAAATCCTTGTATCCATTACATAGGATCAATAATATCATAACAATAAAACAACACAGCAAGGATAACACAAAATAAGTAAACAGAACACTATCATCATTTCCACCCCCCTTGAACGATTGGGGCTCAAAATCTTGGGGTGAGGGGTGAAGGTCTCATTTTCCATAGCTTCTTCATGCTGAAATTGGATGTAGAGATGGCCCTGCCCCCAAAAAGTCCCATTCCAGAGGTCATTTCTTTAACGAGCTGGCAGGAATTCCAAGAATGCTACATGCTTAGGCAGTCACCGGAAAGTGCAGGGTGCTTAAGCCTGAAGGAAACAAAACTAGCAACAAGGTTAGCCAAAACAAAGGACAAAAAGAATAGTCTGTGAATCTATTATTATAACCTATTCACGGTAAAATATATGGTTCAGGGGTACGATTTGGTAATTATTTTCCCCTGAATAGACAACTGTTACAGTGTTGTCCTTCCCATGGGCTATAACTTCTGCAGCCTTTGGAATATCATCTGGCTTCCGTTTTACCCATACCTTAGCTCCTGACTTTATTCTATCAATGGAGCAAGACCCTTTTGCCCCTCTAGTAGTTATTTTGGGAGGAGGGTCAGTTTTCACAAAGGGTATTTTTTCACAGGGGATAATAATGACTTGAACCATCCTATCATTTCTACAAAATTGTACAGGTTTTTTACCCATATTCTGGAGTGTCACAACAATTTCTTTTTGATAATTAGAATCTATCACTCCAGCCAATACATGTATTCCTTGAGCCGCTAATCCTGGTTTAGGTAATATCCGTCCAAGATGATTCTTGGGGATTCTCATACATACTCCAGTAGGGGTTTTTCTTATCTCTTTCCTATTTAACCTAAAATTCTCTATACAATGTAAATCATATCCTGCTGAACCAGGTGTTCCTGGACTTGGTAGTGGGACATCTTCCCTCACAGTCCAAAATTCAATGTTTTGGATCTCACATGTTTGCTGTTCTCTGATCTGCAGATTTGGGGTCATCATTCTGGCTAGAGGTGTACTTCCCCCTAAGGGTCTATTATTCAAATTACGTAAGGCAATAGACAAATTATCCTTCCAATGTCGATATGAATTATTTGAGCTTAATTTTCTCAGCTGTTCTTTCAACAATCCATTCATTCTTTCAATTAGCCCAGATGCTTGTGGGTAATATGGAATATGATATATCCATTCTATATTATTCAACACACAATATCTTTTCACTTCTTTGCCCTTGAAATGTGACCCATTGTCACTTTGAATCTGCATTGGGGTTCCATAATATAAACTTACAATATCTAGAGTTTTACAGGTGTTTTTCTGAGTTGCGTTTTTATAAGGACAAGCCACTAGTACACCGGAATAGGTGTCAACACACGTACATACATATTTACATCCTTTATCCTGGGGTAGTGGGCCAATATAATCTATCTGCCAAATTTGGGCTGGAACTTTTCCCCTTGCTATTTCTCCAGTAACTATCCTAGGAAGAGTTCGTTCTTTTTCTAATTGGCATATACAACACTCCTCTGTTATTTGTTTTAACAACGCATGAGAAATACTGATACCTCGATCCTGTGCCCATCGATGGGTGGCCTGGACCCCTAAATGGCCAGCAGTCTGGTGGACCCATCTTGCTAAGGCTGGGTCATCAGTTGGAGTCGGAGTAGGGACAATACATTCAGTAGCAATCTTTGCTAGTCGATCCGCATGTGCATTGTACTCACGTTCTGGTGTGGTCAGGGTTGCATGAGCATCAACATGAAAAACTGACAGATCTGTAACCAAAGACATGTCCCATATATTTTCCCATAACTCTTTACCCCAAACTTGTTTGCCATGAATCTCCCAATTCTGATTCCTCCATATAGGCATCCACGTAGCTAATCCATTAGCTACCGCCCACGAGTCAGTAAATATATGACACTGTCCTCCTTTCTCTGCTCTGATGGCCTGATGCACTGCCATCAGTTCAGCATATTGGCTACTTCCACCTATCCCAGAACTTTCCAGAGTTCTCCTTGTACAGGGGTTATAGGCTACTGCTTTCCAATGTCTCTTCTGTCCTAAATATTTGCTGTCCCATCAGTAAACCAAGCATGTTTCTTCTGTTCTTCATTTAGTCCGTCATATCCATTATTCCATTTCACTAAGGATGGTACCATCTGTTGCTTAGATTCAAGGGGCTTTTCATTGCTCTCAGTATCAATGTTCGCCACAGATTCATGTAGAGCAGAAACTCCATTTTTGCCTGCTCTGGACCTATTCTGAATATACCACTTCCATTTGATTATGCTTGCCTCTTGTGCATGTCCAATTCTGTGAGAAGCTGGGGTACTCATTACCCAAGTCATAATTGGAATTCCAGGCCTTAATACCACTTCATGACCCAGAGTTAGTTGCTCAGTTTCTACTAAAGCCCAATATGCAGCTAACAGCTGCTTCTCAAAAGGTGTATATTGCACTCCAGATGAGGGCAGTTTCCTTGACCAAAAGCCTAAAGGTACACTTCGGCTTTGTTGTTTTTGCCACAGACTCCAATTTGCATAGTCATCTTGTACAGTCACTTGTAACTCCACTGGCCCATTTTGCATAGGCCATAAGTCTAGAGCTAATTGAATAGCAGCCTTTGCTTCCTCAAAAGCTCTACTTTGTTCAAGTCCCCAGTCAAATTCATATTTCTTTCTGGTGATTTTATACAAGGGTTTTAAAATCTGTCCCAAATGTGGGATGTGGTGTCTCCAATAACCAAACAGCCCTATGAACTTTTGGGCCTCTTTCTTATTGGTAGGGGTGGGAAATCCTGGATTTTTTGTCGAGCTTGTGGGAGAATTTCTCGCAGTCCTCTATTCCACTGTATCCCCAAGAATTTTACAGTTTGAGCTGGCCCTTGAACCTTTGCGGGGTTGATTTCCCATCCTTTGCTTTTCATATGGTCAATTAATAATGCTAAACTCTCCTCCACCTCCTTTATATTCTTTCCCTGTATCATGATGTCATCTATGTAATGTGTAAGCTGTACACCAGGTAACTTTAATTCATCCAAATGTTCAGCTACAATCCTGTGGCAAATAGTTGGGCTATGAATATATCCTTGCGGCAGGCGTGTAAATGTATACTGTCGGCCTTGCCAAGTAAAAGCAAACTGATTCCATTGCTTGGGGTCTATTGGGATTGTAAAGAAGGCATTGGCCAAATCAATAACTGCATACCAAGTCCCTTCATGTTTTTGTATTCTCTCTATTAAAGTAACCGTGTCTGGGACAGCAGCATACAAGGGAGGAGTCACTTTGTTCAGCTGTCTATAATCTACTGTCATCCTCCATGTTCCATCTGACTTTCGGACTGGCCAGACAGGGTTGTTCCATTGAGTAGTTGTAGGGACTAACACTCCTGCCTCAACACATTCTCTTATAGTATTGGCAATTTCATCTTGCCCACCTGGCACACGATATTGCCTCAAAGTAATTACTTCAGAAGGTTCGGGCAAAGTGATTGGATCCATCTTGATTTTCCCCACTAAGACTGCATTAATGCCTATTTTCCTCACAGCAAATTGGTATTTCCCTTCAGGTAAATTTAAGGTCATACCCTTCAAAATGTCTATTCCAATGATGTATTCAGGAATAGGCACAATAACCACACTATATTCTTTCTTGGGCAACTGTCCAATTTTCATCATCAATTTAACTTGTCTGGCTGATATTTCAGTCCCTCCTAGTCCTGTAATGGTAATAGGAGTTCCATGGCTGAACTTGTCTGGATTTCCATAAATAAGGGTGGCCTCGGCCCCAGTATCTATTAATGCCTCAGTTACCGTACTTGACCCATTTTTCCAATATATGGTCAAGTTAATGTGAGGTCTACAATCCAGCCTGTGTATTTCCTTAATTTGGGCTGGGGCCTGGCCTGTTCCCTAGTATTCCCTTTCATGTGATTCACTTGGGTATGAAGGTTCAACATCTGTAGCATTTGCAGGAGCAGTTCTGATTTCCCTATCTCTCCTGTTATCAAGGCCTTTATCTCTGTACATTCTATATAATTCATTGGTTGGAATTCCATCTATCATTTCAAAACCTACTCCTGCTCTCAATAAAGCAGTAAACATTTCTTTCCTTGTTACTCTCCTTTGGCGCCAAGTTTGCTGGTTATTCACCCTTCTCTCTTGAGGAGATCTATCCCTTCCCCAGTCACCTAAGTCATATAACTGTAAAATCTTATTTATCACTGTTGTAAGACGGCTCCCTACTTCTCCAAGTAATAAATTCAAAATTAGTTGTTTATAAGCAGGGGGAGCTGTCCTAATTATTAAATTCCTATGAGGCAGTTCCATTGAATCATTGTAATATTTGTCTGCAGTTCCTGTCATAATGGCAGTCTTCATTACCTCCTCCTTTAGTCTCATGATACAATCTCTAAGTGAATACCAGGGTCTGTGCTCAGTGGGCCACATAGAATCAGTAGCATATCTCTTATTGCATCCCACAGCGGCTAATGCCAACAGAGTAGTCCTGCTATCACCATCTCCTTGCTGATGATGTTCCCTAAAAGCTTGTTGAACTAGAGGATCATGGCTGATACCTATGAATCTCATGCAGTCTGTCCCATCTACTGATATTCCACCGGCCCCTTGATCACTGAGTCTTACCATCCAAGATATCAATGGTTCTCCTATTCTTTGGCTGAATCTACTCAAAATATCTGTGACCTCTTGCGGTGAGAAATCTTCCTGAATTTCCCTTGTAACTGAATCTTCACCTCGGGTTTCTGTCTTCCTCCTTTGTATGGGTCGAGCCCTTGTTTGATCATTTAACCATCTCCTATTCTCTGTGTGAGGCACATCCTGAACCCCAGTAGTGTTTTGTGCCTCAGCCCCTAACATTGTCTCATTCTCTCCCCACTCACTTCCTCTGCCACCATGGCTAGGACGAAGCAGGCAGTCAGGCTCTTTCTGGGCTGGGTTGAAATGCACTCTGGGCTTTTTTGGTCTCCTGTTGCTCTTAGCCACATTAATAGAAAAGTTCTCATTTGAGTCAGTTTGGTCTCCTGCTATCTGAGATTCCTCTTCTTCCTGTGGGGTAGGAGTGCCCCCATGTCTTTCACTTAATCTCAATCTTTCGTATACTAGCCGGTAGGCTGATAACACTATCCAGCTTTGCCTAGATAGTGATGCCCCTGACTGAATCCCAACTTCTCGTAAACACTTTTCCAAATCCCTAGGATCTCCTCTCCGTAGCCTTGGTTCCCAGTTTTCACAGGGTCCAGCTTTTTTAGCCAATTCTTTTGCTAGGGAGGAATAAAATGGATCCTCCCATCCTGGGATATTCATCTCTTCCTCTGAAATTGTTCTGCTTCTAAATAGAGATCTTATACCTAGCGATCCTGTTCGTGACGCCAAATGTATCAGGAGGGCCGAGTTTATAATCTCAAAGAGGATCATAAACATGTCTGAAAGGTTCGGAACCGCCGGATATAAGAAACTCTCAAAGTAGAAGGCAGAAGAATCAAAACATTTATTTAGGCTCCACAGTAACCAACCCATGAACCAGAAGCCCCATTTTGATATGTTGATCAAAATCTTCCAGGCCCAATAAGTACGCCTTGCAAGAGTAACCAGGAGGCTACAGAGAAGCATGATTGCGTAAAGCAAAATCATGCTTCCCCCTCGATGGTAATAAGATTACCCACTGGCCTGAAGTCTTTGTTCAGCTTCCTCCCGTAGATCAGCTCTGCTACTGGCAGCTCCTGCCTCAGCTGTGTCTGTGTCTGTAACTGAAGCTGCAACTGAAACTGACGATGTAATGGTCGCTGTAACTGACGTAACTGTCGCTGGCTCCAACCGAAAAAGGAAAGAGAGAATCTTCAAGCTGTCCTCTCCCCTCTTATAGGGTCTTTGACATCATCAAGCTCCGCCTGAATGACCAGGGCTGATTGGTTCTTGAGTTGGCCCCTCCCCCTAGGGTAGAGGTCAACACCTCCCCTCAGCCAGCCCCATGACTCATCACACAGGAAGTCGTCTGCTTCCCGGCATGCTCCCCGGGCCTCCTGCCCCGGAAGAGCAAGCCACAGTGTCCAGAGGCTCAATGAGGTAAGCTGAGTCATTCAAAGAAAACAAAGGCCATTCTGGCTACACCAGGTTCTGGATAATGGATGATGCTCTCGCACTTTCCCAATCCAATGTAGTGAAACAGGGCTGTGTGCTGGCTCCCATGCTTTTTAGCATGATGTTTTCAGCAATGTTGTCAGATTCCTTCAATGAGGACAAAAACAACATCAAGGTCAGGTACTAAACTGATAGTAAGTTATTTAACTTGAAAAGGCCATAAGCCAAGACCAAAGTGGACAGAGAGTTGGTGTGTAACTTTTTGTTCGAAGATGACTGTGTACTCAATGCAGCTTCTGGGGTTGAGATGCAACGAAGTATGGATTGATTTTCTGCTGCTTGTGCTAATTTTGGCCTGACAATCAGCACCAAAAAAATAGAGGTTCTCCATCAGCTAGCACTACTACACCATCCATATGTTGGAACCATTGGTTACAGAAAATGGAGAAATTCTGAATGCTGTGGATAAGTTCACTTACCTTGGCAGTATACTTTCCAGAGATGTGCACATAGACGATGAGGTTGACATACACTTTGCCAGGGCTTGCTCAGCATTTAGGAGACCCTGAAAAAAAATGTGCGAGAAAAGAGATACTAGACTGCATACCAAACTGAAGGTCTACAGAGTTGTGCTGACCTCATTGTTGTATGCCTGTAAAACTTGGGCATTATACCAGTATACCACTGCCATGCCAGAAAACTGAATCACTTCCATTTGAATTGTCTTAAGGAAGATTCTGAAGATCACCTGGCAAGATAAGGTACTAGGCACTGATGTCCTATCTCAAGTTGAACTGCCAAGCATTCAAACTCTACTGCAGAGAGCTCAACTTGCATGGGCTAGCCATGTTGCTTGAATGCCAAATGTATGTTTGCCTAAAAGACTATTTTATGCAGAACTCACACAAGGCAGATGGTCACATAGAGGTAAGAAGAAGCAATACAAAGAAATTCTCAAGGTCTCTCTGAAGAACTTTGGAATTGATTGTGAGACATGGGAGACACTGGCACAAGACCACCCAGCATGGCGGGCCTGCATCAAAGAAAGCACTGTGCTCTGTTAGCAAAGCAGAATAGCAGTAACGCCAAATAAATGTGAGATGCTCAAATTTAGAGGTATCTCTACTCCAAATGTTCATATGAACTATTTGTGCCTGACCTGTGGTGTAGCCTTCTGAGCTTGAATTGGTCTGATCAGCCACAGTTGCACACACTGTACCTCGCCTCCAATGTAGTGATGTCATTTTGGTCCTCTTCAAGCTCTAAGGACAACAATGAACCTGCACGGATGCAGTCATGGATCTTTTGAACTATATAAGACAAGTCTGTGTCCTCATCTGAAATGCTGCATGGAGTTCTGCTCACTGTTCTTGAATAATGGAATTGAATTCCAGAACATCTAGACAAGGAAAGCTGAAATGGTGGTTCAAATGTCCTTCAAAGATTCATATTTTCAGCATTTCAGTCCACTGAGAAAGATTACTAGTTCACTTCTGATTTAGAGATGGTCTTTTGAAATTTGCTGTGGCCAGAAACATTCATCACCCAGGTGACCCACATATTGATGAATCTTTCTGAATTTATTTCTGCACATCCCTGGATAATAGACATATAATCCACCAATGGTCCTCTCCATAAAGCCTCAAGTTTCACTGGCATTTTTTTTAACATTTTTAGTTAGAGTTTTGAGTTCTAAATATTATTCCTCCTTCTCTCCCCAACTCCCCTCCCCCTTCTCTGAGATGGTAAGCAATCAGATACAAGTTATAGACGTGCAATTATGTAAAACATTTCCCTCTTAGTCATTTTGTATAAGAACACTCACATAAAAGAAAAAAAATGAAAGAATTGAGGTGAAGAATAGGATGCTTCAGTCTGTATTAAGTCAATATTAGTTCTTTCTCTGGAAGCAGATAGTATGCATCATCCTTCATCCTTTTGGATTGTCTTAGATCATTGTATTGCTGAGAGTAGTTGATCAGGGTGGGGAACCTGCAGCCTCGAGGCCACATGTGGCTTTTTAGGTCTTTGGGTATGGCCTTTTGACTGAATCCCAAGTTTTACAGAACAAATCCTTTTATTAAGGGGATTTGTTCTATGAAGTTTGGATTCAGTCAAAGGACTGCACCTAAGGACCTAGAGGGCCACATGTGGCCTTGAGTCTAGAGGTTCCCCACTCTTGAGCGAAGTCATTCACAGTTCTTCCTTGAATAATATTGCTGTTACTGTGTACAACATTCTCCTGGTGTTCATTTCACTATGTATCAGTTAATATAAGTCTTTCCAGGTTTTTCTGAAGTCATCCTGCTTGTCATTTCTTATAGCACAAGAATATTTCATTACAATCATATACCACAGCTTGTTAAGTCATTTCCCAATTGATGGGCATCCCTTTGATTTCCAATTCTTAGACACCATGAAAAGAGCTGCTATAAATATTTTTGTACAAATAGTTCTTTTCCTCTTTTTTTTGGATGCCTTTGGGGTACAAACCTAGCAGTGGCATTGCTGGATGAAAGGGTATGTATGCACAGTTTTATAGCCCTTTGGGCATAGTTCCAAATTGCTCTCCAGAATGGTTAGATTACTTTACAACTCCACTAACAGTGCATTAGTCTCCCAGTTTTCCCACATCCCCTCCGATATCCAGCATTTTCCTTTTTTGTCATATTAGCCACTCTAATAAATGTGAGGTGGTACCTCAGAGTTGTTTTCATTTGCATTTCTCTGATCAATAATGATTTAGAGCATTTTTTCATATTACTATAGATAGGTTTGATTTCTTCATCTGAAAACTGCCATTTATCAATTAGAGAATGACTTATATTTTTATAAGTTTGACTCAGTTCACTGTATATTTGAGAAATGAGGCCTTTATCAGAGGTACTTGTTGCAAATTCTTCCTCCCCTCCACCTGGCTGCCAGTTTTCTGTTTTCCTTATAATTTTGGTTGCATTGATTTTGTTTTTTGCAAAAATGTTTTAATTTTATGTAATCAAAATTATCTATTTTACATTTTATAATGTTCTCTATATCTCCTTTGGTCCTAAATTCTTCTTTTATCCATAAATATGATAGGTACACTATTCCACGTTCTCTTAATTTGCTTATGTTATCACCTTTTATGCGCAAATTATGTACCCATTTTGACCTTATCTTGGTATATGATGTGAGATGTTGTTCTATATCTAGTTTCTGCTGTACTGTTTTCCAACTTTCCCAGGAGTGTTTGTCAAATAGTGAGTTTTTGTTCCAAAAGCTTGAATCTTTGGGTTTATCATATATTAGATTACTATGGTCATTTACTCACTGGAATTTTCTTGACAAAGCAGAGTACCCCCCACACCATATGGAGGCATTGGAGTGGGATTTAAATAGAAAGTGGTTTTATGTATTGGAGATTTAAATATTATTTAATTATGTTATTCAGTAATATTTAAAATATTATTTAGTTTCATTAATTTAAGTAATATTACTATTATTAGTATTATTTAATCATTTTAATATTATCTATAGTAAGGAATTTGAAATTGATTTAATGATTTCTAGGCCTAACTTCTTCCATTTACAAGGTTTGTGACTTTAGGCAAATCACTTAACCTTGATACCTCTTAGTTTTCTTTATCTGTCAAGTGAGGATTATAGTAGGCATTACCTGTATTCTCTGTTGTTCTGAAAACCAAATAAAATGATATCTTTGAAAGCATTCTATAAATGTGAGTCTGCATTTTTTGTTAATTTTATCACTATTGCCTAAGCCTGTGGGGAGGGCTTACCTAATCATCAGAATTGTAGACAGAATGGAAAGATCTTTTATGACTGCTTATCGAGGTAATAGGTCATCTCCCCCTAATAAAACTGGATGGGGCTATAGCCCCCCCATTCCCACCTGTTGTGCTTATGTTGGCCTTTACCCTGCAGGGAGGGAGAGAGAGGGGGAGGGGGAGATTTTACACAATCAGCTAATTTTACAGGAAGAACCTTACCAATGCACTTTTTTTTGGATGTGGGCTTATAATTTCTTCATTGTACATAACTTGGCTTTAATATATGGCCCTAAAAATCTGTCTGAGGCATTAAGAAGTTAAATGATTTGCCCATTGTCACAGAGCTAAGTACGTTTTAGAAGCAGGACTGATTTCCAGGCTAGCCTTCTACCTTCTGGATCTTGCTTGTTGTTCCATCATTTTAGTTGTGTCTGACTCTTTGTGACCCCATTTGGGGTTTCCTTGATAAAGATACTGGAGTGCTTTACCATTTCTTCCTCCAGCTCATTTTATAAATGAAGAAACTGAGGCAAACAGGGTTAAGTGACTTGCCCAGGGTCACACAACTAGTAAGTGTCTGAGCCCAAATTTGAACTCAGGAAGATTAGTCTTCCAACTTCAGGCCTGGCACTCTATCCACTGCACCACCTAACTGCCCCATCTTGCTTATTCTCATTTTTTACATGATAAAAATGATCCCCTGAGTAGTTAGCAGCTTGCTTAAGGCCACAAAGCCCTACAGTGGGAGAGTTAGGATTCAAAATTAGGGTTTCCCCCTCTAAGTATAGTACTCTTTTTACAGTGAAGAAATCCCAAGTCTACACCAAAATGCTTCCCTACATTACAAGATCCATCTACAATTCAAATTCTGGTAACTTTATTAACTGGGTGTGACTTTGGGCAAGTCACAGACTTCCTGAGCCTATTTCCTCATAGATGAAATTGGGAAAATAATACTGGTCATGCCTACCTTATTGAGAGATCTGAATGAAATAATATAGGTTATGTGCTTTGTGAACACTAAACATTCACAGTATTAAAGCACTGTACATATTTCAGTTCTTATTCATTGTTACTATCTAGTTCGTTCTGTTCATAGTCCAGGTAGCATGTAAGAACAATCAGAGAATGTGATTGGTGCATTAAAGATTTAGCTAGATTAATGTGACGTAATTCTATATATTTTAAAATCAATGAACATTTAAATGTCTGTATACACATATGTGTATGTATGTGTGTATACATATATACATACACATATATATGGGGAGGGTGGGAAGGAGAGAGAGAGACAGAGAGACAAAAGCAGAGATGTGTATCCCCAGAAATAACCTTGTTCACTGGTTCTTTGAAATAAATATTAGGTGAGATATAAAGCAAGATTTTTGCTTGCCTAAAGTATTTGCCATTTTGCTAGAAGAGACCAAATGCTTTGTGTAGTACATCAAAATCCAGAATATTGTAGAGCTTCCTGGAAGAGATCTGCAATCACTCAAGGGATTTTGGCCTGTCCATCCACCTAAGAGAGACCAAGTGGGTGAAAAATATCTAAAAGACCAGGTGGATCAAAATGTCTGTTGCCCAAATTTCCCTATACATTTGTATGGATATAGCCCTCATTCAACAGTATTTATATCTATGATAGACAGTACAGATGGACAGTGAGTTGGGGTGGAGTTGAACAGGAGGAAGAAAACATGTTTGATTGCTTTGGGGAAATTGTAAACCTCCATTACTGACTGCAAGTTTCCCATAAGAGCAGAGGACCATTTTTCTTTTTCATTATTTAATTATTTATTATTTTTAGTTTTCAGCATTGATTTTTCACAAGAGTTTGAATTACAAATTTTCTCCCCATTTCTACCCTCCTCCCCACTCCAAGATGGCATATATTCTGGTTGCCCTGTTCCCCAGTCAGCCCTCCCTTCTGTCACCCCATTCCCCACCCCATCCCCTTTTCTCTTACTTTCTTGTAGGGCAAGATAGATTTCTATGCCCCATTGCCTGTATATCTTATTTCCTAGTTGCATGCAAAAACTTTTATTTTTGAACATCTGTTTTTAAAACTTTGAGTTCCAAATTCTCTCCCCCTTCCCTCCCCACCCACCCTCCCTAAGAAGGCAAGCAGTTCCACATAGGCCACATGTGTATCATTATGTAAAACCCTTCCACAATACTCATGTTGTGAAAGACTAACTATATTTTGCTCCTTGCTATCCTATCCCCCTTTACTCAGTTTTCTCCCTTGACCCTATCCCTCTTCAAAAGTGTTTGTTTTTGATTACCTCCTCCCCCTATCTTCCCTCCCTTCTATCATACCCTCTTTTTTATCTCCTTCCTCCTCCTTTCCAGTGGGGTAAGATACTCAATTGAGTGTGTATGTTACTCCCTTCCCAGGTCAAATCCAATGAGAGCAAGATTCATTCATTCCCTCTCACCTGCCCCTTCTTCCCTTCCTACAGAACTGCTTTTTCTTGCCACTTTGATGTGAGATAATTTACCCCATTCTATCTCTCCCTTTCTCCCTCTCTCATCCCTTAATTTGATTTTATTTTTTTAGATATCATCCCTTCATATTCAACTCACTTTGTGCCCTCTGTCTCTCTATACATGTATATTCCCTTCAGCTACCCTAATACTGAGGTCTCATGAATTATACACATCATCTTTCCATGTAGGAATGTAAACAAAACAGTTCAACTTTAGTAAGTCCCTTAAGATTTCTCTTTCTTGTTTACCTATTCATGCTTTTGTTAATTCTTGTGTTTGAAAGTCACATTTTCTATTCAGCTCTGGTCTTTTCACTAAGAAAGCTTGAAAGTCCTCTATTTTATTGAAAATCCATATTTTGCCTTGGAGCATGATACTCAGTTTTGCTGGGTAGGTGATTCTTGGTTTTAATCCTAGCTCCATTGACCTCCAGAATATCATATTCCAAGCCCTTCAATCTCTTAATGTAGAAGCTGCTAGATCTTGTGTTATCCTGATTGTGTTTCCACAATACTCAAACTGTTTCTTTCTGGCTGCTTGCAGTATTTTCTCCTTGATCTGGGAGCTCTGGAATTTGGTGACAATGTTCCTAAGAGTTTTCTTTTTGGGATCTTTTTCAGGAAGTGATCCATGGATTCTTTCAATTTCTATTTTACCCTCTGGCTCTAGAATATCAGGGCAGTTCTCCTTGATAATTTCTTGAAAGATGATATCTAGGCTCTTTTTTTGATCATGGCTTTCAGGTAGTCCAATAATTTTTAAATTATCTCTCCTGGCTGTATGTTTTGGTCTTCTTTGTCACCAAAGAAAGATTCCAAAGTCTGAGGCTGAATCCAATATTGCTTCCTGGCCATGTGCCCAGCCAACTACTTGACCCTTGAGTTTTTCGTCAGGGTATGATTGCTTGTAGATTATAGAGTACTTTGTCCCAAGCTTGAGGACTTGAGCTGTTGTTTTCAGAGGTACGAAGCAAGTTCTGCCACACCAGCGCTACTCCTCCCTCTAGAACCGCCAACCCAGACTGGATTCAGATCTCAGCTGGCTCTGCACTCTTGCTCTGATTGGCCACTTAATTCCTCCCACCAGGTAGGTCTGTGGCCAGAAGCAACTGCAGCTGCAATTCTGTAGCTGCACCACCTCAGCTGCCCCCAAGGCAGTGGCCAGACCATGAACTCCTTTCACTCTGTCCCAGCAGCTTTTCCCACTAACCTTCTCTATTGCCTTTGGTGTTTGTGGGTTGGGAAGTCTGGTAACTGCCACAGCTCACTGATTCAGGGCACTAGGTACTGTTCCACCCAGCTCCTGGGCTGGTTGGTCCGGTGGCCCACACTGGGTTCTGCTCTGCTCCACTCCCTAGCCCCATGGGATACACCTTACCCAGCGACCATCCAGGCTGTCCTGGGCTGGATCCCTGCTTCCCTCTGCTATTTTGTGGGTTCTGCAGTTCTAGAATTTTTTCAGAGCCATTTTTATAGGTATTTGGAGGGACCTGGGGGTGGGGGGGAGAGCTCATGCAAGTCATTTCTATACTCATAGTATCAGAATGGTCTGTCATATGTTGGGTAGAACCCCCAAGTTTAACTTTTTGGAAACAGAATAGTCAGGTTCAGATGAGTTTCAGTCTACATTGTTGAAGAGAACCCCTACATTGATGAGATCACAGGTCCCTTTTGAATTTTGAAATTCTAAATAGACAGGTAAGCATGCCCTGCCCAACATCGTGAATTGGTTCTGTGAAAATATGCCATTAAGTGAAACAACTTGAGTTACTTCCATGATAGAAATGATATAAATGGTGATAGTGGCTAATCAGTGTTATAGCAGGATTTTGAAAACAGTAGGTAGGGTTTAGTTATAATATGTTGTGATGCCAGTGGATGGACTGGCCTTAATTTCAGGCCTACAAATGTGTGCTGTGCAGCGTATTTAGACTAGTGCTATCGTATAATTCTCTCTGCCATGAACCCTCAATTTCCCCTTCCCCCCCCCCACTAAATAGTATTTTATTTTTTCCAATTACATGTAAACAGAGTTTTCAACATTCACTTTTATAAGATTTTGAGTTCCAAATTTTTTTCTTCCTCTCTCACTTCTCCCCTCCCCAAGATGGCATGCAATTCAATGTAGGCTATACACGTATAATCTTATCAGACATTTCCACATTAGTCCTATTGTGAAGGAAGAATCAGAACAAAAGGGAAAAACCACAAGAACTGTATTTCCCTCCATCCTATGCCCCCACCCCATTTATTCTATTCTCTCTTTTCACCCTGTCCCTCCTTGCTTCTAACTATCCTTTCCCCCAATCTGCTCTCCCTTCTATCACCCCCCTTCCCCTTCTCTCATCCCCTTCCCTTCCTACTTTCCTGTACAGTAAGATAGATTTCTATACACAATTGTGTGTATATGTTATTCCCTCTTTGAGCCAATTCTGATGAGAGTAAGGTTCACTCACTCCCCCTCACCTCCCCCTTCTTCCCTTCCACTGTAAAAGTTTTTTCTTGCCTCTTTTATGTGAGATAATTTACCCCATTCTACCTCTCCCTTTCTCTTTCTCTTTCTCCCAGTACATTCCTCTCTCAACCCTTAATTTTATTTTCCCCTTTTCTTGAAATGGAAACAGTCTACCTGGATTTAATTGATTAAACTAGATTCTACTTATATACACAGGTATTGGAACAAGTATTGGCTGAATTCACTATGATAAAGAGCAAAATATAAGTAAGCAGATATACAAATGTATTCTTTTTTATGCAAATGTATTCTTTCTTGTTAGGCCATTAATAATTTCTCCCAAATCATACTGTACTACCATGAACATGTTATAAAATTATCATTATCATATAGTCAGAGTTAGACTGTTTCATCCTTGTTTTTATTGGGAGGTGCTGATGGGAAGAAATATGAAGCACAATTGTAATATCACTGAAAAGGCATTGGACCTAAGTGTCTAGAATCAGAAGTTTTCAGTCCAGCTCTGCCATTGACTCACAGAGTGATGGTGATCATGTCACCTAATCTAGCTGTTTCTTCATCTGCAAGATCAAGGTGATAATAATAGAATCACAGCTAATGCCCTCCTCCCTGCATCTTCACTTCCATGGAAAACAACTTACCAGGCTTGCCCAGTGACAAACCCAGGCAGAAAATAGGTTCCTGTGTTCTGCCCACCATATCACACAGTCTCTTTTTATACCAGTCTGAACCATTAGAATTCAGAGAAGTAAGTATGTTCCCCTCTCTTACTGGCTGATTTGGAAACTTTTGGATTAGAAAGATACTAAAGTTATATTTGGTTTTCAAGTACAAGCCAGAAACTGTTGTCAAATCCTCTTATGTAAGGAAGAGATGAGAAGCTCATGCCTGCCCTAGCTACCACACAGGTTCACGAGGATCCAATGGGAACGTATGTGAAAAGAAATACAAATATAAATAAAAATTTAAGGCATCATTATTACAGGAAAGACAGATGGGCTGGGGGAGATTCTAACTAGAAATTCTGTTGCCTTTTTTGTTGTTGTTAAAAGGAGGAACTGAGAGGGAGCCAGGGTACCAGTGAAGTAGCTTCTTTTTCCCAATGAAGTGTAAACTTCTGAAATTAATCTAGGAGGTCATTTTTTTAAAAGACTTTTTAGCCGATAGGCTTAGTTACCAGGCAGGCAGAAACAGCTCTGCCAACTTGGAAACAGACCATATGGATCTCTTCACAGAAGTCCCCAAGTCCCAAGCATGAGTGCTTGACAGCAGCAAGTATGTTGGAAAGCACCCCTGAATGGTGGCAGCAGGACACCTCAGGAAGGGCATTAGAATTGCTGAATACCAGCCAGGGCTGTCATTGTCCCATGCATAATATAATATTGGCCCCTGCACAAAGGTAGGGATACAGGTACATTTACATGTTGTATTTTAAGGGAAAAATCACTATCACTTCGTTTTACCAAAATTTACCACTGAGCCACACTATTCATCATCCTACTCCCTTTCTTTAACAAGCTTCTGACAACACCCGAAATGTATCCGTAGCATTGGTTTTTTTAAATCCTTTTTATAGAAGATTATTTCTTAGAGTTTTAGATAGTTCCCCCAACCCCAATGACCTTTTGTCATTGACGCCACTTTCTCTTTTCTAATGATCAAGATGGTTCCACAAATGGAATTTTAACCCATAACATTGTGTTCATTTTAAAGTGAAAACACACTACTAATCTCTACAGCCCTAAAACGATCTTCCTTTCTCTAGTATCTCAACGGTTTGTCCACAGATGCCTCAATTCATATTCAGCCTTCAAATTTCCAGGACCTATTCCTAAGTTATCATGGCCCTAGGACTCTTATAATCACTCCCTTATCACTTCTACCAGCAGCTTACAGTGGGAGGCTTCTGAGTGAGGACCAGATTGGCTCAGATGGTTCAAAACTCTAAGTCTGGATATTTGACATTTGCATATCCCATAAATTTCATTTATCTAAACTCTCCACATCCAAGGTTATTTACTGCTGGCTATTTCATGTTATCAGAAATTGGGAAGACATATTCAGTATTAGTTTTAAGAGTTTGTGGTTTTCTTTTTCAGTGGTGGGTAGGGGGTAAAAGGGAGAAAATATGTTTTTGTCAATTAAGAAGAGAATTTTAAAACAGAAACTGGACACCAGCTCAAGTGTTCTGAATACCAACAACAAAATAAATAATTTCCTAACTGATATCTAAGGGACTCAAAAATTACTTAATAAAGCAGCATGACTACTTCTAATTTATAGGAAAGGGTTACAGAGGCCCTGAGAAGCCAAGTTGCTTGGACTAGATCACAAAGGAAAACAAAAGCCAAAAAGAAAACTGAAGGCAGACATACATTTTCATTAAGTATTCACTGCTGGCAGAGCCCCACCTATCTGAAATACTGAGGGAGTCATATTCCTGATTCAGTTTTCTCACTTCTTGGCATTATGGATTCAGAGTCCTGGTCCCAAGTTGGCTGGGCTACCATTTGCTAATTAGTCTCTGGCATTGAGATTCTTTCTCCTTGTTGAAGATGCTAGTCTACAAATCAACAGGCACAAAAGGAGATCAAGGCTGTGAGTAGGAGACAAATTCTGGATGATGCTTCAAATAGCCAAATAAAAAAGTAAGATAGAAAAAAACCTTCCCAGGAAGAAACTAAGCATTAAATTAAGGAAGAAAGTGAATCTGATGTTAAAAAAAAAACCACAATAAATCTAGAATACCTGATCAATCCGGAATTAAAAGGCTAATGAAACTAATTCTTTTAGTGCTGAAGGTAGGTGGAAAACCACAAAGAAATTTTAGGGACTACATGAAATAATGTTTCTAAGGAGGCATTCTGGTTGAGGTGGAAGGATCACACAGGATTTAAAGTAAGAATATATGAATTTAAATTCTGGCTGTGCTTTGTAAACTGTCTCTGGGGCTCACTCACTACCACCTTGCACCTCAGTTTTCTTACTAGTAAAATGAGATGTTGGGCTAGAATGATCTCAAATGCCCCTGAGAGGTATGAATGGGTCAAAATTCTAAATATTCTAGAATCCAGATAGCCAGGAACCCAAGGCAAAAGTTAAAAAAAAAGTTACTGGGCAATAATGAAAACAGTTGTCAGAAAGCTGGTGCACTTTCTTCTGTTAGAAGTAGAGCAGCCCTCAGGACAGAGATCATTGACTTAGGATTCTATGTAAAATTTTGGTTAGTGATTTAATAAGCTTGGTGTTCTGATATCCCCTGGCGATTTTCAGCTCTGCCCTAGTTTGCAGCAGACATCAGATTAGAAGAATGATTCGGGCTGCTGCTGGCAGACCCAGTGACAGCGCTGAAAAGTGACTACTGAGTTGAAAAGAAAACACTCAGGGAAAAGGCCCAGTGGCCTGAGGGTATCTAGTGTCTGAACAAACTGCCCCGAGCCTGAACAGCCCCTGAGGGCATCACTGCATTGTAGCACACCAGAATAATGAGGACCTGGAATTTTCAAGAAATAGCTGAATTATTTTTTCTGTATTCTGTTTACTATGGTAGAAATGGTTAAAAGAAAGTAGAATCCTGAGTCCTGGATAGAGAGCTGGTAACACTTGAGTTCGGGTTCTGTTGCTGATACATTCTGTCCCTGTGACACTAAGTAACTCAATTAACTCTTCTCCTTGCTCTAGGCAACTCTCTTAAGGATACATAAATTACAGTGCTCTGATAGAGAGAACATCCTCACCAAGGAGTTCCAGTCCCTAAATCTTTTCCAATTTAAAGATGTCAAACTCAGTTCTACAGAAAACTCACTAATTCCCAAAGTAAATTTTTGTTTTGCTTTTCTCTACTTATTTGTTGGACAGAAACCGCAAAGTGTCTCTTGGCTGCCTATGGGAGCAGGACGTGGAGATTCAGAGAAACTAAGTTAGATTAAAGTAGGAGGTCGAGGGTCAAGTTTGCAAAAGAAAACAAGTCAATGACACAACTAAAATTTGGTGCATTATAGGCATTAATATGCCATTAAAGTTGTGTAGGGGAATCGGATTTCTGGAGATGAAAGTACTATATAAACTGTATAGCATACAGTGAATAGTCTCAGAAAATAAGAGCTTATTAAAGGACGCTGTCAGTCTGGAAAGAATGAGTAATCTTACCATCTTCTGGTTGGAGATCTGTTCAAAGTGATATTAGTGACATCTCAGACTACACTTTTGTTTAAAAAGGTGGGGCATGGGGGTGGGGGAAGCTGTCTAAAAAGACAAACTACAAGCCAGCTCAAGGATTTGATTTAATAGTCTACTGAAACTAGCTTTGATCCTTACCTGTGTTAAAGACACTTAAAAAGAAAACCAAACACATTAGCTCTCCAATCAATCCAATTGAAGGCTTGCTTATGTGTTCAAGTTTATGGGAGATGCTGTGGAACAACAAGAAATAAAAAGCATAGTCCCAGACTATTTAAGGAGTTTATAATCCACCTGGAGAGACAATACTAACATTTGTGAAACAATACAAGGTGCTATGTAATTGATTACTGAATCTTGTGATAAAATGATGGGAATTATATAAATTTAGAGAAGGAGAAGATCACTGTAGGCTGGTCAAAGAAGCCTTGGAGAATGGTAGACTTCCTCCTAAGAGAACAAAGAAAGAGGAAATTCAAGTCAACAAGCATTTAATAAAGGCTTGTTATATACCAGGTGCTGTGGTGACTGCTGGGAAATGAAGCCATATGTAGGAAAAAAAAAACAGCTCTTTTTATTGTAGCCCAAACCTGGAAACAAAAGGGTACCCATCTCCTGGGAAATGGCTAAACAAATTATGGTACATGAACATAATGGAATATTACCAGTTTGTAAGAAATGATGAAATAGATCATTTAAGAAGAAGAGGCATCTATGAAAACAATATACGATAGCCCCATGATTATAAAGAAAATGACTTTGAAAGACTTTAGAACTCTGATCAGTGTACTCACTTCCTGCCAGAAAGGTGATGGATTTAAAATGCAGAATGAAATATATATTTTTTGGACATGATTAATATGGGAATTTTGTTTTGCTGGACTACGCCTATTCCAAGGTTGGTTTTTTTTATTGTTTAATAAAAGGGAAGGGTTGGCAGGGAAAAACAAATGTTTGTAAAAATAATATATATGTATACATGCATACATGTATATATATGTGTGTGTATATATATATATATATATACATATACATACATATACATACATATATATATATATATATGCATATATATATATATATATTTTTTAAAGGTTTCCAATAAAAAGAAACAAGTAGGACTTGAATTGAATCTCAGAAACAGAGTAAAATGTGGAAGGGCAAAACAGGCCCCTCTAGAGTCACTCAGTGTAAATGACTACATTATTTCTCATTCCCTTTCCTGAATTAGGAGGGCCTTCTGTGCCAGAAAAAGGTTCTACCAGCTAATGGAATATGGGAATAATTTAAGGGAGAAGGCTAACACTCAACTTTGAAGCAGGTTCCTTATATTGTAGCGCATATGAAGTTCATTCAAGTGCACAGTGATATTATTGTATGAGAGAATAAGGGTATGGAGTAATAGTTATGTACACATGAGAAATAGTTATGTACGTGTGAGAAGGTATAAAGTACTTTGGGAATTCAGAGGAACAGAAAGACCACTTTCTGTGAAGGATATTATTAGATTTCATTTAGTAGGTAGCATCTGGGCTAGGCCTTGAAGCATGGATTAGATCTGAATAGACTGAGAAAGAGAGGAAAGACTTGTGCCTGGTGTGTTCCATCTGTACTGGTTGCCTGAATTTTTTCCCCTTGCTTCTGCACAGATAATGCAAATATACATGTATGCACACACACATGTGCGCGTATATATATGTTTATACACATCTAGATATACGCTATATATGTATATAGGCACACATATACACACAGCATCTATGTTTGTGTATGTACATATACTACGTGTGTGTGTGTGTGTACCGCACCTCTATCTTATTTCTTCTGACCTGAAACTCTAAGATTTCCCTTTACCAATCCCAGTATTCCTTTAACTCTGCTTCTTCTCATTGTCTTCAACCTACTAGCCCTTTAAAAGCTGTCAATTTCATCCTAGTTCTACTCAGAGCTACCTAGCTAACCTTTACTTCTCCCTAGCAGTGACATTTCTGAATTAGTATGTCTTTCTAAATGTTAGTGTTCTAAATACTTAATTATAGTTCATTTCCTCTGACATTACCAAGAGTCGACATATCCTCAGACACAAAAATTACAGGCAGTTATCTCCAGGGATGGAGTGGAATCAGCTCAAAGGAGAGCCAATTGTTAAATTTTCAGTGCTTGGTCAGTTACATTTTGAAAACAGGCAAATGCTACCAAATGGGATTTGGTTTACTGTTTTGTTGATTGTCTAGACTTAGGAAATGATAAAGAAAATACTGATGTGGATTTAGTTTAAAAGTGTATTCTGCTTACATTCCTCCCCACCCCTAAAGGTTGTTGTTTAGACATTTACTAGCACACCCCTCCTTGACAAACTTTGTCATATTCTATTCCTTCTAGAGGAGGTGAGTGAGAAAGGAATAGAAATGTGAAATGACAAGGGCATTGTGTGGTTAGCCACTGAAAACTTAAAAAAAAATTCAAATACAAATACAGCAGACATTTATTAGGCACCTGTTGTGTTAGATGCTGGAAAAAAATAACAAGTTTAGATAAGATACTGGTCCTTTCTCTTAAAACTTGTATGGTATGATGCAGAATGTGTGTGTGTGTGTATGTGTGTGTGTGTGTCTGTGTCTGTGTTGTATAGGGGCAAGTGGGAAACACTAATGTAGATAATTATAACATGCAATACATTGAATAGGTGTTTTAGAGAACCACACAAAAAGAACAATATGAGAACTAAGAGGGTCTGTGTTTATGTGATGAGCCCTTTGATGTGAAAAGCTATTGCAGCATCTTGCAAACAGAGGGTGCTTAATAAATGTTACATCTCATCATTAGTGGAGATCATGGTAAACTAACATAGCTCATACAATGATTTGTACCTCTGTAGGGAATAGAAGGGACCTGGGGGTAATTTCATCCACATCTCTTTATAGAAGAGGAGATACACCAGGGAGAAAGAGACTTTTAGAGATCACGGTGTTAGTTAGCAACAAAATGAAAGCTAGGAAATAGTTCCCTTGACTCAAACACAGTCCAGTTTTTAACATTGCACACCTTCCCTCCACCTACACTGCTTCACCTCAAAGCATTCTTTTTTTCTCTATATGTAGCATTGCCCTCAATTCTGTGGAGATGGGAGAGCTGGGAGAGGAGGATACAAGAAATACAAGACACTATACTATCCATCTTCAAGCAATTTATAGTTTATCTGAATATGGAAATCATGTTCCCAAACACATTCATGGACCCTGGCAGAGTAATTCTCAAAAAACTCACAGGGTTGTCGTGAGGATTAAATGAGATAATTTATGAAAAACACTTCGCAAGCCTTCAAGTTCCATATAATTGTTGTTGTCGCTATTATTAATTAATTAAGCAACTAGGTGGTACAGTGGATCAAGTGCTGGACTTGGAGTCAGGAAGACTAGTTCTTTTCCTGCTTTGGGTACTTTTCAGTTATGGGGCCGTGTGCAAGTCATTTAAACTCTCCTGCCCTCAGTCACTTCATCTATAAAATGGGGATGATGACACCTACTCCACAAGACTGTTTATGAGGACCAAATGAAAACATGTGTGCGAAGTGCTTTGCAAACCTAAAGTCCTACATAAATGCTAGATGTTATCATTACTTTTGAACAGTTTTTGAAGAAATGTCCTCTTCTTGGAGTGGAAGTAGGAGGCCTGCTAAGTGAAGATGGGGAAGCCAGATGGAAGTCTGGTAGGGGTGCTGAAATAGAATGGCTGTGATGGGAGTAATGGGGGTGGGGAGAGAAGGGAGGGACAGTTCATAGGAAGGGCCTTTTTTACATGCTTGAATAGTGATGTAAGCAGAAATCTATGTGTTCTCAAGCAGTATTTGCCTCCTCCCATTTTGTCTTTGGTCATTGGAAAGATATTTTTGATATTATTGTGTGGGATTGTAAGAGAAGAGACATCCCTGTGACATCTCTCTTGTGGACTTTGGAGATTCATTGATGTATTCCTTATCTGAATGGGAGATGGGCATCTATTTCTTTAGTACCAAAAGGAAAAGATGTGTGTTGGGTTCAATGCAAAAGTTGTTTGTACAGCCAGTTTCAGTTGTATCTAACTCTTAGTAGGGTTATCTTGGTAAATATACTGGAGTGGTTTGCCATTTCCTTCTCCAGCTCATTTTATTGTTGCAGAAACTGAGGCAAACAGGGTTAAGTCACTTTCCCAGGGTCACACAGTTAGTGTCTGAGACTAAATCTGAACTCAGATTTTCCTGACTCCAGGCCCAGCACTATATCCACTGCTCCACTCAGCTGCCCATTCAATGTAAACATACAATTTACTAAGTCCCTTCTATGTTCAAGGTCATATGCTAGGTGCAGGGGATACAATGATGAAGCAAGATATTAGTTGTTCGCTGTTGTTTGTCCTTCATTTTTGAAGAGGACCAGTGACGTCGATGGTGATGTCTTGACTTGTATGTGAATTAGATTTAAGTGAGGCAGCTTCACTCCCTCTTCCAGTGGCAGGAAAAAAGTCAAGATGACTAGTGATGGCCTGGAATTCAGTAGATGACTTTAGCATCTTTGATGTTTAACCAAGCTCTAAGCTTCACCCGACTCATCCCTGTGGCTCCATAAAACTATAGCATGTACAACAGCCAAACATCAGTAAAACCATCTCAGCAGATGGGCTAAACCAGGTTGAGAGAGTAACTGACTGGCCCCAGACCCACAGGTGAGTTAGGAGGGTGTCTACCCCAAACATGTAAGGATTTTCCCTGGCAGAATGGGTGGATGAGAATAATTTGTTCCAATGGCCATGAAGGCAACCAAAGCAGGCTCTGTGGAATGCTTCGAGCTTGGTTGGGATATTAGTATATTTACCTGGAAACTTAGAAGTCATTTAGAAGTTAAGTGACTTGCCTAATATTTTATCTTAGTCTGTAGAGTCAGGATTGATAAAGTGGAGTAAAGGCAGGCACTGAGAGTTTTGCTTAGAGAGATAGTTTGATTAAGGCAATTTTAAGGGAAATTATTGCATAGAGAAACTGGATTGAACCAAGCTCAGAAGCTTATATAGTGGTCCAGGTGGAGGCTTTGAAAAACATAGTCCAAACTAGATAGATACCATGTAAGAAAAATTAGGAAGATTTGGACTGGCTGCTAATGATAGGTGAAGAAGCAGGAGGAGGCAAAAAATTACTCCAAGGCTGTTAGTCTGGGAGAAGGGAAAGAATTGGAGAAAAGTTATAAAGTAGTTAAAATTATATTCTTTTATTTATGTAGAATCATAGAGTTAGTGCTGGAAGAGACTTTAGAGGCAGGAAAACAGCATGATGAATAGAGTGCTAGGATCCAAGTTCAAATTCAGCTGCAGATGCTCACTTGCTGGGTGATCCTAGGTAAGTCATTTAACCTTTATCTACCTCAGTTTCCTCAACTGTAAAGTGGGAATAATAATAACTAACACCTACCTCCAAGGGTTATTGTGAGGATCAAATGATTGCAGAATGCTTGATGTAGTGCCTGTCACATAGTAGGCACTTAATAAATGCTTGTTTCCTGCTTTCCTTCCTTCCAGAATAGGAAACAATAGGATTTGACCACTGATAGAGGGTGAGAGAGAGGGAGGAGTCAAGGAGGATGCTTAAGATGCCAGCCTGGGGGGACTGGGAGGATGGTGGTATCCCTGACAGCAACGGGGAAGGGCAGTTCCTTACTTGAGAGCAAAAAGTGTTATTGGACATTTAGATAATCGTGGCCAGACGTAGATTAACAGTTTCTAATGATGGACGGGGAGAATCATACCCTGAGCTATTACTGGTCTGTCTGGCAGAAGACCCCATGAGACTCTTGGCACTTAATGCAGCAGAAAGGATAACTTTTCTAGAAGACTCTGGGGCTGTAATATGTGACGACAAGACAGCTCCTTAACCTGCTGTTGCGTGAATTCCATTGCCTCTGGAGCCTGTGATAAATAGATAGCTGTTTTGATGATCATTTGATTAAACTTTTTGTTGATAAGGGTTTGCTGGCACCATATTCATCATTGGACTCGCTTTACCACTGTTGTGGGATGAGGATTTCTCTCACTTGAAGGGTTTTCTTTTTTTCCTTTGAGGGTGGGGTAAGATAACTTTGTATTCCTGATAGGAATTGAGATAGTTTCTAATGTTACTGTAGCTGAGTATGTGGTAATGGAGAGGGTAGTAAGAATTTATAGAGCACTCTAAGGTTTGCAAACTGCTTCACAAATATCACATTTTATCCTCACAGTAACCTCAGGGGAGATAGATGCTTTTATTGTTATCCCCATTTTACAGCTGAGGAAACTGAAGAAATCAGAAATTAAGCGACTTGCCCAGGATCACATAGTTAGCGACTAAGACCAGATTTGAACTGGGCTCTTCCTGGCTCCAATTCTAGTGCTCCATTCGCTGCACTGTACTCTTACCTAACTGCCTTATATTTATATAACAGTTTCTATTGATTTAAGAAAGGAATCTTGTCCTTCTATGTCTGCAGAAAGTTGGAATACTCATTGCTCAGGCTTATGCTTGAAGCTCATCTTCTGTACCCCAGAGGTGTCAAACAAGTGGGCCAGGACTGGATTAAAATGCAATTTGGAATATTTAACAAAATAAATCAAATACAGCAGAACATTTGGTTGTTGTTGTTCAGTCGTATCTGATTCTTCATAACCCCATTTGGGGTTTTCTTGGCAAAAATACTGAAGTCATTTACCATTTCCTTCACCAGGGCATTTTAGAGATGCAGAAACTGAACAGACAGGGTTAAGTGACTTTCCCAGGGTCACACAGCTAGTAAGTAAGGCCACATTTAAACTCAGATCTTCGTGACTCTGCTTGGTGTTCTTTCCACTATGCTACCTAGCTGCTCACAATAGAACATAGATAATGTTGATGTATGGTTTTCTAAGACTTTATTCAACCAGGGAATCCTTGTGTATGATTTGGTATCCCCCTTTTTTTCTATTTTAAATACAATACTCTATGCCAACCCATTACTCTATACCAACAAATAATTATGTGTATACTAGAGTAATTTAACATGAGATAGGTCCCTTGACAGTTTTTCCAACAAACTAACATATGAACAGGCATAGAAATAATATTATTCTCTTCCTGTGTTCTCTAGCAATTTGTACCCTTAATCATCCCTACCCTCCCTCATATCTTCACTATTTCTCCACCTACTGATTCCTTCCCCACTGCCTTCAAAAATTCTCAAATCTACCATCCATCCTTAAAGCAAATAAACAAACTTCAGTAGACCTGACCATCACGTCAAGCTGTCATGCTGTTATCTCTTTTTCTCTTCCCAACCAGACATCCCCAGAAGCTGACTACATGCTCATTGCATTTACTTTCTATTTACTCCTAAACCCTTTGCAGTCTGGTTTCTGACTTCATTACTCAAATGAAACTGCTTCCTCTAAAGTTATCAGCAGACCGTCTGCCTCATTTGCAGTATTATTGACCACCATCTCCTTCTGTATAATTTCTCTTCTCAGGGTGTTCATGACACCACTCTCTTCTGATTGTCTTTCTTACCTATCTGACCACTCCTTTTCTGTCTCCTTTGCTGGTTCATCCTCTACATTATGCCCCTCTAAGTGGGTATTACTCTAGGTTTTGTCCCGGGCCTTCTGCATTCTCTCTTATTAACCTCATTAGCTCCCATTGTTTTAATTATCATCTTTCTGCACATGACAACCACATCTATCTATCCAGGCCCAGGTTTTCCACTGAGACTCAACCCAGCATCACCAGTCATTGTACATTACAAACTAGATGTCTCAGAGATATCTCATACTTAATATGTCTAAAACTGAGCTCATTATCTTTTCCCCAAAATCTACCCCTATCACTATTTTCTTTGAAGATACAGTCATACTTCCAGTTTTTCAGGTTTTTAACCTTGGCATTATCCTGAACTCATTCATCATTGTCACATGTATCCAATAAGTTGCCAGATTTTGCCATCTGCCTCCAAAAAATCTCTCGGATCTCGCCCCTTTTTTCTGCTCCTATAGTTACTCTCTTAGTTCAGACCTTCATTATCTTTCACCCAGATTATCACAATGGCATCCTAATTGATCTTCCTCCTTCAGTTGCCTCCTATTCCAGTCCATCTCTATACTGTACCAAAGTGAGTTTCCTTAAGTCCGGGTTGACCTATGATACTATTCTGCTACTCAGTCATCTCCACTGGCTCCCTTTTGCCTCTAGGAACAAAAAACCCACTATGTGAGTTTTAAGACCATTTACAGCCTGACCACACCCAGCCTTTCCAACCTCATTAGGCATTGCACCACAACTGGCACTTTACCATATAGCCAAACTGGTCTTTTTTTTCTCTACTCTTCCTCCATGGTGCTCCATTTTTCATCACTGTGCCTTTCCTTCTTGTCTAGAACCAGCTTCTTGCCTCACTTTTGTTTTGTAGAATCCCTCTCTTTCTTCAAGGCCTTGGCAAGGAAAAGGGCTATCTCACTGTAAGAGATTGGGGCATGATGTCATGGAGTTTTAAGGTAAAGAAAATAGGAGAAGAGGAATGGAATGAAGGTTTTAGGTGATAGAACAGTGGAAGATAAAAGTCTAAAAGTAGATTGGTACCAAATTATTGGGGGGGTGGGAGGCAGTACTGAGGGAGTTGGTAAACGTTCTGACACTAAGTGAAAGGAGACTGTGGTCAGCCTGAAGTGTAGTCAGTCGGATGCCTTAATGGTACTTGCCTTCTGCTTTTTAGGAATGATTAGGACCACATGTGAGGCTTGTCTTTATATCTGTGTTCTCTGTTATAAACCTACAATGCACTTTATATATAAATTGTTATTATCATTATAGGTAGTTCTTTGATCAGACCTGAGCCCATCTATACCAACTCTGCTGGTGCAATATTATGAAGGAATGTCATGTCCTGGGAGACTCCTAGAATTCATAGTATGGCATCTTATCCTTAGGTCAATAGTACTTTTGGTTTTCCGCTGTGTGCAGTCTTCTTCCACAGATGCAAGTGGTGATCCATCTATACTTTATAGTCTTAGAGAGTTTCGTTGGGTTCAAAGAAGTTAAACAGCTTGCCCGTGTTCACTTAGCTAGTAAATATCAGCCTGGGAATTTAAACCCAGATCTTCTTAACTACTCTAGCTAGGTTACAGGGTCTGTACTTTATCCTTAGGAGATTTTAATCACCTCTCTATACTTTGTGTGTTACAATACTAACTTATTTATTATGGTAATCATTCATGCTTGGTCTATAGATCATCGGGGATCTCTAGCCTGTCTTTTTAGAAAGGGCCTTCCTGATTGTTAAATTTGGTATAGTTGGTTTGTGTTGAAGTTTGTTATTTCTACACAGAATCAAAACACAAACATTTATTATGTACCTGATACTGCGTGAGGTGCTGTGGATACAAAGACAAAAGTGAAAATTCAAAGAATAGATGCTGCTTTAAGGCCAGACATGAGTCTTATTTAAGGACTTCATAATTTGTGTGACATAATTTGAAAGACACTAAAGGGGAAAGAATGTGGTTTCATTTAAAAATGTGTTGAAATATAGAAGTGAAGAGTGAGATACCACTGGCACTTTTCAATTTATGGGTAGAAAATTAAAACCAACTCAGTGTTCCTGTATATAACCATTTGATAATAGTGCTTTGAAAAGAGGCCATCCAGGAAACATCTTGTCTTCTGAATATTCCTAGGAAAAGCCTGCGTTTGCCTGGATTGAATAAAATGCCTTACTTTTGCCTCTCTTATAACCACTCCCTATGGGAGGAATCCCAGTTTCATTATCACCTATACAAATAACCCTTTGCTCTGTGTGTGTGTGTGTGTGGTTTGGATTTTTGGCTAGAAACTCAAGCAATAGCTACAGAAAGTGCTGAAAGGAATGATATTGGGTATTCCAGGATGAGGACTTTCTCCCCTCCCCAGGTGTTTGCCATCATCAGTGATATCTCTTCCCATTGCCACTTCACTCATTTTGAAATAAGCTTCCTGTTTCAAACTTAGTCCAGACTTGTAAAGCTCTATTACACCTGTTAACACACATACTCAAAAATGCAGACACATCTTCCCCTTTTATATTTGTACAGCTTATCACCTTGCCAAATCTTCCCTCCCAGCTTAGTCAAAATCCTCAACCATAATGCAAAATATTGAAGCAAGCACTTTGTTTTTCAAAGTTCACATTCGATAGCCATCAAAGTGGAAACCTGGTACCATTTCCTGAGAGTTGTCTGTTCTTTGTGGTTAGTTGTGCTATACTGACTTTTTTTTGTTCTCTCTTCTGACAGCAGGATGGAACTGAAAGAAGGAAACCGGCTGACACAGGAGCCTGAGTGAGACTGACTGTCCTTTTTGAGCCCAACACCATGGATCTGCATCTCCCTTTGGTGCTTTAAGATCCAACCCAAGGAAAGAAGCAGCTCCTTGGGAGCCATGGCTTTCTTTGCTCCATGGAAGTTATCCTCTCAGAAACTAGGCTTTTTCCTGGTGACTTTTGGCTTCATTTGGGGTATGATGCTTCTGCATTTTACCATCCAGCAACGAACTCAACATGAAAGCAGCTCAATGCTTCGTGAACAAATATTGGACCTCAGCAAAAGGTATATCAAAGCTCTTGCAGAAGAAAATAGGAACGTGGTGGATGGACCCTATGTTGGTGTGATGACAGCCTATGGTGAGTCTTAAATATGGTGTTTCTCTAGTAAAATAACTACTCGTCGTGTTTTAAAAATTACAATCACAAACTCACAGTGCTTTATTAATTGAGTAATTAATTGTGTGTCTCATCATCTCCGTCTTTAGGAGCATTCACTAAATTAGCTACTCGGTAATGGTGCTATATATTCCATGCATCATTAGAGCTGACCCCTTCTGAAAATAAGGCTCCGGTCATCAACATATTCTTAAAGATTCACTCACTGATTCATTGGAAACATTTGTAGGTAACTCTTGAATATCCGTGTGTGGAAGTTGCTCGAGAAATTTTTAAGCCTATTTTCTTTCTTTTCCCACACAATACATTTCTGGACCACTTTCTTCCTCATTTCCTCAACCCATACAAACTAAGTCTAATTGGGATTGGATTGGGGGAAAGTGAGCATAATATATTCTGACATCAAACACCAATGACATGCTTGAGATTCTAGGCTAACTTAAATAATAAGATGATAGTATTTTGCATTTTTTTAATATTTGACAGTCATGGGAACTTATTACAAACTATAGAATAGATTCAATCTTTGGATAGTGGTTACTTCCCTGTTAACTAAATCTTTCTTGAGTGCCAAAATTTTTAAGAGACTATAAATAACCTCCTGTGTTAGATTATCTGCACCCTTGTTCTTATGATTGTTGAGTTGATTATATATGTAAAAGGACAATGCTCTGGGCAAGGAAATGCTATTGAAGAGGTATTTATTTGTTTGTAATTTTTCATGCACATGGAATTGTGGTGCACCATGTATAAGCTAATTGTAAGAATTGGTAGGGATGGCAAGAAAGAAAATGACCATTCTATATTGTTTCTTGCTTAATGATTTCTTACAAAATAATTTAAATGACATTTACTTCCCTATTTTATGCATTTTCCGTGAGGAGAAACTAGTTTTAAGGCAGTTTGTCAAAGTGTTTCTTGAATACCAACTAACTCATCAGCCTGTCTGCTTTTAATCTCTCCCTTCAGAGCATGGCTGGTCAGTAAAGACATTTGTTCCTAATATGCCTAAAATAAAATTCCATCTTCCCATAACTTCCCATCTAGCTCTTTGTCTTGTGATCCTATTCAGTATAGCCACGAGACACCATTTTGTAAGAATTTTCTAAAATCTAGCTGACCCATTTTCAGAGAGTAGCTTAGAAATTGAGAATTTACTATCTAATTTTCATTTAACTAAGAGCTTCAAGGATATTTCTATAATTGTTTGTCTAAGTCATATGAAACTAAAATACTGGTCTCATTGATCTTCGATAAACACTCTGAGGGTCCATTCTACATTCAGTGTCTTAATCTACATGCTTTATATGTGATCCTATTCAGTATAGCCACGAGACACCATTTTGTAAGAATTTTCTAAAATCTAGCTGACCCATTTTCAGAGAGTAGCTTAGAAATTGAGAATTTACTATCTAATTTTCATTTAACTAAGAGCTTCAAGGATATTTCTATAATTGTTTGTCTAAGTCATATGAAACTAAAATACTGGTCTCATTGATCTTCGATAAACACTCTGAGGGTCCATTCTACATTCAGTGTCTTAATCTACATGCTTTATATGTATTTTTTTTCTTTTTCTGAGTTAAGGAGGAAAAAGAAAAAAAATTTTCTTTCCCTTTACTGTGAAAGCTAGAGGCAGTGAAATATCATGGATTGAGATGCTGGCCTCAGAGTGCAACGATCTGGCTTCAACCTCTGAAGTGTGTGACCTTGGGCAAATCACTTAATTGCTCAGTGTTCCAGACAACTTTTTAAGCCTGTAAATTGCAGAGATGCCAACTTGCATTGCTGGATGGTGTTTCTTCATCCCGGAGTTCCTAGGTCAATTAAATCATAGGTCTAGTTCTTACTCCTATAACTAGAAAAGTTTTGTGAGAAGGGTCTTGCTTTAAGTCATATAACTATTCAAAGTCATATGACTATATGACAAAATTCTACCTACTCTAATTAGTTCATTTCTTTCTTCATTGCTTTTCATGAATAGTTGTTCACAAAATAGAATATTCTCTGACTTTAAAGAGAATAAACAATTATGCCTCAGATATAAAGCTTTGTAGGGATAATGCTAAGAAACAATCTTTGTTTCAATTTCCTTTTCTGAGTTGAGCGCCTCTTTTTTTTTTCTTTTAAAAGATTCATCAGAAATTCTTGCATATCCTGCTATGATTTCTTTCCCTTACGGCAATTCGTCACATCAGCTCTACTTGCTCAGTTTTGTAGTTGATTGTGTGCCAATGAGACAGACAGTTCAGCTGTGCTGAAGTATTTGCGATCATAGGGTGAATATCACTGGCCAAAAGAGAATGGGAGCAGAGGAAGCCATAGTTATCAGACATCACAATCTTATATCAATCCTTGAGCAAGTCCACATTTTAATTATTTAAAATTTGCTAGCCTAGTTTGTTTTTTTCCTTTCTTTTTTCTCTTGTTGCAAGCTGAGTAGATCCATGGTAGTACTCTCCATGGAGAGGACTTGAGTTCAAGGCACAGTACTTGGAACCTCTTTATTATCCTGATGGCCTGTGTTTCCACTGAATACATCGCTGTCAGATGAAGAAGCACTGGCAGTCTAGTCCTGTAGTTCTTTGGAGATGAGGAAACGGAAGGTTGAGGGGTTTAGCCACATAGGCAGAACTGGGATTAAAATGCAAGACCCTTCAATGTCTATCCTACAGCTCTGCCATGTATGTGGTAAATAAGCATCTGTTCTGAAAGAAGGAAAGGGTGCCCAGCAACCATCCTTGTCTGTGGTTGGAAAGATGTCAGATAAAATATCACAGAATTCCCCTTATCCCTTCTCATATCAGATTAATTAAAGATCTTGTAGGTATACATTAAGAAAGCAGTGGGTAGACATGCCAAGTCCTTGCAAGAATAATAGTGGGTTGATTCAACAGTTCAATATTGAGTCATAAAATTCCAAAGCTAGAAGATACTGTAGAGGAGTCATTTAATCAATTTTGACTGCTATGGGTAGTTTCCTATTGTCCAGGCCCAAGGAGACTAATAGCTGCATCTTGTTCAATACAGTTTCATTCCTGGTACTAGGGCTTACACAAGATAGCATCTGTGAGGAGCATATCCAGTCAGAGGCTCTTGAGGGCTCTCAAAATTGTGATACAAGTAGAAATTAATGAGCTCTCCAGCATTATCTGCCCTCCAACCTTTATGTCTTAGGGAATTGGAAAGAAACTTTTAATCCCATTTTGTGGATGTCCCTGGGACACCTCTCTTGTGGTCTTCTTTGGTGTGTATTCTCTAACCAAATGGGAAGCGGGAAGATAGTAGTATTTTCCATCTGTTTTCTCTAGTATGAGTAGGAGGAGTATGTTTGTTTCCGTTTGATGCATCAAACACTTAGTAAGTTCCTACTGTGTGCAAGGTACTGACCTCGGCACAGGGGATACAAAAGTGAAATAGGATCATCCTGATTCTAGGCCCAGCACTTTCTCTGTTAGTAAGCCTTGCTGCCCCTTGATATGGTGTACAGGGGCCTTAAATACAAGGAAGAGTTTGTATTTTTTTTCCTAGTTGAGTAAAGAATCATTGACAGTTTAAAAGCAGGAGAGTAAGACAGCTGAACTTGTAGTTTAGGAAGATTATCTTAGCAGAAATGTGGTAGATAGATTAGAGAGAGGAAAGACTGGATTCAGGGAGATTGTTATAATAGTTTAGGTCGGAAGTGATGATAAGGACCAGTACTTGAGCACTGGCAATATGAGTGAAAAAAAGGAGATAGATATGACAGATGTTATGGTGTTAGAATCAGCCGGACTTGGCAACAGAATAATTTTGGGGTATAAACGGAAAGAAAAGAGTCTGGAATGATAGCAACACAGTTTCCAGCATGTACCTAAGTATATAAATATATAAGTATTAATGTACATAAGAGGAGGGGGGCAAAGATGATGAGTTTATATAGCTCTGGTGACTAGTCACACCTGGGGACCTCATTCACTCATAGGTTTTGCTGTGTTAAACCTTATTTTATGCTTGTTCTTTGACTCTTGACTGTTTGCCTGGGTTTTGACCACTATTCTGCCTTGACCTCTAAACTTCTGTATTTTTCTTGTTCCCGGACTATTAGCCTGGCATTTCACTTGGCTTCCTCTTGCTGTTCATCCCTTGCCAAACCCGAGCCCTAGATTGCTCCTAACACG